>NW_024063156.1:600000-957917 GCF_006381635.1 Hibiscus syriacus
AACCATATAAACCATATATTGAGATTTTGCCCTAAAGCCTTGTCAATTTGGGAGGAGCTGATTGATCACCGGAAAATGGAACAATTTCTAAGTAATAATATTGAGGAATGGATCATCGAGAACCTTGAATCAACCCAATCACCTAATCCAAGAATTGAGAATTGGGCTACCTTATTCAGCTCCGTAATCTGGTACATTTGGAAGAGAAGACGCTCTTTGACCCAGAAATGATTGAAAGAGAATCAATTATTCAACAAGCAAGTCGACTTACCTAGGTGATATTGAACTCGGAAATTAAAAACTCCGTTAATACCCAAACCAAAAATAATACCCAATGCAGATGGCATAAACCATATACTAATTGTTGTAAAATAAACACAGATGGAACCAAGCGTCAGAATACTGGAGAAGCGATGTGTGGAGTGGTCGCAAGAGATTACAATGGAAATTGGCGTTAGGGATTTGGCACAAAAATAGGAACTTGTACTATCCTAGAAGCATAATTGTGGGGTATCCATGAGGGCTTAAAAATAGTTTGGATGAGGGGAGAAAGAAACGTGATTTTGGAATCAGACAATAAAAAGGCTGTCAACCTTATCAAAAACAGATCAATAAAACACAAGAAATTAACAATTCTTCAACACATAGACAAACTGTTAAGGAGAAATTGGGTAGTGGATCTAAAGCACATACCAAGGGAGGTCAATCGCGTTGACGACTTTATCGCCAAACATATGTGGAAGCACCAGGAAGATACAATTTTTCTACAAAATTACCCAAAAAAAGCTGAAGAGTTGTTATTAGCTGATATAACAGGCAGCTAGGCGGCACCATACACCTGTATTCAACCCCAAAAAAAACGAGGATTGATTATAAATTATAACAAGTTAATGTTAATTACTATTATTATTTTGTTGATTCAATCTAATTTATTTTGATAAATAAAATTGAAATTGTGACTATTCATATTATTTATTAGTTTGATAAGAGAAATCGAAATGCTTAGTGACAATGTAGCATGGAAACTCAAGCAGCATAATGCTATGCTCCTGGTTGGTTCTAATTGCACGTTCTCAGAGGATCAGATATTAACCTGAAAATAAACTTAAATAAATAAAAACAAAAACAGCCGTCCACAGAAGGGTTCAAACTAGAGCGGGCTGTGCCCTTAACCACTCGAACATATAAATCATTTTTTTTATTCTTAAAATAGTTATATTAATTGTTAGTTTTTATAAAAATTTACTATATAAGGGTAAAATATACAGATGGGTCCCTTATGTTTTCAGACTGACCAATTTCGGTCACCGGTTCAAAAAAGAGTGATTTTGGTCCTTTACATTATTGGTCCGTTCAGTTTTAGTCTCTTATCCATTAACTCATGTTAATCCTTTAATGGAAGTGTTACGAGCAATTAAAAAATTAAAAAAATCTATGTGTTGTGTCTTCTTCTTCCTCTTCTTGATTTTGTGTCTTCATCTATGCCAAAAAGATAATATATAAATATAGTTTTATTTTCCAGGTAACCAAACAAAACATTCTAATATGTTTAAGAACAAGGATAGGTGGTAATATTTTTCATCAGCATAAAAAGGTAAAGAATAGCACATCGAATTAAGTTAGAGCATAATATAGTTTGATGTACATACCCACTGTCCAAATGAAATGTATGTAGTTCACTGAGTGCTACATGTTTCAGTGCCACCAAATGAATCCTTGTTCTTAAACATTTTGAAATTTTTTGTTTGGTTACTTGGAAAATAAAACTGATTTATTTTTCTTTGGCATAGAGGAAGACACAAAAAGAAGAAGAAGAGAACACAACACATGGATTTTTTTTAAAAAAAATTAATTGTCACGTATCACTCTCGTTAAGAGATTAACGGCTGAGAGATTAAAATCTAATGGATCGATAACGTAAGAGACCAAAATTATTATATTTTTCTAAACCGGTTGTAACACCTCAATCTTTAGTTAATTATAACATTCACGTGGTTTGTTCAGGATTAGGTTGAATGTGGACAAATTGTTGGGTGAGATGAAAATTTTATTATTTTTTATATATTATTATTTTATTTAGATTTCCATGAACCATAAAATTGAGATATTTTGAAAGTCTCTCTTTTATATAGTGTATATACGTAATGGAGGAAACCATTTGGGAGGACAAAAATACAAACCCAAACTTATCCTTATCTTCACCTGTTCTCATGCTTCGTTGTTCTCTACGAGCTCTGTTAAACCATGGAAAGTTCTCAACCAGTCTAGGTCCAAGCTCCGGCATCATGCTGCAGTTGTGTAAGTTCCGATTGGCTTAGAAGAAAACTTTAAGGGTATTGTCGACCTGAAAAAAAACTTACTATTTTCAAGGTTTCATCGGAGAAAATGTTGTTGGTAAAGAAGTACCGGAAGAAGAAGCGGTCGCAGCGTCGATTAAGTTCACTTTCAACTATTCGCTAGTCGATGTTGCTCTTCGGATCTTACTATTTGTAGCAGCTTTAAGTTCTGTGGTGGTCATAGTTACCAGCAAGCAAACCGAGGGGTTCAGACTACAGAGGAAGAAGATGGAGCAGTTAACGATGGCTCTACTATGGTTACTACTGCTGCCCCATTAAAACCAAGAAAGAAAAGGCAGTTTGCCTTTTTAAGAGAGACAGAATGAGATCCAAGAGATTCTTGGAAATTCAAAATTTAAGGGAAAACAAAAAGGAATATCATATGAAGACAAAGGGAAAATGGGGTTATGATTCCAATATGAAAATTCACGTGGGTGTTGTCTAGGAAAAAAAGGGTAAACCATAAGGTATGTCATCCAAGTTTGGTGAGATCTTTACTTTGTCACTTAATTTCTAAGTGTTTATAGTTATCACATAATAGTTTTTACAAGATCAATTTAGTCCATGATGTTAGTAATTAAATATTACTAGCTCTTCAAGTTTTTAGTTATGCAAATTGAGTTTCCAATTTATTAATTAGATTCCAATAAGCTATTTTTTTTGTGGAAAGGAAAATTATTGGAAGTCGTATTTGTACGATAAATTATATGTGTTCGTTAGAAAAAGATTGGAAGCTAGAAATCAAGTTGGTGAGCTGGAATTTAAGACTAATATTTTGGGTTTTGTTGATGTTCCGATTTTGAGGTTCGTTTTGCCAAATTCAAATCTGGTAAGTTGTTTTTCACTGATTAATCACCTAATTCGATCCGTTTTTCAGAATTAAGTTACGTTTTTTTATAAAATTTCTGTTAATATGTATATTTGGAATTATTGGAAATCGATTTCAAGATCGAGGGCGTTCGAATTTAATTTAAATGGTCGAGCAATATGGCATGGAAATCGAGGTAATACTTTACTACCTCTTTATGCTTTATGGAACATGTTGATATTGGTAAATGCATGAATAAGATAATGTTGGTCACTTTTGTGGAATTGATTAATTTATATACTCGATATGAATGTGGTAGAAATTCTGTAACTGAATACGGATCGAATGACTAATATAATAGATTGAGGAATTATTAGAATTAAATTACAAGTTTGTGATTGGTGATAAAGAAATCAGCTATGGATTTGTAACCTATTTTTGTATGGAAAATTCCTGATAATCCGTCAGTAACATCTAAGAATGCATTTAACCTGGAAATCTCCGACTTGAGTAAGTAAATGAAGAATAATAATTTATCGATTGTGATATATTGTCAGAATAGTTCGAAGGGACTGACATAAATGATAAGTTTGAATTAAATAGTAAGATCGGACGGAAGAAAATGATTAAAACACACTGAATATGTAAAATGACCAAAATACCCCTATAATGGAAATGACTCAAGAATATCACCAAGCTCAGGAATGATTGGATATCCTCGAGCTCTTAAATGAATGGAATAAAACTGAACACCAAAATTTTGAAAATACCCTTATGTCCTAGACTAAGTAAATGTCTATGATTATTTATGAAATTCAAATAAACATGGATGTTGTACTGCTCTTAAAGGTTATAGAACGCAACTTAAGCCGGTCAACCAATGCTAGTGTTGTATCAATACTTGAATGGCATATGAACCACTTAAATGCTTATTCATTTCCTCAAGTTTGAATTGATGATAATTTTGGAAGTACTCAACTCAATGCTAGAGCATATTAAATAGTAAATAATGGATATACGTAAGATAAATCAACCGCGAATACTAGAATGACTCTAGTATATGAAAAATTTGAACTGAATGGAAATGCAATATGTATTTGGAATTCAGAAACGTTTGAATTACTCGGGAAAACTCTGAAGTAACAAGAATAGACATGATTGTTACATGAACTAGATAACCTCAGTGAATGAGGATTAAATAAGTGATTTGGATGAGTCTGGAAACACTGCTGAACTTACATGATGAATTGTCTTTATGGGTTATGAACCATGAATCAAGTATGTCCGTATTTCCTGATATCGTTGAAACATGGAAATGAAATAAAGACAGTTAGGAGATCTATTCAGCGATGATTATGGGGATGATATGGATCTGCATTATGGTATTAAAGAGTGAATACACTGGAAGGATAATGAATTGACTTGTTGACATGCATCAGTTTGAGAGTTGTGTAACTCGAGTTGTTTGATAATACGGTCGATAGTCATAGGTTGTAAATGACTTGAATCTTTGATTCTATATTTTCATCTAAAATCACTTCGGTCATGTTTGAAAACGTAAGTAACGCAGAAGGAAAAGATTTGGAATACCTCATTTGGTTCAATTGAGCTGAAATCCTATGAATTCAAAGTATATTCCTGAATACCTCTGATTGTTTGGGTAATGGAATCACTCGTAGTAAATCTGAATTTAGAATTATTATGTATAAAAATTCATGAACGTTTTCCTGATGCACATAGAAACTTAGTGGAATTCTAAAGTATCAATCTGAAATGTCTAATTAGATCGGTTAGAAATCGATTCTCTTCAATAAGATCTTATTACTAGAATCCAATCAAATTGCACAAGTTCATGTTATCCATATTGATAACTACAAAATGCATCTGAAAAATATTTGGATTCTCTAGTGTGTTCCTTATATTTTTAAAAAATTGTTTTATTGTTTTAACATGTGGCACACTGAAATCTATGGTTACTGTTTTATGGATGCATCGACTTAACGGTGATGGATTATGGATTTGTATCATTGTATAAACTGTATCTTGGAGATACAGATTTGTAAAGTACAGCTCTGATCAAGCTGGAAAATTTTTATGGACCTAATGTGACTCTTAGGTAGGCTCTGCGGCCCTGAGATCATTCTCGGGTAGGCCCTGTGGCCCTAAGATGTGTTCTTAGGTTGGCTCCACGACCCCGAAATCTATCTTGGGTAGGCTCTCAGGCCCTAAGATGTCCCCTTAGGTTAACTCTTTGTAAGATGGTTTTAAAATACGAGTTTAAAAAGCTCCACTACAGTATGGTTTATGGGATTTTGTTGAACTATCATTTGATTAGTGTACCTATTATGGTTTTATCGTACTGATGGAACACACTAGGCATCCTATTCGACCTCATGAAAACGTGATAGTATGAAAGGTTTCTTATGAACTGAGATTCATGGCTTCTACTCGATGAACTACTAATGGAACCCAGATTATTCCGCAATTGGTATACGTTTGATTCAATAAGGAAATTATGGCTTCTCATTTATCTGCATGTCATGTAGCATCATCTGGTAGTTCTGTATTACTGAGCTTTTTGAAGCTTACTCTATTACTCACCATTGCAGGTTAAAAGAATTGTACCAGTGCATCTATCGAATTCAGTAAGGGAGCTCTTCCGGCGTTGTTTACAGAGTATGATACATGTGATTAGGGGGCATATAATTGTATTTTGTTTTATATGTGAGTCTGAAAATCTATTTTAATTCTACATACCGATTAATAATTTTATGAATTTACATGTTTTGATAAAAAGTTTTAAATTTTCCGCTATTTTTATAGTGGGTCGCTCCGGTGGCCCTAATGTGATGCTCCAGATCGGATCAGGCTATCCACATCGGTCTGAGGGGGTTACACCGGTGACTAAAATCGATTAGACCAAAAATATAATGAACTATTTGTATAGTTTACCCTCGATATAATTTGTTGTTTTGGCGGGAAATGTAAAAAGCGAATTTCCGTCGACAGCAGGGTTCGAACATGCGAGGGCAATGCCCAACAGATTTCAAGTCTGTCTCCTTACTCGGACATATCGACCTGTTGTTCTCTCAGTTGATTTGAAATTAATTATTAATTAATATCTATAAAATATACATCTACAATAATTTATAACAAAGCACTTTAATGAAGTAACGGAAGTTGAGACAGTTTAGGTGTTGGTCACGTGCCAATAAATAGTGACAGCCAAATTGGATCACTAGTGTTTTTTACTCCCGGAGTGCATAGAATTAGGGCGAGGGGGCTGCCTTTGCAAAAGAAAGCTATGAGTAAATAAATCATTATTTTATAAATAAAATATTACAATTTTAATTTTGCAATATGTTTATATGAGTATGACTTGTTTGTATGAGTATCACTCTGAAGACACGGCAGATGCATTAAGTCTTTAGGCCCCGTTTGGTTCATGGATTTAAACATTCCTGGGAGGAATGTTTTTTTCCGGGTTAAGATACCTACGTTTGGATAACCATTATTCCCAAGCGACGGTAAACATTGTATACCAACAGTGTCGTTTTTTCCCTGTTTTACTGGGAATATTAACCCCCCCATATCTCTTTGGTATTTGTTGATTCCTGTCGTTTGTTGGCTAAAATACCCCTCCGTTAGCTTGCTTTGGCTGAAAATATTCTTCTTCCTCGATTTGGCGAGAGTTGTGCGAGGAGCTATCTCTTGCTCCAACAGACTTCATTTTCTGGGTTGTTGTATCTGCTACTTTTGCCAAGTTCGTCTCTCCCAAAATTGTTTTCTCCCTCTGTTCGTTTAAGCTGATTTTGGATCTAAAAACTGGATTTTTTCTCTGTTCCTGGAAAGGAACTATTTGGACTGAGATTTCTCTCTTCTAAAATTAAAAACTATAGTTTAAGCTGATGGGATTTCGATTCTCAGAGTTTTGTTTTTTTTTCAAGTCTGAACTAGCAGCAAATCAGATATAGTTTCAAGTAGTATATGCATTGCGTACTGTACCGGTTGAAATTTGGAATCGTTAACACTTTGAATCCCATTTCCCCCTTTTTATTTCACCTTTCCCAAGTCTCCTCTAGAGGTTTGAGAGCTTTCAGATTGCTAATTTGAATTCTAAGAAATTAAAGTGGTTGATGATTCTTTGAGGTCGGAGGTTGTAGGGGTGAGCTGAGTTTTGTTTCACAGGCTGGGGTCGAGTTGTATTTTCTTTGGCTGTTGTTAATTCCTTTTTTGATCGATTTGTGTGTAATCTGAAGTATTCAGTCGTGGTGTCTTTATTCTGTCGTCTGTTGTTGTGTTTTTGATGAATTAGTTTAGCTGGGAAACCTGTAGTAGTTTTACTTTTCTGGATTTTGCTTTGGTTCTTGCCTGAGTATTGTGGTTGTTTGTTCAACGAGGGAGTTGGTTGTTGCGCTGGTCTCGTTTTAGCTTTGGTGGCTGTTGATGTCAAGTTACAGGATTGTTTCGTTCCTTTGGTTAGGTTGTTTGTGACATTCTTTAGTTCTCTTTTTCTTTTAATGGTGGTCGGTGTTGGCTCTTATTTGTGTTGTTGTGGAACTGTTGTAGTGTAGGGCTGGAGGTTTGGTTTTAGCATGGTTCGTTGTGTTATAATTGTTTGTGTTCGTTGATCACTCTTATTTTTGCCCTCTCCATACTTGGTCTAGTATTCACCATGAGACTCTTTTTGGCTCAGAAACTGAATAGAGCCCTTATAAACTTCATCCGGATATATCAAAGTAAATTATTGCATATGTTAAGAAAAACTCTAAGCTGCTAGTACTTCAGTCCTATTGGCCTCATGTTACAATAATCACTAATGATCCCTTCCGTATTAAAAGAAATAAACTACATTAACTTTAGTTAATAATGCAACCAATGGTTTATTGATTGAATGGTCATTAGAACATAACAGAGGATGATTTTTGTACAACTAATAGCATCTACATCTGATTTTTTTTCACTGACTAGTACTACCAATGCAAATCCCACTTGCCCCCGACCTAATCAAGGAATACGGTTTGGTTTAAAAAAAATAGTAGTGTAATTTGATTCTGATTCTTCTCTTTTACTTCTTGTTCTTTGTGCTGTTCTATCTTGTGGTTCCTAAGGGGACGGGTCACATTGTACTCTGCCCTTTTGGAGGATATATTCACCCAACTTGCTCAACCCCATTAAGCTTTTCCTCCAGTTTATAAGGAGTTTCTATCATGATATCTCTTAGACACCCTCTCTTGAAGTAAACCTCTGAGATAAACAACCCATATTTTTCCTTCCATCATCATTGCAAGTTTCAATTTATTCACCCTCCCTCTAAGTTTCAGTCGCAGACATATTTCTTTAAG
The DNA here is from genome assembly GCF_006381635.1 of Hibiscus syriacus. Taxonomy (NCBI): domain Eukaryota; kingdom Viridiplantae; phylum Streptophyta; class Magnoliopsida; order Malvales; family Malvaceae; genus Hibiscus; species Hibiscus syriacus. Next base: position 608,490 of record NW_024063156.1, read on the forward strand.
TTTCAGCCTGCCATTCACCAGAGCTTATAAACCCTTTGTTTTCAGTTGCTGCATTAAGATTTTCATAAATTAATCATAAAAAGATAAAAATAAAAATCAGTTCAAATTTATAACTAAGGATTTAGTAATATAAAGTAGGGTATGTATATGTTATCTTACGTATGAGGAATTGACATAAAGTGGGTAGCAGATATCAACTAAACGATCATAGTATAAACTCTTATCAATTATACTAGGCTTATTATTTTATCAGTACGATACAATAAACATATATAACAGCATAGATTTGGAGCCCAAATGACTTTACGACCTAGTGGCTCCCAAGTAATGTATATTTGGTCAGTGATTTTCTATAATTTTCAGCTTATGTTAAACTCTTGATTTGAAACTTCCGATTGAAACAATGGATTTGAAGCACCTATATCAGGTTGATGTTGTTGTCGTTCTTTGCATACAACCCGAACCTAGTTATAGGCCACTCATAACTGATGTCCTGCATTCTCTCATCCCTCTATAGTACCAGTGGAACTAGGAGGTTCGTTAAGAGTTACATAGCCGGTCAGTCCCTCCTATCTTTCTTCAGTTTCGTGCCGATTATACAAATTCGGAAGTTGTAATCGCGATGTCTTGAGTTTTGATTTTGCATCTTCTCGTCTTGGCTAAAAGATTGCTTCGGTAGCTTTCCCTCATTCTTTTCAAAATGAACGTTCCCTTTGAGGATCTGATACAATTTCAGTATGCCGTGAAAGTACACTTTTTGGTTTTCTGGTGATACAATATAAAGTAAGGTAATATTTGAAATACGAATATTTAACAAAAAAAAATGTTAAACTCTTGATTTATGTTTTTAATTGCTTTAGAACTGTTAAATTAGTTTTCATTTATTTTTATTGTGATGACACACAATTGTTCTTGTTTAATATTATTATGTTCTAATAATAAAATGTTTGCTCATAATAACAGTTATGGCTCGTTTACCAATGCGAAAGAAGACGCATATCGCCACAATTATTATTTTACAACTGCAAATGATGGAGATTATGTGTCATATGCTTATGGTTATTTCAGTTATTCTTAGAAAATATAAAAATAGACCTAAAATAAGTTATGCACATGAAAGACTTCATAGACATAATATTAGATCATTTAATTTACATAAAATTGTATTTGAAAGTGATAGACAAAGTGTTGATAATTGTCGAATGGATAGGAGAGCATTTATCAAATTATGTCACCTATTACAAAGTCACGGTGGGTTAAAAGAGAGTCGATCTATGTCTATAGAAGAAATGGTTATTACTTTCCTTCATATTATATCCCACCATATTAAGAATAGAGTTCTAAAACGTCAAACAGTAAGATCTGGTGAAACAATTAGTAGAGTTCTCCATATAGTGTTAGCTTCAATCTTGAAAATGCATCCGATTCTTTTTAGAAAACCAGAACCGATACAAGATAATTCAACAGACGATAGATGGAAATGGTTTAAGGTATTGTATCATAATTCTGAAATTTCTTTTAAGTTAATTACTAATACTTTATACATAAATGGATACTAATAATGTAATTTAATTATTTGATGAATATAGGGATGTTTGGGTGCTCTAGATGGAACGCATATTAAGGTCAATGTATCTTCAATCGATAAACCTAGGTACAGAACAAGAAAAAATGAAATTGCGACAAATGTACTTGGTGTTTGCACACCAAACATGCAATTCATTTATGTTTTACCTGGGTGGGAAGGTTCTGCAGCTGATGGTAGAATACTCAGAGATGCCATTAGTAGAAGAAATGGTTTAAATGTTCCACAAGGTAATTTATTAGGTCATTAATATATACATACATATATGTATATATATATATATAAAAGAATGTAAACTTCTTACAAGTTTTGTATATTAATTCACTTTTTAAATTAAAATAATATAGGGTGTTACTACTTATGTGATGCTGGATACACGAATGGAGAGGGATTTCTTACACCATATAGAGGTCAAAGATACCACTTGAATGATTGGAGAGAAGGACACCAACCTACCACCCCTCAAGAATATTTCAACATGAAACACATTCTCAAGCCAGGAATTGCATTGAGAGATGTTTTGGCATATTGAAAGCGAGATGGGCAATTTTAAGGGAAAAATCATTTTATCCAGTGAAAACACAATGTAGACTCATTTCCGCTTGTTGTCTTCTCCATAATTTCATAAGATCTGAGATGCCAATTGATCCTATTGAATCTGACTATATTGAATATAGTAGGCATGTTGAAGAGATTAATGAGGTAGAAATGATCAGACATTGTGAGCCAAGCAGTGCTTGGACTGAGTGGAGAGACAAATTAGCAGAAGATATGTTTACTAGTTGGTTGTCGTCACGTACTTTAGGATAGATGTTATTTTATGTTATGTATGGACTTTCACCTTGTATTTTATCTAATGTTTGTGGTCATTACTTTTATGCATTTGACATCTTTATATTTTATGGCATAAACTTTATTAAATTTTATGTATTTCTCTTCTAAAAAAATTCAAATTTTATTTGTTATGGACATTCATTACTTATGACATTCACTACATTTGATTTCTATTATGTTACTTTTAAATTTAATTTATGATTATTATTGATAATGATGACATGTTTTATGTTATGTTATACATTTTTTATATACATCTTCTTAGATTATTTCGAAGAGCAATATGTCAACATCAAATATGGAATCTCAAAGGGGGGGAAACGGACATCTGGAAAGGTTAAGTCTATAGTTTCTAAAAGGACGTGGAGTAAACAGGAGGATGCTACACTTGTTGAATGCTTACACATTTTGGCAGAAGACCCACATTGGAAAGCTGATAATGGAACATTTAGATCAGGTTATCTATCTCATCTTGAAAATATGTTAGAAATCAAGCTTCCGACATCACAAATTAGGGCACATCCACATATTGAATCTAGAGTGAAGATACTCAAAAGACAATATAATGCTTTATCAGAAATGTTGAATATTGGAAGTGGATTCGGTTAGAATGAAGAAGAAAAATGTTTAACTGCACCAAAGGATGTGTTTGATGATTGGGTTAGAGTAAGTATTTTACTTGAATTTATCTTCTTTCTGTACTCTTTGTTATCTACATAGGTAATTGTAAGATTTATTAAATATGCGATTTTATTATATTGTAGAGTCATCCAACTGCTGCTGGATTGAGAAACAAGCCATTTTCATTCTTTGACGACTTTGTTCAAATATTTGGAAAAGAAAGAGCAACAGGAACAACAGCTGATGCAGTGGAACATATTGATGTTGAAGACAATGCATTTATAGATGCATTACTTGAAGACGAGGGAGTAAGAGATTCTGAATCAAGAGAGGATGTTAGTGTTTCAACTTGCCAAACATCTGCTGCCACTGCCTCTACCCCTGCAATGAAAAAAGTAACTAGCAAGAAAAGGTCTCGAAGTGATGATGGGTTAACCGAGCTTGTACATGAGATAAGTAAGTTTGGTGCTGCATACCGAGAAACTGCCAAAGAAATTAAGGATATTACTGCTTTATTGAAAAATGAGGCAGAAGGAAATGATCGAAGAATGTCGATTTTCACAGAAATCTTGAAAATTGAAGGCCTATCCAATGATGAAATGCTTACTGCAGGAGAGTATATTAGCAAAGATGCGCACAAGGTAGATTTCTTCTTTTCTTTGCCAAAAGAATTCAAAAAAAGATTATGTGATTAAGCAATTAGTTGAATGCCATAACTTTAAACCATCCTTTTGACTGTGGTCCTTTTACAATTATGTCGGTCTCTTTTTGATTATAACTTTAGAATATGGTCCCAACTTTTTTGTGTAGGTTATCCAGGTATATGTCAAGCTTTTGACTTGGAGAATTTTTGTGTATATATTATAGCCAACATATATGATTAAGTTTAGAATGTCACGGCTTTTATCTTTTGTAAGTCTGAACATTGTACAAACTTTTGATGGTTAATGTTATATTTCTTTTTGTTATGTACGTTTATCTCATGATACTAGTAATTTCAAGCACAATTTTACTGATAACTACTACGAAAACAGACATTGTTTCAGTATGAAGTTTTAACTCTATCTATGATAAATAAGTTATCTTTTTATTACTTATCAGCTTTGCATAATGTTGAAAACATTTTGATATTTCGATATAACAAATTAAGTTAAATGAATTTTCAGATTTTCCAAATGATTTTCTAAGTATATTCGATAGAATTATTCGAATATCAAAACATTACTCCAAATCTTTCAAAGATCATTTTTAATCCTTACTCAAAGTGTAAAATTATGTTTTAATCTTAAAACAATTTCAAAATAATTTTACAAAGTATTTCGAACCATTTCAAAGCCAAACATTCCAGATTGCTCAGAGGGAACCGATTCCCCCTAAATGGTTTGGCTCCGAGAATTCCAGTATGCTCGGAGGGAACCGATTCCCCCCCCCCAGGGGGTACCGATTCTCCCTTGTATAACGGTCGAAATATTTGAATTTTACACTTAGGGAATTGATTCCCCATAGGGGTACCGATTCTCCCCACGCTCCAAACTGTTTTATTAATTGTTTTCACACTAAAACGGTTATATTATTTTCTCTAATTATCTGCAACGTTCAAAAGTGATTCAAGGTGTATTTAAGCAAGCTTAGAAGCCATTGATAAAAAACAAGAAACATCAAGCAATTAGAATCAAGAGAGAATCAAAGAGAAAGCATCGAACCTCAAGTTTGAGCATTTCAAGCCTATTTTTCATTCAATATTCATTTTGCTTTCAATAACACTTATTGTGCTCAATTGTATTTTTTTTGAGTGTTCTTTCTTTGTTCTAGAATTGGGCAAACATATTTGCCTTGTGAGGTTTTTCTTGTAAGTTTGCAAATTTGTATTTCTCTTTGAGAAAAGAGTGTTCTCAAGAATTGGGGTATATTCTTGAGGGAGTTGTAAGGTTATCTCTTTGGCCTCAAAAGAAAGAACAAATTAGTGAATTTGTTGGAAAATCCTTAGTGTGGATAGCTAAGGTAGTGGACGTAGACTTTGGTTGATAAAGTCGAACCACTCTAAATCGTTGTGCAATTTCTTTCAATTTTCTGCAAAAGCTTCCACCAAAATTTTTATTACCAATTCACCCCTCTCTTGGCCGATTCAATCAATCGATTAACTCAACACATAACCATTACATTGAGACAATTAATGCTATGAAAGAACACATTTGTCTTCAGAAATGTCGACACAAGAAAATTTGAATTATGTTTTTGTAATATAAATTAATGAGATAAATAATAATAATAAAGTATGCAAAATTAAGTATAAATATAAAAGATAAATAAACAAATTATTGTATATAGAAGATATAATAAATATTATATCTTAGATAACAAAAATAATTTACATCTTTTATTATTATGAATATCTAAGAAAAATTTTCACAATGTAAACATTTAGTTAAATGTTGATGTAAAATTTTAATATATTTTTACATAAATTATATAAAATTTAATATTAATTAAAATTAAAAAAAATACATGATATATTTAAATACTCAAGTAATATATTATCAACAAATAGAATTTTTATATAAATAATCTTTATTTAAATATTTAGAATTTCATTTGTTAAAAAAACAAATATAGAACAAGGACAATTTGATAAAATATACATTCCAGTAATCTTTTATTCCTCCAACTAAACACTGTAATCTTACATTCCTGCCAAACCAACCAAACACAGTAATGTAACATTCCCAATAATCCTATTCTCTGATAATCTTTTATTCCCACTGGTAATCTTACATTCCGTGAACCAAACGCACCCTTAAAGGAACAAGTGCATATCCATTATTTTAAAAAAGTTATTAAATTTACTTTTTGTTAAAGGAAGAAGGAAAAATAAGACAATTTGTATACCAATTTTTTTAAATGAATATTAAAAAAATTGAATTTCTGAATCCGTATCTTGAATGACAGAATGAGTCTATACAGACGACTGTCGTTGCTGTTTTTTCTGTCTGCTTACTTTCAGTTCACCGGCCCCGCATAATGCTTATATCTGATCAGCCACCTCCCTGCTTCTTGCATAGTAATTTAAGAGGTTTAGGTAGATTTCCTGCTCATCACTATTTCCCCTTCTAAAATTTGTAATGATAAAAAGACATGTTGACTGAATACACACAGCATACTGTGTGTGAAAATCTAAGGAAGCAATAATTCATTGGCTTATCATAATCTGGATATAACCATATTCACAAAATTTTTGAAGGCTTTCTTTGCCCATAACAATGATTTCTACCCTCAAAAGGGTAATTTAATACATGCCACAAATCTCCTGGGCCAATAACAAATAAGACTCCCCCTCCCTTCCCCAGCAGGAAACGTAGTAGTATAAAGTAGGGGAAAACGAAGACGTGAGTTATGTACAAATGCCTCTATATTCTGTCTTCATTTTCCCAATACTCTTAAGTTTAGATCACCAATAATATACATAACTTCCCAAAAAACCAAAAAAGAAGAAAAAAGGGTCCATTTTTCCTGTTAATTTCTAACCTGCAAATTGAAACGACCTCTTTCCATATTGCAATGCCCTTGCAGAATAACCAGCTTCATCTGCATAAAACCCATATAGCTCATTCAGTGTCCACTCTCCGTTCAAGTTGAAGAAAATTTTGATACCAAAGAAATTAACATAAGGAAACCAAGTAAATAATCCAAACGGTACACAGAGGCAAGCACCCAGAGACTGCTAGTTGTAGATAAGTAGAGAGATGAAAGAATTTTGACAAGTTTTTATACTCTTAATTTTTCTCTGACGAATGCGGTAAGTTAGGCCTATAGAAATAGGCAGATTACGACAGCAATATACAATCTTGAGTCCTATTTATGAGTTAACCTACCTGGATAGAATTCTAATCTAACTTCTACTTAGATTAGATAAGTCATAGTGTACAAGTTTAATAAGAAGTGAAACACCAATTACAAAGTCTTTTAGACTTGTACGGCTACATTCTACACTAGCTGTAAAAGGTAGCCATCCTTAAATAATTCTCAATCAAGAGAGGGTACAGAAATAGTCGAGTAAAAGCCTTAAGAAGCCAATTAAGAAACAATGTGACGGACGGGTCAGCATTTATCATAATAATATTACAACAGTATGATAATTCCAATTGTCTTAGTTTTCCCTAATATGCCAATCTAACATGTAATAACTCTATAACAAAACTACCTAAATCTGTAAATTATTAGTACCTGTACACTGCTGTTACAAAGGCATGCAAACCCAACCAAGCAGAACCCTTTCGCTGTTGGAACTAATCCGTGCACAAGATTTTTCATTCCAGCTTAGAACTGGAAGGCCCGTGATATAAGCTACCTTGTACAGCTTGCAGATGCGGTGTTTGCTGTTGTGACTGCTGCTGCTGCTGTGTGGGTGAATTATGCAGATCTTGCAGTAATTGCTCTTGCAGCTGGCAGTGCTGTTGAGATGGGGATGGTGTTGGGGATTGTTGTATTTGTGGCTGTTGTGGCTGCTGTGCCCCAGCCTTGTTCCCATGAGGTGGTAAGCCACCCGGTAATTGTCTCTGATCTAACCCTTGGCTGACAGAAGGTACTGGAACATTACCAGCTGAATTTGTAAGAGGGGGGCTTCCTATGGATCCCATTTGAGTGGCCACAGTTGGCATACCAGGATTATACACTGGTTCTGATGATTTCCACTGAGAACCAGCAGAAGAAGGAACATTTTGCACTGTGTTGTTTGGTAAATCGATACCAACTTGGGACATTGCTTTGGCTGTGGTTGTACTCATCTGTGAAGCATTGTTCATGGGCTGTTGGTCAGCTTGAGCTGGCTCAGATTGAGATTTGCAGGAAGGATCAGAATTCACTGCTCGACTCTGTTGAAGCATCCTTTGAACAGCAGTTTGGTTTTGATGAACCTTCTTTTGGTTTGGCTGTGACTGTAGCTGCAAATGCTGGGGGTTGGGACCCACAGATGTTGGCAGGATGCATTGATTCACAGCTGATGGTGTATGGCCAGAGGGCACTGTGAAAACTTGACCTTGAGAACTATTATCAGAATGGGAAGCCATCTGCTGGAGTTGCTTTGTAGAAGGGGGTGTTGCCCCAGAAAATTGTTTTTGTTGTGGCTGGGAAACTAAAGGTTTAGATTGTTGGACAGGGCTCGTACCAGGCTCGGAATACAAACCTTGACCTTGCATCAACTGCGTGGTTTGCTCTCCTTTCTCAGCAGTTTGGTTTCTAGAGGCCACGCTGAGGCCATTCAGATGAGCAGGATCAGTAGAAAGGTTATGATGCACCAGCATGTTCCCTCTTCCCACTCCCTTCAAAAGTTTAGTTTGCTGTTGAGACTGTGTTTGTTGTCGTTGCTGAGGATGGTGCCTGCCAGATTGTTGATACTGCTGCTGCTGTTGCCAAGGTTGCCGCTGCCATTGCTTGCCTATCTGATTGTTCAATCCACTAGCACCAGTTTGGGGATTCCTACCAAGCCCATGAGGGGCCAAGTGGTGTTTCTGTTGGTGCTGTAATGACATACTAGTCACTGATGAAGATGGAGAGGGGAGTGATACTGGTTGAGTTGCAGCTTGAGATTGAATCTGGGAATTATTCTGAAGAGAAGAGGTTATGGGAAGTTGGGTTTGAGGTTGGACGTGTGGCATCAAACCACTAGATGCAGCGAACTGTTGTTGCTTCTGTTGCTGGGGCTGCTGTTGCATTTGCCTTTCTTTAGCAAGGCGCATGGCATATGCTTGCTGCTGTGGCCCATTAGCATGATTGGAAACCTGATTTTGAGAATGATGAGAGTTGCTCAGCACATGAGACTGCTGTGAAGGCGTTTGCTGCTGGGGATGACCAGGATACGACTGAACAGATGTAGTTGATTGATTAGGGTAAGCAGAATTCAACCCATTGAAAGCAGGGATTCCCTGGCTGGTCCCTTGAGCCTGCAATTGGAGCTCAGGTACCATTAATTGCCTTTGGGGGTCTGGACTGTGGCCAGACTATCAAAAAAAGAGAAGAAAAAAAATCAGACGCGAATATTGATATATAACAATTAACCATTTATATGGAATAGAAGAAGCCCAAACAGCTTGGAGGCAATACTATGTTGAAGCATAGACTTGACTATACTGCCTTATAAATGTAACTTACTCGCATCATGTGCTTGGTGTCACGAGGCCTCAACATTGAGTTTACTTGACCAGAACCTGGGTGCATATGGACGGGGCTTGGCATTCCCACCAAATTGGAGGAGAGCATGCTGCTAGAGTTCAGCATTGCTGATGATGTCATCCCTTGGAAGCCTGGCCTTGACATTGGCATGCTTCTATTTATACCACACATCATTCCCAAATTATTTCCACCAGGTAGCATACGAACCATACGATCTGATCCAGACACAGCCCCAGGGAGAGAGAAGTTTGACTGCTGAATATTCCTGCCAGATAACATTTGATTATATTGCTGCATTCTATGCTGCTCATCAGTTGGCAAAGATGTTCTGGGAACATCATTCCTACCAATCCTGAGAGAAAAATGACCCAAATTTTGTGCCATTAGCATACGGAGGTATGCAGGCACAGAGAGAATCTACACATTAGCTTAATACCTCACAGATGCATTGAGTGGTGTAGACGGTGATGCTAAATTACTACCAAGAACCAGACCAGAAGATCCCTGTAGTGAGGAATTTGCTCCAGAGGCAGGAGGCGTTGATCCCGCAGCTCCTTGATTTGATGCTGCTAAACCACTTGTGTGAGAAGCCTGATATCCAAGGGGTAGAACATCTTGACTTGATGCAGCAGCATCACAAAGATCGAGAGGCCTTTATCCAGACAAATAATAATAAAAATGATATTGCAGAACATTGCAATAAAAGCGCTAGCAAGAAAAGTGAAAAACTACAATGATTGAACTATCAAGCTAAAAACATTAATAAAAACAGGGACAACAAAGCTTACGTTAGAATCCCTCCATTTAGGTTATTAGGGCAGACTTGTGAAATAGCAATAACATGGGAGTTGTGGACAGGCACTATCTGCTTCAAACCCTGGTTACCATGCTTTACAATACACAATGAGATAAAGGCAAGTAAGGAGTTTGGAAGAATCAAGGTGAAGTTAAAAAAAGACATTCTAGGATCCTTTGAAGCATTAAGCGTGTAGGTTTTGTTCAAATCCATACTTATTTCCACACACTCAATTTAAATAAATTTCATACACTGGGCCACAACTTTGAGATGTACAAAGGCAGCAAAATTCAATAATTTCAAAGAAAATCTCAAACTTCAAAATCTCCATAAATTGTGTGATTCAACTTATCATACTATTTATTAATGTTTTATACTACCACTCAAATACTAAATGAATTGATCAGACTAAGCAAAAAGTACAAAAGATACTATGGATTCACATAGCAAGCCTCTATTCTATAAGTGGGAGTACAGAAGAGGTTATCTAAAACCAACAGATTCCTTTATTAATCTTCCTGTATATCCAAGAAGCCTAATGGTAATGATTTTTAACTTTTAAGAAGTTGCAGCTGGAGGACAACGGGACTACAGGTATGCTGTTTCCATCTTATGATTTATTTTCATAATTTTCTAATAATCTACTGAAGTTCGGTATTTCATTCCAGTCTTGGTCTCTCGGAGCACCGACAATTACAATATGTGAAACATCATTCACAATATTTCTTCATCTAAAAAGAAGGATGACAACATACAGTTGTTGATCAAGATGCACCTAAGCATGTCAAACAGAATCCTAAAATGACAATTTGCCTTCGTTGAAGAATAAATTCTAATGGTTCAAACTAGGAATACAGCAAAATTGACATTACTGAAGATGACAAGAAGACTATCTTCAACTGCTTGATTAAATCAGCCTCATCTGTTCTTAAAACTACCAACATGTCAGGATCTCTAGATATTAAAAATGTATCACAGATGTACCTGAGTCTGCCAGCAGTGCTGTTTCTTGCCAACAAGTACAATTTTCTCGAAATGAGACTTGAGAGTATCCTCTTCCATCGGCCCTTGCAAACGTTGAAACAGCTGTCTCGCACTGCCCTGCACAGCATACAGCAATAGACACCAAACATAGACTATAAGATTAGCTCCATTGAACACATCCGTCATCAATACATTTAAAAAAGAAATAGAAACTACTAGTTTTAGGGACAGAGAGGACCTTGGGAATGCCAGGCAATGTGGATGGATATGACAGAGAAGATCCTGAATCATCAGCACTGTCAGCTCCATCTCCACTTCTATCCATTAAAATTTTATGATGTTCCTTGCATTCTTTAGGATTGCGGAATACGCACTACAAGCATTGAGAAGTTCATGAGAAAGTTTCCAAATGGAGAAAAATGAATGGAGAACTGCTGTAGAGTGTAGATATAGAAAGGGATTATAGACAGATGAAAGAACAAGTAGCACTTTAAGAACAGTACACATTATTGGTGACATTTAAAAGGATGCACATTGGAAGGAAGTCCTACATAACAGAACATATTTGTAAAGACATTTAGCTCAAGCACTAACCTTAAATTGAAGGATACCGTTGATGGCATCACTTACAAGCTCCCAATTAGGACCCATGTCATGAACTAGTACAACAAGTGCCTGAACATAAATGCAGTAACATCTCAAGGCCCTGGTGCTAATGCTGACAGAAATAGAAGAATACGAACAGGATAACAAAAACTAACCTGATCTTCAAATAGTGACCACGGACAACCAGAACCAGGCTCCCCAGCAGACATCTAGAAGCAGTTTGCGTGATTATAATAATTACAAAAGGGATAAGACAACTATGAAGCATGTGATCAACCAGACAAACAAGAAAGGGTCAAGTAAAAAACTACCTTGGGTGTTTTGACTTTTCTAACTCTGTCACGACCATGACTTAATCTAATGATTTTGTTGGGGTTGGACATATTGCTCATTTGTGATCCCACTGGTGAAGGGATGGATCCACTGGGATTGATGTCAAAAGCATTATCTGGTTGTTGCTTAATTACCTTCAGCTTCGTGGCATTATGTTGCCCATATAAAACTAAGAAAAAGGATAATTCAAAATGTGAAATGTGAAGAACATGACACTGGATAGATATATCTTACCAAGTAACCAACCATTAACTCAAATACGAGAAAATAGAGCTTTACCGCTGGTTCCATTAGGATCAAAATGATGACTCTCTGATCTCTTTTTGGAATAATCTCGCTGCCAAAGAAACGGCACCATCAAACAAAAGATTCTCAACTAAAAAAGAGCACAATGAACAAATAATGTGGCAAACATAGAGGAAGAACAGAAGAATATCAGATAAAGTTCAATGCTGCAAAAAATGTCTTATGACTTGAGCACCCTCATTTCTATCATGCAAAGAAAAATATCAACTTGATCAGTGTACTCCTTGCTCTGATGTAAGAATGAAAAGACTAAATAAAAATAAAGTTTGAGGTTTTCCTTAATCAAGAAAACAGAACAAATTTGACAGAAAGGTTATTTAGAATTAACTAAAATATTTTAATTACTTTGAAAAATGAATGCGTAAAATTGCACTTTAAAAGTAACATACGCACTAGCCTAAAATTGTAATTACTCATTAATACAACTTTTTCTTTCTTAATGATAAAATAAATATACTATTTTAAAAAATAAGCAAAAGAAAAGAAAACAAGTCTGTTAATATCAAAATAAACATGGCATAATCTTTATAACAAATTCACCTGTTCATTTTGAGTGGTAGATTCCAGCTGCCAATCCTGATCATATGTAGAACCCTACCAAAAGCACAATTGAGGCCCTTAGAAACTACGAAGACAAATAACGAAACCATCCATACCATTCCTGAGGTAAACAAACCCCAGTCAGTTAACACAAAGGAATTCCTACGCACAAGATTCTTGACTTTTTTCTTCTTTTTTGGTTTTGTTGGTGTTTCTGCATAGTCATATGGAAGCTGCCTAGCAAAATCCCCAGTTGATTCAACCTCCATGCTTTTATAAATCTGGAATCCTCCTTGCAAAGTACTCTGATCATCCTGAAAAGAATTATTATCCCCACTGGAAGCATCTGTTTTTGTCGGAGCAGTGGCACTGCTAAAAGGACTTAAGAGCCTCTGTCTGGACCCAGTGCGCACACGTTTTGTTGGAATAGAATGAACATTTAAACTACTACCTGGCCTTTTGCCAATCAACATGGACTGCTGAGCACAGTTTCCATATGACAAATCAGCACAGGTTTCATATGGCCTCACAGGAAATGATTTCATAGGGTTCTTCCGCTTCTTGTTTAGTTTTGATGATTTTCTACCTTCCAAGGCTCCAGGCAAAGAATATGTACTTGTTTCTCCTTCATCCTCTTCACAAAAAAAGTCACCATATGCAAACTCTGAATTTGAACAAGTAGTAAGGAGCAGAAGACCATTAAATGACAAAGAAACACAAAAAAAGTGTAATGATTACCCGCTCCAGCATCACAAGCAGATGTTTCAACTTCCTCTTGTGCACTACTCCCAGTTTTCTGAAAAATAAAACAACAATCAACATTGGGCAGAAAAGTTCAAAAAGCTACGCAGAGCAAATTAGAAGAGATGGAGATGCATATATGTTGTCCATGACAGTTTGATTGGTGCAATTTTTCATATGCATCATATCAGGCCATTATACTGTTCTTGAGATTTTTATAAACGACTCTTTTTTATTAGATATAGGGGAAGCAAAAGAAAAAGGTCACGTATGAACTCATTAAGGAACTATATTTACCTCGATCTGTACCAAATAAGATTCAATAGATCTCCTGTAGGTTTCCATAGAACCGGAAGGAACAGAATAAAAGAGGCTTTCCTGGAAACAGAGCACATAAAAGTTAAGAGCAAAGAATGTAAAATAAGGAAAAGAAATATTTCCATAAGATACAACTTATTGTAAGAGATAGATCAAATTCAAAAGCCAAGAATACTGTCTAAATAAATGTTAAAAGCTAAGGAAAAAATTTAAGACATACATCTGTTAGGTGTTCATTCCAAGGAATGTCTATAATGCCGACATTGGATATACTGTCAGGTTTTCCTGGTGCTTCAGCTTGAAGTGCATGAACAGGGGAGCTGCTATATTTGAAAAATCTAAGAGCATATGCCCGAATAGCAAGATCATTAGTCTTTCCGGGGAGCTCCTGCTGCTCCTTACTCACATCCTGCCACAAAACATGGTGCACATAAAGAGATGATAGAAAGAACAATCTAGCATATTGATATGAAGTGAATATTGAGAAATGTTAATAAGAGAGAATCTTAAGGCAGGGAAAAAGAGACCAAATAACACTAGAGCCATTCCAAATATTTTAGTAGATATCCTTGCCCAACACCCAAGCCTGTCCAACTTCAAAGGTTATTTTTCTTTTAAATGTTAAAAAGTTAAAATTTTATATTGATATTAAATATATTTTACAATTAAAAATTACGGCTAGGCCCAGGCTAAAAGTATCTTGTCTGAGGCTCAAATTTGTATAGTGTACCTAAGTTCTTATTTTTGAACTGTAACCATCCAAGAGTTATCCATATAACTACCTAAGCTCTCAATAACCTCTTCTCTTCCTTCCCAGTTCAAGAAAAATTACCTTCATACCACATTGAAGAACAGAACTTACAAGCAGATAAGCAACATGAATAACGTACAAAACCAGTTATTAGAGAGGATACGGAAAAAACTAGCACCATAATTCAGTAAGAAAATTAAACATAAAAAATTATCATCATGACATTCATTGCAAGAGACATCCATAACTACTTAAACAAAAAGACCAAAAAGAGCACAACAATATAATCAGTACCATATCCAGTTCCATATTCTTGTTCTCGGTAACTTCATTGGCTCTTAACCCCACCAAATCATGACCAGAGATCTTTGGACCAAGACTTCTATCCTTACTATTTAGAAGCACCTCTGCTGAATGCCAAAACTCCATGACAGCATTGGCAAGGGTTAAAGCTACTCCTTTGAGTTTCCGGAACTGATTTAGTTCTTCATACTTCAATCGTGAAGTAAAAGCAGCAAATCGACATAAATGAGCAGCAGCAGTCATCTTCCAAAGACGCTCCTTTAAGAACATAAAGAACAAAAAGTATTTAAGGAAATGATGTCATATGTTCCTAGTCAATTTCATATACAGCTGCAATACTTGATTAAATCTAATAATAGAAAGGCTTTCAATAAGAAGGAAAGGAGAATACATAATATGGATTAATTTATATATAGTAAAATGATACCTGAGCAAAATCATTTGCCAACCATGCCATTTCCTCAAGCACAAAATCCCAGTGAGATTTTTGTCGATTCTCCAAGGGCAAGGTACTGACAGATAGCTCTGCAGTCCTTTGCCGCTTAGCCTGTTTACATAATGTGAGCCCTTTTAAACTTTTTAAAGAAAAATAAAATCTTACATCTAAATTTAATAGAACAAAGAGCATATATAATCAAACCACCTCTATAATCCGAGCCTCTTCCAAGATTGAATCTTCATGCGTCTTTTCCACCTCTTTCACATGATTATCCAAACTGGTTGGAACATCAGTATTAGCAGTAGGGGTTTTTCCTAACAAAGTCTTCTCAGGAATCTCACAAATAAAGTTACCCATGGTGACTAAAGGCCTACTAGAAGAAATGTTTTCACTTTTCGAGTTAGAATTATTACCCAGCACAGTACTAGTTTTCCCATCAGCTTCTGATACAGGGTGACAGCTTTGTTGCGCCTCATTGTTGGAAGGTAAACTCACTTCGTTTTGCAATACAGATCTAATTTCTTCCTCCACTTTTCCCATAGAATTGTTAAGAGAATGATTTTGGTTCAAGGAAGTATTAGTATCATAAATAATAGCAACATTATCAACAGACATGGTCTCATTATTTTCTTTTGACAATTCACCAACAGCAAAGTTTAGTGATTCCTCTTTTTCGGATTTTTTTTCCATGGGCTTTCCTTTAGATTCAACATTTTTTGGATTAATACATACACCATTATCATTATTTACATCTAAGCTTAAGCTGTTTTCAGTGCAAGCGGACTCCGAATCTAATACCTTCACCCCTCGTGTGACACTACTATTTTTCCCTTCAAGTTTTATGTCTTTCCCATCTCTTTTGGCATCACCAGCCCCATTTAGCTTTTTAGAAATAGTTTCATTTTCAGCTTTGGTGGCACCTGTACTAGGTGGACATTCAAAACCAGTTGAAACTACCTGTTCCTTTCCACCAACAGGATCAGGTTCCTCAGAAACCAAGTTAACTGGAGATTTGCGAGCCTCCAGTTGAACAGCTTCGTTAGGTACTGTAGCATCAACCTTGCTATTGGATAGATCACCTCTTGATTGGTCAGTTGTTGCTTCGGCAGCCTGCTTACCATCTAACTCCACATTCAACTGATTACCAGAAGTTTTCACCTCTGAAGCCAAATCACCATTTGAAGTCACAAATTTTCTAGTATTAACAGAGGGTGTGTTCTTCTCCTTTTGGTTATTTGTTTCTGATGTCAAAGCCTTATCATCCTTTGATGATCCATGAGCGGGTAAAGAAGAGCAATGACCACCTCGACACTGAATCATCTCTGTTGAACTTGATCGTGCTCCATCACGATTTATTTTTGATCTGTTCCTTCGAGCATACGGGCGGAAAATAGCAGAATCTTCTGATTCCTTGGCATTTTGAGCCCAATCCATCTGAGAAGATTGCTCTGATGGAACAACAGTATTCCTCTTACGAGAATGCATAAATTTCCTTTCACTTTCAGGCAACTCATTTTCACCATCAAAAAGTAAGAGGTTATCGGCACTATTGGGTTCACAAACTGCAGGAATCCCTGGTCTACCACTACTCTCTACAGAATCACCATGAGGTGAGGCAGTCAATGCAAAACTACCTTTTGCTTCACTGTAATAGTAATGGACAGGTGATACATCAGCTAGTTACTCAATTTAGATCCATAATTCAGCAGCGCACTACAGCAAGAAGAACATACCTGATAACAACATGTTCTGCTTGCTGATCATTAAGAGACGTAGACTGGACACTAACTGATGCTACATTGCTGAATTTGAAATCCAAGGGATTGCCACCCTGAGAGCAATGCTTTTTATCATGAATATTAATCAATAAAAATTAGAAGTAGCAAGAGGAGATCAAACACATACTTTCTCAAGAAACTCCAGTTCCCTTCTTCTTTCCTCACGAACATCGTACTCCTGTCTGTCATAGACCAGTAAAAATGAAAAATTGCATGTGGTTAGGGATGTGAACCAAGAGCACTTTTCAATAGAACTAAAAGAATTTTTGTAAGCAATGGAATGCAGGTATAACCTAAGCTCTGCTTGAGCCCTCTCAATAGCTGCTCTGGGCGGAGAGGTCTTGACACCAATCCCATCTCCACCATCAACAATACCTCCCATGGAATCAACCTCAGCATTTACTAAGAGAGCTGATCCTGAGTTACATCCATGCATCCCTACCTAAATATCTACTGGCTGGCCCCTCCCATTGAAGCAAAGGGGAAAAAACGAAAGAAAGAAATAAGGAGATATTGGTGAACACCTACAAGCTACAAAAGAAGTTTGAGGGTAAAAATCAGAATAACAACTAGAGTATACAGAAACAAAGGCAAATAAATGAACAATGAATTAAGAAGAAGCACCAATGAACCACAAAAATATTAGAAGGCAGTTATGACATTTTTTATGATAAGGACTGCTTTAGAAGGTTTTTTCTGGAAGATAACAAAATGTACGATAGAATAACTTGAACTAAATTAAAGAATGAAGAGAGACAGTATCCTTCTTCTTCTTTTTTAAAAAATATTTTCCACAATGTGTTGTTACTTCCCAGAAAGGAAAAAAAAAGGTTTACATTAATACATAATTATATCGTCAATCCCACAAAGATTTCATATCTTTCTTTCTTTAATTCCCCCCTCCTGGACAGCAGTTTCATAGCAACTTAAAACAACCAAATTATCTCCAGAAGCCATTAAAGTTCACTACCTGCCTTAAGTCTATATAAAAACTTGCGAAACAAAGTTAAACTTGCATGAGGAGAGAATGGCGCCACATTTGAGACAGTTAAATAATATAATAAAGGAAAAATGTATCTCGGCATTAATTGGAAGGAGAAATGCAACGTTGAATAGTAGTAATTAACAATTAAACCAACTGATGCCTCCCAATAGGCATACTTCTTGTCATATACATCCATACACAGAAGCAAAAGATAGCACGAAAGGAGTTTGGCGCCAGTAATTCTCTACAAATTCCAGGATAAGAACCACAAGAAGTCCAAAATCAGTTGCTAAACAACAAAGCCTAGAGCGTAATGAGCTTCCCCTGCATTTAACTTCCAATTAATGCCAATAAACATATATGAAGACGCTGCCACGTAAATCCACAAGCATTCAATCGAAATGCGAATGGAAAATCACAGGAAAAGACAAACTGATACCCTAAATGCATTGAATCACGGAAAGTGTTCCCTAATTTGGAGCATTACTCGAATTCTAGGGTTTTCAATACGAAAAATAACCTGAATTGGGGCACGGAGTAGTGCAATTAGGAACTAGGGCAAAGCTCCGAGGACCTCCTGAACGTTCCCGCTCTTTTTAACACTCTATTTACCTCTCAATCACTCTCTCTCTCTCCCGGGGTTTTGAAGCTACGAGCCCTTTCTCAAAGTTGTTGTGCTCAATCAAAACGACATGAATTAACCCCGAAATACGACACGTCCCTGTGAAATGCAAGCCATAAGCACGTTGTCGAGTCTCTCATATCAGTTTGTCGAATCTTTAATTAACTCTATTAACCCTCAGTTTAGACTTAAATTAGACACCGACTCTCCTTAGATTTCCCCCCCCCCCCAGTTTAATCTTATTGACCTGCGTTGTTTCGAGGAGTATACGGTGAGAAGTGATTTTTGAAAAATAATTTATAGATTATCGGAAGAAATAGAACAAAAATGGTATCATGATTGTGAAGAGTTTTCAAAATTGTCATTCATTAAAATGTCGAATTTTAAATGTTTCTTTGATCAGGGATGAATTAAGAAAGGTTTGCGAGCATAATTATCTTTTGAAAATTTAAATTACTTTATATTTTAAATATTTTTATATTTTGTATTAAAAATATATTGTTACTTTTCTAAAAGATTTATAAATTCGTCTTTTATTAAAATTTTATAAATTCATGTACTCACTATGAAATCGTGCTAAAAAGAGTACTTTACTAACAATATTAGCCAAAACATTTTCTAAAAGTAATAAAGCTCTTCCATCTTATGTCGAAATTAAAAAAAAATAAAGATTTGGGCTTACATATATGAATATAGATGTTTGTGTAAATGATTACATCCTTTATAAGAATAAATATAAGAGTGCTCAATCTTATCCAATTTGTAGTGAATCAAAATGGAAGAATGATGACAAATATGAAAATACGACCAATCAACATAAAAAAAATGGATGTTCCTTGTTCCTATATGTAATGGGGTAAGGAAAGGTAAGATAGTAGGATGCCTTCAACACTAGGTTGAGAACAACTTCCGTAGGAGACCTCCAAATTATGAAATATCCTCCATGGGACTCGATCCCACGACCAATCAACATGGTTCTAGCAAAATGGTTGTCCAAAATATTTTACAATATTTTACCAGTAACTCAAAGCTTGCAAAGATTATACATGTCATTAAATATTGATAAAGAGATTACATGACATGACATAAAAACAATCCTTATAGTGATGGGTTCATGTAACATCCACAGATTCTCTAGTTTGGGGGAAAATTGATTTATGGGTAATTTTAATCTTATTATTATTTGTTTTACTTATAATTTATTATTATTCGAATATAGTGCTGGCCTAGTACATGTGCCAGATGGACCTTAGCCCAGGATAACATGTTTGAGGGGCATCAGACTGTCGGGGTTATAATAAACATTCGTGAAATACAAAGGCTAAATAATAAATATGCATGTTTTGACTCGGGGACCAAAAGGTATTAATTTAAAAACAAGCATGACTCCCTCAATAATAAACCCATTCGCCCGACAATGAAATACCTTGGACCCTTATTAAACGACACCGTTTTATTAAAGTTAAATAACACCTTAAATTAACAAAACCTAATTTCTGCCACACTCAACCTATTACAGCGCCGCTCTGCTCGCCCTTCTTCTCTTCCTCACCCTCGCATGGCCGAAAGCAATGGCTCCTCAAGCCAGATAAAATCCGACCGACCACCATATTTTGTTGGCCACTCCTCACTCCGTTCACTGCCAACGACAGCCCGAGGGGCCAAACGACTCCCTAATCGACCTAAACCGCTCGAAACGATTCTCCTAACCTCTCATCTTCTCGACTGAATAATCCCCAAACCCATGGACGCCATTTTCTAACCGTAGATCGGTGAAGCTCCACCTCTTGACCACCATCCACGACAATGGATCAAACCCAAAGCCGCTCCTAAAACGAACCTGACCGATCACACCTTCACTCCCGACAATAGCCCCGACGCTCGGCCAAGGTAAGTTCTCTCTTTTCTTTTTGCTTCCTTTTTTTTTTTGTTTTTTACTGGAACTGATCCACTTTCCCTGTTTTTTATTCTTTAGATTTAGTTTTGTTTCAAAAATTTTATAAAGCTTAATCTCATCTACAACAAAACCCGTACAGAGTATGGATGGAACCAACAAGACCCTTTTTGCGTTCGAACTGCCCAGGTAAATCCCCAATCCCTCTCAAATTTAGGTTTTAAATAACAATCGCATACACAAAAAAAAGGGAAAAAAAACGAACTGGAAAATAAAAAAATCGAAGAAGAATTTTTCGAAATACATGTACCACTATAGCTTTTCTATTTTTGAATTTGAGATTACACCATTGTTCCTTTTTGTATCCCCTTTTACACTGTAAAATTGCAGATCCTTCTTCTTTTGTTGATCTTTCTGTGTTCGGTTGATTTCTGGTTCTCTATTCGATCGTTTCTGTTTTTCTCTTTTTTGCAGATTCCGACAATTGGAGCAACAACTTGACTAGGATTGTGGTCCCATTCCGGCATGAACAAACAATGTTGCTGTTCTGTAGGCCTTTGACCTATCTGCCTTTGCTCTTTTCTCAAATCGAGTATTGTACATTTGTACTAGGGAATATCTGTAGATGCTGGGGCGTAAACCAGCCTTTCACTGCCCTCCATACCAAAATTTAGGTTCAAATTGGCCCTTTTATTTGACTACTTGGTTTCACTGGGTAATTGTATTCGGCTTATTGGATCAAATAGGTTAAATAAGTACCGAATTAAACGAAGAAGCATTCATGTGACAATGTTAAAGGGACTTTTTTTTACTCTATGCTTTAAAATTTCACTGCTCGATAAGGATAGCAGCGGAGTGATGAACGTTGCTCGTTGTAGCTTTTTGTAAAGTCTTGATTATCGTAAAATAATAGTGGTTTTTGATTCAAAAAATGCACGAAATCATAATTTTAGGTGATATTTGTAATCTTGTAGGTTTTGGTTTGTGTTAGCATTGATATTGTTTGACTATAATTTCTATTATATTTTTTGTTTTAAAAAAATTATTTATGTTTTGTCTATTATACGGTATAAGTATAAGGACATAAAATTATTATTCGTCCGGGGCATTAAATCTCCTTGGACCGGCCCTGTTCGAATACAATTATTATTGATATTTCTAATGTATTATGGGTAATTTTAATCTTATGTAGAGATGGGTGACAGCGATAGCGGCGGAGATGTTGGTAAAGTAGCCGGACAAAAGCGGGGCAGAAGCCATGGCAGTTCAGATAGATCAGGTTTTCTCGCTTAATGAATACAATAATTGAGTCTTTAATGCATGTACTATGAGCAGAGTTGAAGTAGCCTTTTCATCACCTCTTTGAAGATCCACACCACGTACAAATCGGCCAACGAGTAATAGAAGGAAATCTGAAAACAAAGAGGATGATAACAATGAGAAAGGAGCTCCATCAGCAGGAGGTGACACTGATGATCCTGACTTAGACGATAGTTCGTCTCACATGGAAATTGATTAACAGTTTGTCGAGCTGTTACCAACTTATTAAATCTTTTTATCACAAAGAAAGCTTTTCACTGTTTTATCGTTTCTGGTAAGTTGGTAACAGCTCGACACACTTTTAATCTATTTCCATGTTGGACGAACTATCGTCTAAGCCAGGATCATCATTCATCAGTGTCTAAGCAAGGACGGCAATGATGAGAAGGGAACTTCACCGACAAGAAATATCTCCACCGGAGATCAAAAGCAGACAAGGATACAAGTTACAGTCTCAACAATCCAAAAACAAGGATGGCAATTGTTAGTGTGAAAAGCGCACAGCTGACGCGTCACGATCAGAAGTGAAGACGCAAGGTGAATGTTAGTGTATGAATAAGGTAGGTGTGTTTAGCTTAAGTAATTAGCTTAGTTGTTTAGGTTTGAATGAGTGCAGCTAGGTCCTTATTGTGCTGTACCATTCTGTTTTGTTGTTGTTGTTAGAGCTTGGTGTTGAACGGTTAAGAGAGTTGTTAAGCACTGTTATAATTGTCATCTCTAATAACATGAGTTGTATAAATTGTTGGTCTTCCTTGAAGATATAACAGCTTAATCAATAAAAATTAGAGTGTCGTCTCTCTTTTCCTCTCTATTATGATTCCTCTTTCATCTTAGCGTAAGGGTACTCTCTTCTGCTTTGAGAATCCAACATAGTATCATTCGCCAAGTTCTGCTGCTGCTCTGAAATTTCTGTAAAAGCAATGATATCATGAGACAAGTATGACTTCATCCGGCCAAACTTGCTCCATGCTGTTAGTTTGTTTGGAGACAAATGCTGATATGACATCTTGTTAGTTGCCTTAAAATTGTCAAATAATTCCCTTGCAGGTCATTTTCTTTTGCTAAAATTCATGCTAATGCCGTGGCAATAGCACACTTTTTTTTTCTCGAGAAACGCAAATGTTTTTGGGCGTAGTTTATAAACATCCTTATTGCCAAACTTAGTTACCTCGGGTTCGATCAAATTACAAAGTTGAACCAAAATTATAACTCGATGGAAAGAATTTTTATTAGTAGTCGCAGTCTTTCTCAATTTTGTTGATGCTTTGAACTTGAACACATTTGAAGATTTTTCTTTTTACTGGAACTGGGATTGGGGAATATGGCAAGACTAAGGCTTCTATATAAAAAGAGAAAATCGCCTCAGTGACCAAAAAAAAGTTATAATATACGATTTTAACCAACTTTTTTTGGATTTGCCAAAATGACCAACAAATTCGCAACGCGAAATAAAAATCGCAACGCGAAATAAAAATCGCAACGCGATCCCCAGAATCGCAAATCAGTTTCCAAAATCGCAACGCGATTCTTGAAAATCGCGATGCGATAGTACAAATTCGCATTGCGATTTTCCATAATCGCAACGCGAATATGAAAATCGCAACGCGAACACATAAATCGCAACGCGTATCCGTAAATCGCAACGTGTATCCGTAAATCGCAACGCGTATGGGTAAATCGCAATGCGTATCCGTATATCGCAACGCGTATCCGTAAATCGCAACGCGTATCCGTAAACCGCAACGTGTATCCGTAAATCGCAACGCGTATCCGTAAATCGCAATGCGTATCCGTAAATCGCAACGCGTATCCGTAAATCGCAACGATAATCCGTAAATCGCAACGCGTATCCGTAAATCGCAACGATAATCCGTAAATCGCAACGAGAATCTGTAAATCGCAACGATAATCCGTAAATCGCAACGAGAATCTGTAAATCACAACACTGAAATTTTGGGTATATAACACTGAAATCATAAACTAAATCCCTAAATCGCAACTCATTCCATCTCCATCTATCACTCTCTCCGGCGACATCCATTCCTATATCCAACGACATCCTTCCCAATCCGGCAACAAGTTTTAGTTTCGCAGCTCGTCTGTTTAGTAAATTAATTTACAACCATGAAATCATCTAATGTTGATCATGTTTGGATAGATTTGTGTTTTGGAGGGTCATGGGATAATGTTCATGGTGTTTTACAATATATGCCTTTACCCATGAATCTTCAACTAAAATTGTCTTTACAAAAGTTAACTTATGAAACTCTAATGCTACGTGTTTCAAATAAATTGAATTTAGAGCCCCTAAGTGGATTTAGGCTATCTTATCAGAGAAATGGTAAAGTTTATTTGTTAACCGACAATGAAGATGTTGAACGATTCATTGCTTACATTAGTGTTTCACAAGATGATGTTACATTGTATGTTGTTGAACCTAGAAGTAGTATTGTTGGGTCAGTAGCGGGTAGTAATCAACTAAGTTTTTCTCAAAACCCACAACCTTTCTCTAATCCAAATCCCAATCAACTTTCAGCACCAAATTCCGGTTTTCGTATTGACCAGTTAGACGATGATGAGCCAACAGAAAAAATTGTGAGTACTAGTCAGTATTCGAAATTTGGTCTTGGTCAATATCCGGACTTTGATATTGGTCAATACACGGATTTTGATGATGTTTCAGAAGAAGAAACAGACCATGCGTGTAATGATATTGATATTGGTCAATACCCGAATTTTGATGATGAAACAGCCGTTGCCGAAGAATGTAATGTTGATGATAATGAGGAGGAAGTTACGACTGTGAATGAACATGTTGAACATCCATTCTGTAATTCATATAATCCTGAAGAAGAAAAAGAAGAAGAAAAAGTCCCCGAAGAAAAGAAAATGCCACGGGCGTATAACTGGAATATGCCAGAATTACTTCAGATACCGGAAGAAGAGTTGATAAAGAAAGCAGTTGATTGTTACACAAAAGTTATTCGTATCAAGAAAGATGATTGTTTTGATACAAAGGAAGACTTGAAGATAGCTTTATATACGAAATGTGTGGAAGATGGCTATCAACTAAAAGTTAACAAATCAAGCAAAGATCGTTTCGAAACAAGGTGTATGATTGACAAAAACTGTACGTGGCGTATGATTGCAAAGAGAATAAAAGATTGCAAAATGTTTCAAGTTAGGACTTTTATTGATAAACATACATGTTCAAGAACCCAAGTTTTTCCTCACCATAGACAGGCAAACAAAAAGGTGTTGGGTGGTTTTCTGGCTGAGTTAATGTTTTTGAATGGCAGGGTATATCGGGGACATGAAATTATGACTGACATGAATGCTCGGTTCAAGATTAGTATATCATATTCTCAAGCTTGGAGAGCCAAATGTTATGCCTTGGAATTGTTGAGGGGGTCGCCAGAAGCATCGTTTGCCCAACTGCCGGCTTATTGTCACAATTTAAAGCTGAAAAATCCTGGGTCGGTAACTCATATCAAAACAGATAGAGATGGACGCTTTGAGTTGCTGTTTATCGCCATTGGTGCTACGGTTAGTAAATCAATATAATTTTGTTGACTCATTTTTGTTAGTTACATGCATTTCACATTTAAATGATTATATTTCTTGTGTATATTATTTTGTAGATTCGTTCGTTTATTACTTGCATGCGCCCAGTTATTATAGTTGACGGAGCACATTTGAAAGGTCGATACCTTGGAGTAAACTTATTAGCAGTAGCCATGGATGCTAACAATGGGATATTGCCAATAGCTTACGGGGTTGGCAAATCTGAAACCTCTGATTCATGGACATGGTTTATGGGGCATCTTAGGGATTGCATAGGTCCTATTAGCAATCTGACAATCATATCCGATAGGGCAAACTCAATTGACAACGCTGTTAGAAGGTGTTTCCCAGATGCTTTTCATGGACTTTGTGGTGTTCATTTGTATAGAAATCTAAAATCAAGGTCTGCTGGTATAAAAAAGCACAAATGGACATACTGGAAGGCTGTAAAAGCTTATCGGGAAGTGGATTTCAATAAGCATATAAATTGTTTAAGACGTGTTTTGCCTCAGTGTGCTCAAACACTAGAAGATGTCGGGTTTGAAAGATGGTCAAGAGTACATCAACTTGGAGCAAGATATGGTTTCATGACGTCTAATAGTGCAGAATCAATCAACGCTCTAAGTCGTCATTCCCGGAAATTACCCATTACTATGTTAATGGAGTTTTTTCGAGCCTCTATTCAACAGTGGTACTACAAGAAAAGAAACCATGCAGGTATTATTTCTTTGAATTCGTAACTTATCATATTTATATATTTTACTAAGTATTGTTTATTTAAATTTACAGGAACATTGGAACATCGTGTTACACCATGGACTGAAAAAAAGATAACGAAACGTGTTGTGAAGTCAACGTCATGGAGAGTTGAACCATGTTCAAACACTTTGTTTCAAGTACTGGATAATAACTTAAATGGGCTAGTCGATCTAAATGCAAAGACGTGTAGTTGTATGAAATGGCAAACATCTGGTTATCCGTGTGGCCATGTTATAAAAGTTGCTCTTCATTTAAACCAAGATGATTCAAGCGCATACGCTATGGATTGCTACACTACAGAAGTTTATCGACAGACTTATGCCGAGATTGTCTACCCTATTCCACATCCTTCTGAGTGGGACATACCAGATGACTTACAAACAGTTTTGCCACCAGCCATGGACAGAAGGCTACCTGGCCGACCAAAAAGTCACGATCGTATACCGTCTAAGGGTGAAGAGAAGAAGAGATCGACATGTAGTCGGTGCAAGGAAAGTGGTCATACAAGGTTGACATGTGGATCACCAGTGCCATCAAAATCATCTTTTCCTCTACCAAAATATGGATCCTCATCAAAATCCAAAGCTCATATGGTGTCAAGCAAAAGGCAATCATCTTTAAAATCCCAATCACGATTGGCTTCACCTTTTGAGACTGTTAACTTAGGTGATTTTTAAATGCAAACGTTGTATTATGTGGATTTTATGTGTGAACTTTTAACATTTTCAGTTGAATTAATGACTCAGGCCAACCATTTTGACTTAACCAACTCTTGTTATTCAGTTGTTATCACTATTAGGCATGCATTTGACTATCGCAACACGGAAAATACAATCGCAACGCGAAATGAAAATCCCAACATGAAAATCGCAATGCGGAAATGAAAATCGCAACGAGAGAATCGCAATGCGAAATGAAAATCGCAATGCGAAATGAAAATCGCAACGAGAGAATCGCAATGCGAAATGAAAATCGCAATGCGAAATGAAAATCGCAACGACAGAATCGCAATGCGAAATTAAAATCGCAATGCGAAATGAAAATCGCAATGCGAAATGAAAATCGCAATGCGAAATGAAAATCGCAACGAAAGAATCGCAATGCGAAATGAAAATCGCAATGCGAAATGAAAATCGCAACGAGATAATCGCAATGCGAAATTATAAACGCATTGCGATTTTCATTTCCGCATTGCGATTTTCATTTCGCATTGCGATTCTCTCGTTGCGATTTTCATTTCGCATTGCGATTTTCATTTCGCATTGCGATAGTCATTTTTGCCTTCAACATAATGCAGATTGAAATCAACAAAATCAACCATTACATTTCAATCAATTAAACAAGCACAAATAAGAATTATGTTCGCATCAATTACACAAATCAACTTTTACAAATCATCTTTTACAAATCAATTAAACAATCAAAAAATAAGCAATAATTCTTATTTCCGATCATCTACTATTGAATCAACTTTTACAAATCAATTAAACAATCAAAAAACAATCAATTAAACTATTGAATCAACTTTTGCAGCTCGACATCATTTTCACGCAGTTCACTTCTGAGATTAACCTGCAGAAACCAAACATTTGTTCAAACAACACTTTCTACGCAAATTATTGAATTCTAGTTACTTAACCAAACATTTTCATTTATAAGTATAAACTTACCAATTGTTTATGGACATTTTTATAACGCGGATGCAGGTAGGCAGCGTCTCGTATATATCGATTTAGCCATATAATGCCGAAACCACAAGCCTACTGCAGCTTTATCTCTATCGGTGGGAGGTAGATACTTGATGCTTCCCGTCGTCAAACGCTCCAACGCCAAGCATACGAGAGGACCACAATCTCCTCTGGCTCCGCTCGTTTGTTGTGGCGCGGTCTCGTCTCTAATAACTGTAATATTGAGCTTCTTTGGCTTCTTGTTTCCAGAACGAGTCCAATAATTGATCGCATCCAAGAATTTAGCCAAATGAGAGCTCCATCCCTTAATAACATCTCTTAAATCAGCCAATGATATGTAATTTATCATGCTGTCATACACTATTGTCTTAAGGGATGGGAGCTGAAGCTCGACGAGAATCCAATGTTTACGTTCCAAAACAGGGATAAACACCTGCAATCATAAGTAATAATTCATTCATTTGCGCACTTATTTCATAAAACCTTTAAACTCAATCTAAAATAAATACTAACCTTATCGACCTCCCACCATGCAGGATAAAGTTTAGCTTGTCCATTGCCCAAATCAAATGATTCATCTCGTGCATTCTTCAAGTGAACGGCGTGAAAAGACGTCGGCATTATTGTATATCGTATATTTTTATTTTTCTTAAGTTTTCTTATTATTAGAAGACGTGTCACCCACGCATCGATATGCTGTTTTACAAAAAAAAGACATATATTAGTGACTTACATAAATTTAAAAAAAAATTAATCAAATTGAAATATAAGAAAAATATAAGACTTACCCCCCATCGAAATAGCCATTGTCTTCGACCCCTAATAATACGCCCCACCAAGGCCGTTCAAGCAACAAAAGATATCATCGGTGAGCTTGCATATGTCAGTGAAACACCCCTTGCTCCGCTCATGTAGATAAAAATCAACTGCGGTCTTAGCCCAAAGGGTGTTATCCAAAATTGTGTCCGGTAGTTGTTCCCTCTCCTCTTCAGATACCGGTATGGTACTGGCCGGTAACTCATACGAGAGCCAACTTGAATCCATCATGTCCGGCACGTCAGAGGGTTTCTCAAGAAGCCTACATATGACGCCATGTGAATCGGGCTCTTGAATGGTGGGAGGGACCTCTTCAATGATGACAGTGGCCTCTTGAACGGTGGGAGGGGACTCTCGAGGAATGATATGGGGGGCCTCTTCAACGATAGGAGTGGACTCTTGAGGGATGACAGGCGAGTCGGGCTTCTTCTTGCGGTGTCTTCGCACTATTGGGGTGTACGGAGACTTAATAGCACGTGCACGCTGTCTGATGCGTGAACTCCGTCGTGCAAGCATAACCCGACGTAAAGCATCCACTCTATCGGGCCGCTAAATAATTAAATACAAAAATCAGTAAATAAACAGACATGATATTTAAACAGTGAAAACAAAGACAAATATGTTTCAAACTTGCATTGTATTCACCCAAGTCATTATTCTATCATAGTTCACAAAATGCATCAGATAACAAAGAAAAATATGTTTCAACTAATACCCTGAAGTTAGTATTTGTCTTTGTTTTGTCTATTGGTTGAAGTAATGCAATCCATTCAAGTTTCAATTTGCAGAAGAAGAAATAGTTTACTTTCGCAACACGAAACTTAAAATCGCAACGCGAAACCAAAATCGCAACGCGAAATGAAAATCGCAACGACAGAATCGCAATGCGAAATGAAAATCGCAACGAAAGAATCGCAACGCGAAATGAAAATCGCAATGCGATTTTGGTTTCGCGTTGCGATCTTGTCGTTGCGATTTTGGTTTCGCGTTGCGATTCTGTCGTTGCGATTTTGGTTTCGCGTTGCGATTCTGTCGTTGCGATTTTGGTTTCGCGTTGCGATTTTGGTTTCGCGTTGCGATTTTAAGTTTCGTGTTGCGAAAGTAAACTATTTCTTCTTCTGCAAATTGAAACTTGAATGGATAAATTTACTTTCAACCAAAAGACAAAACAAAGACAAATACTATTTCACAGTGTTAAAGAATACACAGTTTAGCAGAATTGGCAGCAACCGAACAAATTTACTTTCAACCAAAAGACAAAACAAAGACAAATACTATTTCACAGTGTTAAAGAATACACAGTTTAGCAGAATTGGCAGCAACCGAACAAATTTACTTTCAACCAAAAGACAAAACAAAGACAAATATATTTCACAGTGTTAAAGAATACACAGTTTAGCAGAATTGGCAGCAACCGAACAAATTTACTTTCAACCAAAAGACAAAACAAAGACAAATACTATTTCACAGTGTTAAAGAATACACAGTTTAGCAGAATTGGCAGCAACCGAACAAATTTACTTTCAACCAAAAGACAAAACAAAGACAAATACTATTTCACAGTGTTAAAGAATACACAGTTTAGCAGAATTGGCAGCAACCGAACAAATTTACTTTCAACCAAAAGACAAAACAAAGACAAATATATTTCACAGTGTTAAAGAATACACAGTTTAGCAGAATTGGCAGCAACCGAACAAATTTACTTTCAACCAAAAGACAAAACAAAGACAAATACTATTTCACAGTGTTAAAGAATACACAGTTTAGCAGAATTGGCAGCAACCGAATAAATTTACTAAGCAATCTAAGTGAAATGGCTAATCTAAGTGAAATTACGAGTAAATTTATCATTAAGTTAAATATGGAAAATCTTAAACTTACCTCGTTGCGTAGAGTATGAACCTCATTCTGCAACGATACTATCATCTCACGTAGAGCGGCAACCTCACCACGTAAAGTTGACACCTCCACACGCCATGCACCATCGTTATCTCGTAGAGTACCGATCTCCTCACGCAAGGCATTGACCTCATCACGTAACTCCCTTGACTCATCCCGTTGAGGTGGAGGTGGAGAACAGGGAGATAGGAGTCGTGGCATCTTTGCCGGTCGCCTATCATGAGGTGATGGTGGAGAAGAGGCTCGATGATGTGACGGGATAGGTGATGGCTCTCGTTCTAGAGATGTATAGTCGGGTCGATCGGGTGATGGCTCTAGGTGAGGTGATGGCTCTCGAATTGGAGGAAGTGGATGCTGCTCATCATCCGTGCCATCAAAAAAATTCTGACTAGCTTGCCACCAATCAGTGGCAAGCTCTTCCTCCGTGGGTGTCAGTCTTTGTAATGGAATGTTGGCCTCCTAAAATATAAAAACTCAAACAAAGTTAAACGTCTACTATTAATAACTTGTTTATATATTATATGAAAGTATTTGTGTTAACTTACATTATTTATTGTGGCATATGGTATTAAGTCTTCCCAATCCAACAGAGTTTTCCTCTTCCAGGAAATAGCCCTGAGAATATCATTTGACGTTTTTATTGCATATGTACGCATGCTGGGGAAAGCCTCGAATATCCAATCTACAAACAATATAATAACAAAATTAGTAATTGTTAAATAATTAATTATAATTTTAGAAACATTATATAGAAATTCTTACCTTAAAGGCCCAAACAAAGCCTGACAAAGTGTATTTGGACCCATCGCCCCGCAAACTTTTGCGGTCATCAAAGGCAGACGACAACTTAGTCCAGGTAGCTTTCCATATATACGAACCCACGGAAACAGATTCCATGCATTCAGGTCCTCTACCAATATTATTAGCTCCCGATGAATAGGTTGTCTGGCCTCTCTGCCTAAAAAGCCGGCATACACAAGTAGTAGAAGGCATACTCGGACAACATCGACGTCTTCCATCCGAGTGAAACCAGCTTTCTTATTAAATAATTTCTTCAGGTCGTCGACATGTAGGTTCGGCTTCTCCATTGACTCATCCGGAAAAACCCGGGATAACCATGATGGGCGGGCGATATGACGAGTGTACCGGCCTACATCATCGTGTCCGAATCGTAGACCAGTGATTAAGCAGAACTCCTTCCGCCCAAAGCAAGTATACGCTGGTGGAAAATGAAACCATATCTCTTCCTCACCACGTTGTATACTGTCGGGTAGATTTGATGTCATGGTCTGAAGCCACAAATGGGTCAAATTAGCATCTCCACCCGGATGCTGTACTCTCAGCCATGGCCCGAAGCAGGTTTCCTCAAACAATTGTCTTTGAGCAGGTGAAAGCTTCTTTGCAATTGTAGTGGCCAGGCTGACTTTATTTCTCAAGGTCAATTGAGCCGAAAAAAATTTCTACAAAAACAATAAACATACCAAGTTAGATATACCAAAAACTACACTGTGAAGATTTACCAAAACAATAAACATAAAAAGTAGTAGTTTATTCTTGAAACTAAAATTTGCAACACTGTTTTGTCTTTTGGTTGAAATGAAAATCGCAACGAGAGAATCGCAACGCGAGATGACAATCGCAACGAGAGAATCGCAACGCGAAATGAAAATCGCAACGAGAGAATCGCAACGCGAAATGAAAATCGCAATGCGATTTTGGTTTCGCGTTGCGATTCTCTCGTTGCGATTTTCATTTCGCGTTGCGATTCTCTCGTTGCGACAGTCATTCTCTCGTTGCGATTTTCATTTATCTCGTTGCGACTCTTCTGCAAATTGAAACTTGAATGGATTGCATTACTTCAACCAAAAGACAGAACAAAGACAAAGACAAATACTAACTTGAAAATCGCAACGAGAGAATAGCAACGCGAAATGAAAATCGCAACGACAGAATCGTAACGCGAAATGAAATCTAAGTGAAATGGTTAATCTATTATTGAAATGACCAGTAAACTTATCATCAGTTTCAATATGAAAAACCTACAATAATGCAAACATTTCAAAATAAAAATAATTAAAAAAACTAACCCTCATAGGTTGATTTTCCATTTCTGAATATTGTGAGGGATTTCTGACCGTGAATGGTTGTGAGGGATTTCGCCGGAGATGGGGACGGAAATCTTCGGAGATGGGGACGGATTTCTTCGCCGTAGAGAGTGAGAGATGGAGATGGGACTGAGTTGTGATTTTAGGTTTTAGGTTATGAGTTGCGATTACGGGATTTTGTCTTAATATTCTTTTTGTAATTTGAAAATAAAATACGCGTAGCGATTATAATGGCGCTTTAAATATCGCGTTGCGATTTACGGATACGCGTTGCAATTTTATGTATTATCGTTGCGATTTACGGATACGCGTTGCGATATACGGATACGCATTGCGATTTACCCATACGCGTTGCGATTTACGGATACACGTTGCGATTTACGGATACGCGTTGCGATTTATGTGTTCGCGTTGCGATTTTCATATTCGCGTTGCGATTATGGAAAATCGCAATGCGAATTTGTACTATCGCATCGCGATTTTCAAGAATCGCGTTGCGATTTTGGAAACTGATTTGCGATTCTGGAAACTGATTTGCGATTCTGGGGATCGCGTTGCGATTTTTATTTCGCGTTGCGATTTTGTTGGTCATTTTGGCAAATCCAAAAAAAGTTGGTTAAAATCGTATATTATAACTTTTTTTTGGTCACTGAGGCGATTTTCTCATATAAAAAACTTGAAACAAAAATGGTGAATTATTTTCATTTCACTCGTGGTGATGGTGTGCATTTACAGCATTAGGGGGGGAAACTAAAATACACACTATATCTCAGGGATATTTGACCTGTAATATTCTGGTTGTCAGAAATCAGGCTTCGGCATTCTCGAAGAAGTCCCGGTCGCTGACTCAACAAGATCCCGTAGCTCCTTTGCATGGTTAGTCATCCCACCGATAGAGTAAGACTTAATCATGGTTCTGTATGTGATCTTATCAGGTTTACATCCTTTCTGCTTCATCATTTCAAGCACTCCCTTCATCTCTGCAAAGAATCCCATCCTGCCATAAGCATCCACCAGACAGTTGAAAAACACAATGTCCAACGTTACGTCAGAATTCTCAACGAACCGTAAAACACCAGCGATTTTTTCAGGTTTTCCGGCTTGACCATAAGCTCTTACCAGGGAGCAAAGGGTGACACAACTAGGTTTGATTCTTTCCGACCGCATTAACCTAAACAAATATTCCATCTGTTCAAATCACCAGCCCTTCCAAAGGCATCTATCACCACATTGTAGGTAACAATTGTCCACGAGTAATGGTATTTTTGCATATATTCCATCACAGCACTCATCTTCTCATAGTTTCCAGTTTTTCCATATGAATCTAATAGAATGTTGAAGGTCTTAATATTAGGCTGGATACCAGCACTCTGAAACCTCTCATAACACTTCTCCATGGTTTCGATTTGCCCACTGCTGCCGAAGGCTCTGATCGTGGAGTTCATGGTCCAAACATCTGGTTCACAATCCTTTCCCCTAAGCATCTCCACCAGTGTCATTTCCATCTCTTGGAACCTTTCATCAAACGAAAAGAACGAGTTACTTTCATGCAAGTGAAGTTCAATCGCTTTTTACACTATATTGTATATAATATGGCATTCAGATGGAGCATTCCTGAAACTACAGAAGAGAGATCAACAAGATACATTTTTGCCTTGCCGTAGGCGTCAATAAGGGTGTTGTATGTGACTGTGTTGGGCCGAATTCCCCGACTCGCCATGTCAGAAAGCAAGACACGTACTTTGTCAAAGGCAAAAACCTGCAGGCACGATTTAATGAGGATCGAGTAAGTCTGCACATCAGGGTGACACATAGGAATGTCCTTCATCTCCTCTAGAAGGTAAAATGCTTTATCAAAGAGACCACTCCGACTGTAGGCAGACAAGAGAGCAGTGTAGGCTTCAAGATTCATAACACAGCCTTCATCACTCATAGCTTGAAAGAGCTCACGAGCTTTCTCAGGCTGCTTGCATTTCCCAAGCATAACAATAAGCTTGATGTATATAGCAGGGTTGGGTTTATACCAAAGCTGCTCCCGTAGTAGCTCAAAAACCTGGGGAAAAGATGTGATGACCCTGGTGTTATAATTGGAACATGTGATCTAGGAAGTTAAACTTGTTTCTCAAGGGAGTAGATCTTCTGTGCGGCTGCCTAACTTAAGATTAATTTAGGGCGGATTTTAACCTAAAACGTTATTCTGTCTAGTACTCTAGTTTAAAAGTTCATACAATCGATAATAATTTCAGTTAAAACCCGAATGTGACATTGCAACTGCTTTTAACCTAAAATATTACCTATCCACTCTAAAGATTATACAATTGATAATAATTTTGGAAGTTAGAACCGGAATAGTTATAAAAATTTACGATATGATAACATTTTCGATTACAAACTAAAATGTTATATTACTGTAAAGAGTTACATTCATGATAAGTTTTTTTTTGTTGCAACCGATTCCTATCGGGCTGTATTTTATACTCGTCCTAAAAGAAATAAAGAACACTGCTAGATCATAAGATGAAAATTTTCAGCTTCTCTTTGACTGTAACTTGTTTATGTGATCGGTTAAGCCTAAGCACCATCATTTATAGTAAATCGGTATCTTCACCTCAACACCGTATGCAACATAGTTCTTCAATTCAGGAGATATTTGAAGGGGGAAAAAACATACCCACAAAATCCCAACGATGAAATTACAAAACTATATGTACAGAAACGAAGAGCAAGAAGAAATCTCAAAATTTCAATCAGACCTTAAGAGCAGATTCCCAACGCAAAGCAGTGATTCTCTCATGAAGGGCTTCAAGCACAGTCCTGGGAAGCAGCTTCTTGGAATTGTTGGGTCCTCTCTTAGTTTCGATAAAAGCCTTGGTGGCCTCTCGTCGAAGAATGACGGAAATAGCCTTCCTTGAAGCTATCTTCCTGTTCACTTCTTCTCTCTCGGCATGAACAAGTCCTTTTTCCCTTCTTCTATCACTCACTGTTAAGCTCCATGTTTCCTCTTCTTCATCCTTGTCTGGAGCAGATGTTTCGGACTTGGCAGCGGAAATGGACGAAACCCGGAGTGGCTTAAGGATATGAGTCGGTGGCCGATTGACAGCGGGTAGAAATGGGTGGGGGTGAGCCGAGAGAGTGGCCATTTTAGATTTGCGTACAAATTGAGCACCAGAAATTGAAGTGAGAGCAGGTAATCAATTGTATGGTATATTTAGCACTGCTGGACTTGGACGTTGGCTACTCTATCTGATTTGGATTTTGTTTGGGCTAAAGTTTATGAAAAGGTCCACTTTATAGTAATCCTAAATATTGATTAACGTTGATGTGGGTGTGCATGGGTCGAATTTTGATCGATTTGAATTTGATTATAATAATTTAAAATTTTTATCCGTATCTAATTAGATTTGATATTTGATGATTTTTCATTTAATCTGAATCTGATGTAAATTTTATGAATAAAATATGTCCCTCAACGGTTTCCAAAACAAATTTAAAAAATATATTTTTATTCGAAGAGAGGGAAATAATTGAAGAAATACATGGAGGGATTTGCTTTTACGCAATAAAAATATAAAAAAGTAATTAAAAATATAGAAAGAGTAAAATTATATAAATTATCTCTAAGAAACAATTTTACTATTATGGTAGATGTTCCACCTAGTGCTGATAAGGAGTTTCATTCCATTGTAGATGTTCCCCGTCTGTCTCCTGGACAAGCTGTTGATGTCTCCCCTGTTAATTGGGTAAATGATATGCTGAAGCTTTCTAATGTTACAGACGATGAAACGACTAAGCCAGCTGCAAACAAGTTAATTACAGATTTTCTATTTGGCTTGGTTTCTAATAGGAAAAAGGTCAACCAAATGCTGGTCCAAGGCAAGTGCAGAAAAAACCATGTTAAAAAGAAATCACTCCCCACTCAAGTAAAGGTCAACAACAGTAAATTCGTGTTACTGTTTGACACTCTCCTAACTAAGGGATATACAAGTATCAGTTAACCCAAAAGAATTTCGCTCCACAATCACCCATTGACAAGCAGTTTTGGCACACCACCTTGCGGTGCGAGATAGTTCGATAAGTCTAACTCGGAAGACAACAGTAAGTTCGTGTTGCAGTTTTGGCACAATTCAGTCTCGACATCGTCTTCTCTTCTAGTCCTTTCCGTTTAATATCAACACCACCACCACCACCTATAACTTTCTCCGACCCTGATAGAATTCTCAAACACTCAGTTCTGCAAAGTATAAAGGAAAGTATAATATAGGTTATCTAACTTGGCGGATGACTCGAAAGTTCAATTATCTGGCAGAAACATTAAAGACTTGAAACAATCCACAGCAACTTAAGCATGAGGTTGTTTGCAGCGGTGGAGGTGTGGAAGCAACAAGAGGCTGCTCTAATGTTTCAGCAGTAGGAATATCCGAGGATGGGAAATATTTTCCTTCAGCTCCTTCCAGAAATCCCATTTGATGCGGGCAACAAATTCTATTCGCTTGCCTTCAACCCTGCATCAGTTCTTTGCGGAAATGTCCGTTTTCTCTGGCATAGATAACGCACTTTTTACCAAATTGCCAACAGCAAGTCTTTCCTGCAGAATTACTTCCACCATTCTCAAATGTTACATTTTCAACAACCTTTGGTACTTCTTCAGACAAAACAGTAGTCCGCTTATCATATGAGGCTTCTTCCTTAGACTTCATCTTAAAGGCTTGAGATTCATCATCCCATTCCCAACTAATGCTGCTACAGCTCTTATCATGCTGAATAGAAACGTGTGTACTTCCTGAGATGCATGGGAATCAGCATCACCACCATCACTGTCCCTTTCATCTTGGCTTTTCTGATAATGTAAATATAAATTTAGTACAACATATAGTTTAGAGAATAAAATATAATTTAGGCACCCTCTTTGTCCATAGAGCCCAAGTTTCATTCTTCACCTGACATTCAAGACTTTGAAGTTAGAAGCAGCCGATGACGGACTCACCATAAAATCAAGAAAAATTATAAAGTAGGAAACATTTAGTACTCCATGTTAGAATGATAACAGGTTGAAATTGAACTCAGAATCTGTTTGTTTTGCAAAAGATGATTTGTTTTTTCTTTTACTTTTAACTGGTAAAGCATTGACTGATTAACGGATCTATCTATTGGCCGGAAAAAAAAACGGATCTATCTAAATTTACTCCCTACTTTAAGCCAATGTCTGTAAATTTTCATCGCAAATTCACGAGATGCATAGAAAAGTGATTCCTACATAGAAAAAGGAATACCTCCAAGATTCCATGACCAAAGCTACTTTTTCTGAAGGCACTGAAATCAGGTTGCCGGTCCCAACAGAAATTTCCAGCTGCTGGACCAGTAGTGAAGTTTGTTGCTCAAAAGCCACCCATATACTCGTCATAGGTAGATGATGGCTCTGGACAGTTACCAGCTTCATCAGCATGTTCAACTGCCATTTTCTCACGGTTTCCCCCATCTCCTACTGTGATATGTACTGGCCCACATGGATCTAATGTATGATTGTAAACTCGATTGGACCTCTCGTAGGCATGAACCTGTAAAACTTGGAACAAAATAAGTTCAGATATTTCATGGATACAATACATGTTGTGGAATGGATTTCCCCTCCAAACCCCCAAAGAAGAAAAAACAATATCCATATACGTGTGTATGTGTCGCACGTGTGAATTCAACTGATTTGATAAATGTAACATCAGTTCATGCGAAGCAAGTGACCATGTTCTTTTACTGTGTCAACTTAGATTGTATAATGTTGGTCCCTTGTCGGTTGTCACCGAAATACCATAGTTGATTTTCATGACTTACATGTCCATTCAAGACTATGTCAACACTATAACTGTAAAGTAGTTCTTCCATTTCCACCCTCGTACATTCTGCCTCTTTATAATGAGCTTTATATGAATTGTACCATGGTGGATGCCAAGTAGCTACCAGCCATGGAGTCACGGATCTATCGACATTAGCTAAGTCCCTCTCCAGCCACTTGTATTGCTTTGCTGCAGAAGAAATAAGTAAGAAGTCTTAGCAAGGTTTACACAAGAATTTGAAATGAGAAAGGGGGATTGCGGAGTCAGTGATATCACTTTTATACTTCATAATAGCAAGAAAAAAACACTCCTAAAATACGTTTACTCCTATAACAATGTAGTAAAATAGAGAATTTCTGTGATTGGATTTCAGAGAGATTAAAACACCTGAAACTCTATATTAGTCATTCATGTCATTAATTTATATAAACCATTAATAAAAGGAATTAATTGCGAGGGTAATCAGAAACATATGCCAAGAAAAAACGAACTGTCAAAACCAAAAAATGTAACAAAATCCTATCTTTGATATCATATGGAAAAGCTCTGTATAATGATTTTACAAGGACAATAGTACCTGATTTACTAAAAGGAACGTATGCTCCTAGCATGATGAAATGTATCCCTCCTGCATTAAAGGAATTGTAGAATGTTGATGAAGATCTGCTTTCCTCCGAAGGAAATGCAAATCGAGAACTGTAAGCTACAAAGCTCTGGTTCCCAACTTGCTTCTATTTCATGGTTCCCTTCTACTACCATTATTGGAGTTTTAGAAATTAAACTCTGCATGAACCTGCAGAAAAACATTCAATTAACATAAGTTCATAGTTTTCGTGCAGTTAAAGTCGGACTAAATGAAGGCAATCAACAAACCCTTCTCTACTAGACACAACCTAAAATAGAAAAAAAAAGGCAGTAAAAAACAAAAAGAGGTAATAGTGAAACATCTGACCTCCCCCAGTAATCCCAACGAGGCTGATAGGTCTCATGTATTGGAGTCTGTGGAAATGAGCATCATAGCAGTCTGAACCAGTACCATTTGTGAGATAAAGGTCTGCATAAGTGACATTTCCAACTAATAAAACTGAATCAGGCTTGTTCCTTTTCAAATGACTGATAGTGTCGGTTGTATTATATGTTAGTCCCAGATCTCCCACAACTGCTATTCTCTTTGGATAGCTCCTGGGAACAGAACTGGCATTGTCCGGAAGTGGTAGATATCACTCATGGCTGAAATGGATGGATCTCCGCATCGAAATAATATTGTGAGCTGGGTTTCAGTTCTACATTAGGGTGAAAAAAGTACAACACTCATCCAGTGGTTCAAATCACAAGTCCTTACAGATATTATAAAAAAAGTTAGGTAGGAAGTATTCACCAAAGTAGGGGAGACAAATGCCTGGGAAGGGGCATTTCAGAACCAGCATATTTTTTCAAGAGTAGAATAGCTCTAAAAGAAATCACTTATCATGTAATAACTTGCAACAATCATCAGGTAAACTAATCCTAGTTTCTTAACAGAATTCATGCACTATTTTCAGCCCAAACACCATAAAAATTTAAGAATGGTGATAAAAAACACTATCGAATTTAAAGTCAACATTGTTGTTACTAATACAAAACTGCCTGGTCGAAATTGTAAACTGAATCCAAAACCTTCTCCACCAAAAGAGGAAATACCTAATCAATGTTGTAAAACAAGAACAAGGCCAAAAATTTCATTAGGCTTGTTTTTGTATTGTCTTAATTAATTTTTAACTCTTCCCAATCAGCGGACATCTTCAAATGCTAAGATCACATTGTTGGGACAGAAAAAAAGCTCAGCAGTACCAAGCATACTGAATTGCAAATTCAAATCTATCTTATACTAAGTTAAACTACGGTAACCACTCAAACCTGTTAGATGAACATGGCGGATGCTTCATGAGTTAATGAAAACCTTGACCTCCCATATCGAACCAACTTGCAACAGTATTGAGGTTTAATGGCTTTATATTGTTACCAATCTGGAATTCCCCTGCAAAAGTTGCCAATATCTAATTCACATAAATCAAGCAATAGAGCAATAACAATAGAAATTGAGAAAAAAGAAAATATGCAGCTAAATTAAAATTTTCTTGCAGCTAACTGATTCCAGTGGCATCAACCAAATAAAAAAATGACTATAAATTAAACCACTTCCAAAATCACTAACAAAATTCTCATGATTCTCTTTTTACTTACTGCTTTCGCTTTGACATTAAATTTCCATTTTCAAACTTTAATGTCGTCGGTCGGCCCATCGAGAGTGGAAAGAATCCGGTCGGCATCGGTAACGGCGATGGCGAGGGAGAAAACAAAGGACCACCAAAATGTCATCGTTAAGGAATACTTCGACATTGCAGCGAGAGAGAATAAGAAACTGTGTGAAGAAAGGAATAATTTTAAGGGTAAAGTATAATAATTGTCACTGAACTTTTCTAAAGCTTTCATTTAGGTCCCCCAACTTTTAAAACTTGCAATATGGTCCCCCAATAGTTACGTCGGGGACCATATTGCAAACGGACTAAATGTTGAGGGATCATATTGCAAACGGACTAAATGTTGAGGGACCATGTTGCAAATGGACTAAATGTTGGGGGATTATATTGCAAGTTTTAAAAGTTGGGACCTAAATGAAAGCTTTAGAAACCCTTATTAAAAACATACGTTGATCCATATAAAGCAATCTTCTGAACCTTTGTAATCTCTGAACCCGACTGATTGTCTTCAATAAATATTGTCAAGCTGGTAAAGAAAAGCAATATTAACAACAATTTACTTAATGTTATGATAAAGACCAAATGGACCACTTCATGTACTCAAAATATAGACGTACCTACGGACATTCTGAAACTTGACATACTTCAAGACCAATGGTTTCCCCTGAAAAGAGGAAGAGAGAGTGAGCATCATGAGGTTTATCAATTCACGGTGAGTTCATAAAATACCCTTATTTCCTGACAATGGAAAGACAGACAAAGAAGAGCTACCTTCAGATTATCAGGGGATAAAATAGCAGCGTCACTTGGAGGGAAGTCACTGACGTTACTGCATTATGTAAAGCGGAACATACTCCTCAGTGAAATGCTAAGTGCTTAAAATGGATAAACAATTTGCTAGAATGTAATATATCTTTGGTCTTACCTAAACCCCATATGTTCCCTGTTAGTAAAAATTTCACCGTCTTTGGACCTGAAAAGACAATCTTTGTGTTCAAATACTACAACACTAGACAAAATCAAAGGTAACTCTAGGAGTGCAACTTGAAACAGGCATGCTTCAACGGATAAGCCAATAGGACTTTGCTTCAATGTGATTGCATTCAAGATTTATGGAAATGTAAAGATATAAAAACATTACCATCCTCATCGGATCCCGTGACGACGATGGAATGTAGTTTAATGACTTGAGTGAAAGGGATATAAATCAGAAGTTGCTCATCGCATCACTCTCAAGGTTCAAACCTTCATCTTCTCTATAACCCTAACTCATGAGCATAAAATTGAATGATTTCATGATAATAAAATTTCACAGAAGCAACAACTTAATTAGCAAAATTCATACATGATATTTACAATGTCGAATCGATTAACCCTAAAATCAATGTTATAAAGAACTTCAACGAAAACCATTAGTTTCCCACACAATAAAGTAAGCATATCAGCCTAATTAATTCAATAACAAATGAAAACCAGCCATTCTTAAGAGAAACAGAACAGGTTGAAGATAGTTACTTGCTTGAGGCATTGGACAAAGAATGACTGGAGCTTTGGTTAAGGCATTCAACTCCAGACCAATCAATAATATCCAAGAGTCAACCTAATTATAAAAAAAGGTTCCCAAATAATCATGTTAATACAATTTTCCAAGAAGCCTCCTTTCGATTAGCCCACAAATACACTGATAGCGAAATATTTCAATCATCCAAAGAAATAAAAAGGAACTTTTCAAGTAAAGAATATCATCGAAAACATATTCATTACTATTTTCCTTGTTTTCCATCCAAATTTTTTCAAAAATTTCTCAAAAACCAAACAAAGGGTATCCGTATAGGAAATAACTATGAGGACAGGAAGACTCACTTGGTTCCTTGAATTGCAGTAGCTGATTCAGAAGCCGACATGGTTTACGGGATTAACGAGATTGATCAACCTGAGAACGAATAATCGGAGTGAAAGTTAACGAAGAAGAAAAATCTTAAAACCAAAAAATAATGGCGAGTATTCGAAAAATACAAAACTGGAAGATGTTTACGAAACGTCGTCGTTTAAAGCGTATTATTATGGGTAAAGTATATAGTCACTTTCTAATATTTCATTTAAGTTTCTAAACTTTTAAAACTTTTAATATGGTCCCTCAACATTTAGTCCGTTTGCAATATGGTCTCCCAATAGTTACACCGGGGATCATATTGCAAACAGACTAAATGTTGAGGGACCATATTGCAACGGACTAATGTTGGGGATTATATTATAAGTTTTAAAAGTTGAGGGACCTAAATGAAAGCTTTAGAAAAATTCAATGACTATTACAATACTTTACACTAATTTAAATGTCGGATGATTGAAAATATGATACGTGTAGTTTTCGCGAACAGTTACTGACACTTTAGCTGATGAATGAAATTTTGGATTTTTTTATATCAAAATATCATTATTTAAAAATAATTTTTAAAATAATATCTATTTTATCTGATGTGTAACTTTCGTTGATAATTACCGACAATACTTGTAACACCCCCAACCCGTATCCCAACCCGGATACAAGTCAGAGATATTATATTGACTTTTAAAACACAACTCATTACAAATAATAGTAAAATACTTGAACTATATTACGAAAAATAATAATATACATATGGTAATATAAGTTTACCAAAATATTCAGAGCGTACACTTAACTATTTAATTACATGCCAACATCCATTTTCATAAGAAAATGACCTACTGATTAAGTTGCTTCTGATCTGATAGTTGCAGGAGTAATGTTGTCCAGCTGCTTAACCTCGATCGTCTACTTTATCGGATCCTACGTGTGAAACACTCACACGCTAAGTCATCGACTTAGTGAGGCAATAATATAATAATAATATCAATAAATATAAAGTAATTGCCAAAATGAGATGGGTTACAGTAATAAGATGTATGTAAGTAATGCAATAACCAAAACCATGTTTCTTACACATATACTTATCAAATTCACATTCATAAGTTTGCCTTAGTAAGTTCCTTAGCCCATGGTACCATACAGAGAACCTAAGGTATGTGAGTATTGTGAGGTTGTGCACTAGCTGTCACCACAGCTCATATAATTGCACCTAAGTGCCACGTAGAATTGCATCGGAGTGCCGCGTAGAATGCACTGTAGTGCCATATAATAATGTCCATAAGAACCACATATCATTCCTTAAGAATCATATACATATGCCAAGGATCAAGTATGTGTCTCACCAGACTTCACACATGTTCCAAAGAATACATATATGT
Organism: Hibiscus syriacus; assembly: GCF_006381635.1. NCBI lineage: Eukaryota > Viridiplantae > Streptophyta > Magnoliopsida > Malvales > Malvaceae > Hibiscus > Hibiscus syriacus. The sequence continues at coordinate 652,580 of NW_024063156.1, forward strand.
CTCGAAGGACCACATATCATTCCTTAAGAATCATATACATATACCAAGGATCAAGTATGTGTCTCACCAGACCTCACACATGTTCCAAAGAATACATATAGTCCCGAAGGACCACATATCATTCCTTAAGAATCATATGCATATGCCAAGGATCAAGTATGTGTCTCACCAGACTTCACACATGTTCCAAAGAATACATATATGTCCCGAAGGACCACATAGACCCTCTACCCTTGGCATGCCAACTATACCTATAGTTCTCATTTACATAACATGGGCTTTCACAATTTATCTAATTCATATCACGTAGACATATTATTTTTCATACCTTTCATATAACTCATATAACTTTTCTTTCATATTCATGTCCCATAATGCATATGGTATGGATTCATGTCATATGTCATCATATGAACTACGATCATGTATCAAAATATTGAATCTAGACTTATCACAAGTCTAGAACTGAATAAAATACATATTCATGCTATGCATATGCATTCACCTAGATTTCTTTGTTTTCCCTCGATTGATCCTACTTGTCGATGGTTCCGGAACTCGATTAGGCTCAATATCTACATAAGCAAAATTTTCAAGATGATTATCATGCCTAATTCTTGAAATTAACCTCTAATAGCCTACCAATTTAAGAAATTGATAGTTTAGTCTCTATTCTTTCTTTTCTCTTTTTTTTTATTATGGGGGAATCGGTTCCCCCCTGGGGGTATCGATTCCCCTCTAGCGTTATGGAAATTCATATTCGTTTGAGGGGTATCGATTCCCCTTGAATGGTATCGATTCCCTAGCCCAGAAATCCTATTTTTTAGCTCGAAAATCACTTCATTTCAGCTTAACCTTCATATTTTACTTCCTTTAATATTCCTAACTTCCATATACATATTTAAACTCATTTCTATTCCATAATCACTTCTTTAAACCCACATTTCCATCATTTACATGGCATCAAAATCACACTAATTTTTCAAGGTGTTCTAATTCCAATTCTAACACTTCATATTCCTTAATTAACTGATGACAAGTCAATCTCACTTCCAATTCTTATTATGAACTCTAATCTAAGATTTCACTTTTCTACTTCCTTTCTTTAATTCTTCATATACTTCTCATCTTGAGGTTTTTAAAACATTAAACTTCCTTTAAACTTAACTATTGCCTAATGGTCATGAATCAACCATAAATTCATCAAGAAATTCACTAACAGAAAATCTTGCCTTAGCTTGGGTCTCACGTAGAAGAAGACGAAAGAAGAAGATGACTCTGGAAGCTTCTTTTAATTTCCTACTCTTCCACGTACTTAATATAATACTAACCCCAAAATTATATTACTATAAAAACCATTTTGTCCTTCTAATCTTCCTTCTTTATAATTCAATCCTACACAAAATAACTCAAATAAGTCATTGAACTCTTTCATCATTCTACTTAAATCACCAAATGCTGAAACTTTACAAATTGATCACTAACCCGACATGGAGGATGTTACAATACTGACATATCGATAATTGCTTTTATATATATATATTATTTTAGAATGTAAATGTATGTAATTTTGATATTATAAGTATACCTTATGATTTGGGTTGTCTGTTTAGCAATTGGATAAGTAAGCTACATGTTAATATGTAGATAGTATGTATAAGGTATGTTTGAATAAGTTACTATGTGTGTGTATGTTTATAGTGCAAGTGTACAATCGAGTATAAAGACTGCAATTGTGGAACACGAATTAAATTATCTTAATGGTTAAAAGATAATTGTTATCTTTAAAGGTCTTAGGTTCGAATATAAACGACCGTAAATTTAAACGTTATTGTCAAATATTGAAAGTCTTTAGAATAGATAATATCACTTATAATTATCACATATAATAAGTAAATAAAGATTGTAATTGTGGATATGTTCGATTTTCTACATAAACAAAAAAATGAATAAGAAATTATACATGAACAAAAAAAATTATCGTCGGAGTCGTTTTAGCATTTTTGGTTTAGAATTTGAAGGAAATTAGGTTGTTGATTTGGAAGATCGAGAATGAATATTTTCAGATTAGCAGGTGATTATGACTCACCTGGCCAGCATTCTCGTCTTGCTCCTCAAGATTCATACTATGAAATCTTGCGCCGGTGATTTTTTCTCCTTTTTTTTTTTCTGTTTTTTCAAACTATTACTTTTATTCTTAGGTTTCCATTCGTTTTCCAGATTTTTTATTTTGCTTCATCTGCGCCAGGTATTTCTTTGAAGACCCAAGAGCTTTTCGCCATCGTTTTTCGCTAGCCGTTACTTGGATATTTTCACTGATTTCATCTCTCTTCACAACACTTTGATGAAATTAATATTTCTGGGAAGCTCCTTTCGAGTATTTGTAACATCCGTGTCCATAAGATTGTTCAAAGGTCAAAGACCATGACACTTTCCGCCATTATTCCTCTATTCCCTTGCCTGCTCTGGCCCTTTTCATTCACGGGAAATTCACCTTCAAGAGGTATTGTTTTCAACTTCTTCTTCCTCCAGTATTATGGTTCATTTTATATTTTGATTTAACGGAAAATGGTTCCCAGGTAATGTGGACATTTCCTTATATCTAGGAGCTGTTGCCATACTTCCTCAGCTTGTACTCTTACAAGGACGAGAAACATTAACAACTTGACTGGCCAATATTATTCCTTCTGGGGTATGCTTTAATTTTCTAATGTTTTTAAAGCAATGTCTATTTAAATCATTGTTAATACTTTGTATGATAATTTTAGGTTAGGACATTTGTTTTCTTCAATTATTTTTCTTTATGTTTAATTTTACAGTCCCCCAACATTTATTCCGTTTGCAATAGGTCCCTCAACTTAATCACTGTTAGAAATTAGGGTAAATTATATAAACGGTCATTGAACTTTTCAAGCACTTGAATTTAGGTCCCCAACTTTTAAAACTTGCAAAACAGTCCCCCAATAATTTATTTTCTTATTAAATATAGATGTATAGAAAATATAATGATTCAATTTATATTAAATGTATGAATCATTTATACTTTTGATATTTTTATTTTTCTGTATAAACTAGTATTAAAATATGGTTTATATTTTAATCAATATTTCAATATCGAATAAAATATATTTATATAAATGTATATTTATATTTAGATGTATAATAAAAAATATATTCATATATTAACGTATGAATCATTTATATTTTTGAATATTTTATTTTAATAAGAAATTAAAATTATTAATTATATTAGAAATACTCAACTTAAGATTATATATATAATCATGAATTATAAATATGAAAAATATAATTATTAAATTTAGTTTAAAAATATATAAATCTTAAATTTATTCTTTTAAATATTGTATCACTAATATTTAAAAAATATTAAATCTATCAAACAATTTATCAAATATAATATTTTTATTGTAAAAAATATAATATTTTCCCATCATTTATTGCTTTATGCTCGATGGGATTTGCAGCTGGAAGAACAACAAAAGACTTCAGTTACCAGCTTGAGTTTTCATGCTGCATGACATATAAAACATACCCATCAATGCCTGGGATATGTTGTTGTTTTATGAGATAGGGATGTTAATAACTCAGTATCAAAATCTTGATTTCCAAACAAATATATTCATGCATAATAAAACAGAACCCCAAAGTTCACCAGATCTTTCATTTACATTAGATATAACAACAATAAGATGATACTTTACCAACACTAATGCTCCCAAGCTTTCTTTTCCAATTACCAGCTATGGACTTCCACCACCGCCTCCAGTCTGATGAAGCATTGCATCAATTTCATCTCCATCCTCCATCTCAAGCTGCCCCAAACATCAGATTATTGATTTATTATCCAAAACTTCTCACAATAAATTTATACGTTTGGTCCTCGTCCATTTTGGTGATTTGGTGTTCAGGACCTTGAAATGATAGAGGATTTTGAAATTTACCTCGTCGGGAGTCTGCTCTCCTCGGAGCCTCCGCCCATCAAATAAGAAAGCAATCGAGTTGAAATCTACCGACTGCCTATCGCAATACGCATTCATCAATTTCCTCAGCTGAGTGCTTCTCTTGATCCTAAAAAACACTTCGTTGCCGTCCTGCACAATATACGATCAGATCAAAAATAAATGGAAAAGATTAAACAAAAAAGAGAGAGATGAAACGAAGGAAAACAAAACGAATACCTGGCCCTTCACTTTGAGATTAATGTGAGCAGCATCCCCCGGCTTCTTGTCCTCCGTCTGTCCTCCGCCGCTAGCTTCCGCCGACATTCTCACCGAGCCGCTTCTTTTAAGTCACCTCCGCTTATGTGGAGAAATTAAAAAAAGGCGAATTGGAGGGAAGAAGACAAATGGTGGGTGCTTTGAAATAGAAAAAGGAAGCGTCGGTTTTACGCTATATATACAATCTGTAAACCATTATGTGTGTGGGCTAAGGGAACATTGGTTTTAGGATGGGGACCCTTTAAATGGACGGCTAAAATCGACTATGGGGAAATTGGACGGTTGAGGGTGATTCCCATAATGGGATAAAGTCGAAGGGGGAATCGGCGATTCGTTTTCTTTGAGCACGATGCGTACTTTATTGCACGTTATGAAAATACTAATAATAATTACTATTTGATTATTGGTTGAATTTCATCCTTATCCACATAAGAAGAAGATAAATTAATATATGCATCCAGATATGTATTTATATAAAACATATTCAAAATTTTAGAAATATTTTTTTTATTTTCATTTATATATTAGTTAGAATTTATTTTTTATAGAAACCATTAGTTTTATTAAAAAAAAATATTCATAATTACAATAATAAAGGTTTAAATTATAATTGTAAACTAAACACATAATTGAGATATTTTTTTATAAACACAAAAACTTACAATTTAAGATCACACAAGGACTATACAAAAAATTAAAAATCTAATCAAAAATTTAAACAAAAGATAGATATGAACATATTTGATGCATCATAAACGAATCACAAAAGAGGATAAAGCTATTGAAAGACTAACGACAAACCATAAATCAGAGTCGAACGATGTGAAAAATAATCCAATAACTCAAATCACGTATCCAAATTCAATCTGATAATTCAAAGCAAAGAAGAAGATCATTATAACAGATAAACGCTATTTTGATCAGTCGTGACGAATGTCAAATCCAACCATAAGAAAAATATAAACAAAAATAACAGCCAAACAACTAAAACATGTTAAATATATAAAAAACATATTATATGCATAATTATTAAAAACTAAAAAAGAAAAGAAATCAAATATGTATTATAAGAATATAAAGGGAAAACAATAAATATTGACAACGGCAATCAACATCAAGTTTAATATCATCGTCTATCAATCATAAATGAAAATAGGACCAACGACGTTTTAGGTAAAAAATTAGTTAGAATTTGAATTTATGTGAGTATGTGTTTTTATCATGTCATGTATAAATAATTGTTAAATGTTATAAATATTATATTATATTATCTTGTTAAATACATTATATTTATGTAGTCCACATATAATGTTAGTATATGTTCTTTTCATTCGAATAATGTCATATAATCGTACTTTAGTTGTTCAGTTGTCTTTGTTTATAATCTTTGGATGAGATGATTAAAAGTTTTTGCTTAATATCTTTATTTTTTTAAAGTATATATTTAATATTTATTAAGAATAATAATTTTCTCCCTTATATAAAAATTATTTTAAAAAATATTTAAACCAAAGAAGAATTTATTATAAGACAAATTTAAAAAATATTTTTCATATCAGTAAAATTACATTATCATCTTAAAATCACCAAGACCGGATTTTTCTTTTGAATTTTTTTTTGACAAACCTTGACTTAAGTAATCTCGTTTCGATGAATCTTTTAAGCAAATAAAAACAGTTAGTTTTATTAAAATATATAAATTTAAAATTACAATAATAGTTTATAATTATAAACGTAAATTAACATTTCTTATAATCATAAATACGAAACTAGTCGGTCATATAACAACTATATAAGAAAAAAGTTAAAAATTCATAAAAAAAAACTCAAACAAAATAGATATGATAATAGGTTTGATTGCATCCACAAACAAACCAAACAAATCACAATAAGGGATAAAACTACTAAAATATCACCGACAACCGTAAATAAGAGTCGATCATCTCGAGAAAATTATATATGAACACAAAATGTATATCCAAATTCATCTGAGAGTCCAAAGCATGGCGTGTCAGTTAGATAATAAATAAACGCCATATACATCAATCGAGGCAATGTCAAGTTTAACCCTAAAAAAATAAACAATAAAATCAATCAAACAAATAATAAAAAATATTAAAACGTGCCAAAAGACAAACGAAAGCGTGTCACAAATGTAGAGAAAAATATATCATAAAAATATAATTATTAAAATTTAAAAAGAAGAAAAAAAACAAATATATAATATAAAAAATATTAATAAATGCTGAAAATTGGCGACCAACACCATACTGCAGCCAGCTAACCAAAACTCGGGGATTTTGCTACTACGAGAACCTGTAACTTTTTAATAAAAGAATAAAAGGTTAATAATGCATCATGTTTTTAACTATATCTTCTTAGAAACTTCGGATGTAAATTAAATCAAATTAGAAAGTTAATTTGCTTCTAACTTGGTCAGTAAAAGGTTTAATATTTTTATTTTAAATATCGTGTAATTGCAATTTTTTAATTAAAGTTGATAATTAATAAATCATCAAAACAATAAAAAAATATTTTAGTAATCGGAATATATTCAAGAGCTAACAGATTCGTAATATACAAATATACCCTTGCAAAGCAAACCTTATTTAAAAAAATGTTACTAAAAGGAATATTTTTTTAATTAATCTATCATAATTATAAGGTAATATTTTTTAATGATTCTCAACCATTTAATAATAAAAATTCAAACATTATTACAACTTTTAATACTCAAATCTAAAATCTTAAGAGATAATAATTATTTTTTTAACTCGTGGACAACATATACCTTTATTTAAAAAAAGTATTTATAAAAGGATAGATCGTAAGGTGTTAATGAAAATTAATTATATTTCATTGTTATTAATATTAATGTACACTTCTTATTATAAAAAATTGGGTAAATTATATAAATCGTAATTATAAGGTTTTATTTTGTTGAATCACTGATTATTAAAAGTTATAAAACAGTTTATTAATTATAGGGTATTATTTTATTTAGTCCCCAAACTATAAAATATTACAAAATGATCATTCGATTATTCATATGTTCTAAACTCGTCATTTCCTGTTGAAAATTGACGATCGTTTGAGCTAGACATTAATCTGTTGATTGAAATATGATAAAATCGTATTTTAATGATGTTTACTTGCATCGTTATTGCTTTCAAGTACTGACTCGACGACACAATGTTTCAAGCATTGCCTCTATGTTATAATATAAATGGAGAATTGATTCATAAAATGCAGTTCAAACAGTTTTGGGATCTTATTTTATCATATTTCAATCAATAGTTTAACGTCTAGATTAGACGACCATAAATTTTTAACGAAAATGACGAGTTTTAGAACATATGATTAGTCGTAATCATTTTGTAACTTTTAAAAGCCGGGTAGCAAAATAACACCCTATAGTTTAGGGATCATTTTATAACTTTCAATAATTAGGAGACCTAATAAAGTATCATCCTACAATTAGGGGATCATTTTTGTATTTTACCCTAAAAATAAACAAATTCTTAAATTTGAAAAAAAAAATAGTTAACCGTGGAGAAAGACAGTATAGGCTTTGACGAAAAGTCTGCCCCCATAGACAGTAACGGCGTTAGATTTATGACTCTAACAGTTTAGCCAGCACATCCTTTTAAGGCTGCTATCGTCAGCACCAAATTCATTAATTCCAGTCACCAAAAACCATTGCATTCAATGGTTAGATGAGTGGGGAACGATGGTAACTGGAGTGGAGAGTGGAAATTTAACTCGGACGAAATTGACTGGGAAATAAAAATAAAAATCGAAGCTTGGGTTTGAGAGAGTCAACTGAAAATGTGAAGAAACTGAAGTTTTTACAGAGTGAGAAAGAAAGAGATGTAAGCGGAGAATGGTCAAACATTACTTGTGGTGCCGATCAATGGTTGATAAACCCTCCATCTCCACCTCTTTCTCTCTCATTATTTCTTATTTTCTTCTTTAAACTCTTTCTCTATCTAAAACTCTCCTCATTTCTCTATCTGGGTTTTCTGAAGAAAGAAATGGCAGTAAGTTATTTCTTAGCTTTTTTTTTTTTGGTATTTTGGTGTAGTTTTATACTATTCTTCTGTTTGTAATTAATGGAATTATGGGATTTTGTTCTTTTTGTTATGCCACGAGAGATAAACCTAAGCAAAGCATGATTGTGTGTTTCCTTTTAGTTCTTTAATTGATTTTATTTGATGCTTTTCAGGTTTTGTATTGTGAATATTGTTTATATTATTATTATTGTAATCTTGTTTATGTTTTAGGCAATTGATTTCCTGAAATGAGCCTTTGGATGGATGAGATTTTTATATGACGCGTTTCATGTTCGGCTTGATTTCTGATCTGGGTTTATAAGGATCTGACTGCTTTGTAATCTTTGATATTAGAAAATTTAAAGCATCCAACAATGTCGATTAAATTGGATAAACAAGGTTGGTTTATCTGTGTGTTCGTCTCTAGTTTGTTCCGAATTCGATAAACTTGTATATGTTTATCATCACAAATTCACTGCATCCTAGCACCCATCGATCCATCTCTGTTTGTTTTTATTAATGATGGAGATTATTTCTGTTTGTATTGCCTAAAAACAAGCTTTTGTTTCCATTGCAGCAACGGCAACAGCGCTCCCCGTGCCGAAGTTTGGCGATTGGGAGGCTGAAGAAAATGTTCCCTACACAGTTTATTTCGATAAGGCCCGTCAGGGTCACGCCGGAGCAAAGTTTGTAAACCCAAATGATCCCCAAGAGAGCCCTGATTTGCATCAAGATTTTGTAGATCCAACTAGGTCTAATCCTGCTTCAATAGCAAACCTGGAGTGGATGAACCGGTAGGACAAGGACCTGCTAGAAGGGTACATGAACGCCGAAGGAGCAGGGAAGAAGGTTACCTCAGGCAATATGCTGACTCCCCGACACGTCATGACAATGTCAACCGCAGAGCTTCTGGGGACACTACTCCTTCACGCTATGGCCGTGGAGTAAGTTCCGGTGACGCACCAAAACGCTCTACAAGATCAAGTATTGCATCTGAAACAGCCTAGAGAAATCACCTCTTCATCACCAGGCACGAGGAACAGGGCGAGGTAGCATGGCATCACCTGCATGGGAAGGAAAAACTTCGTACGATAGTAGCTACGGTACTCCTGGGAGATCCAGACTGAGGCCAAATACTAGAGACGATGAAAGTGTAAGCTATTTTCATAGTCATTTCATTTTATCATCACAATTTGTCTGCAACACTTGATAATGCATTATGCCTGTCTTGCTTGGCTTGGGAATGACTCTTCTTGAGACAATCTTATCCCGAATTAAAAACTTGTCACTTTAGTCAAGCTTGGTGCTAATAATCTGGTTTCTTGTGTTACAGCCTGATAAAAGTGCAGCTGTTCCAAAATTCGGTGACTGGGATGAGTAATCCGGCATCAGCTGATGCTATACTCACATTTTTAACAAGGTGCGAGAAGAGAGGAACAATGGGGGTAGGGTACCAGGCATGTCGGGTGATCAATCCCCTACAACAATGCTCGGAGTCGGAAGCCAGCTAACAGCAATGCTGTTAAGGTATGTTGTTTGTGAGCCTCACTGAGCACCTCAGTTGCTTTGCTACGCCAATGGTTTACATGCATACAGATAATTCCTAACCCGTATTTCGTTGTTTCCTTCAGAGTTGCTGCTTCCATGGTGCAGGAAATGATGGATGTGAAAAACTTGTGGATCTGTTGTGAGTTGTGTGGGATGGATAAACATGTTTGTCTCTTTCGTTTTCTCTGTCATTTCGGCACTTAGCTGTGTATTTTGCTCTACCATTACATTATGTTTGATACACATTCTTTTATTGTATTCTAACCCGTAATTCAAGATTTCTTGTAAGTAAATGCTTAATAAACCAATTAGTATAAGTGCAACATTCATTCTTTAATAACTCACATAGATGAAAATACATCGAATGCAACTTTAAATATATAATTAAGTAAATCAGATAAGTTGAATTTTTATTAAAGTTAACCCCTTATTTTTTTGTTTAACAAGAGAAAATAACAATTTGCGTTGTAGATTACACTATCATCTTCATCTTTAATCATTGTGAATTCTATGTCTTATAATTGAGGGAACCTATGCATCTGATTGGAAGTGTCCGTACAAGCTTGGCTAGTGCATCTATCCCCTTATTCCACGAAGTTCTACAGTGTGACACCTTTAATATAAGATTAAAAAAAGTCGTTACCAGTTTTATTATTATTTAAATAACAAAAATGATAAAAATTATCTAAAAACATCAATGCTTTTTAACATTTCCGGTAAAGTGTCCAATAATAACAACCCGATAGAAAAAATAATAAACCGATACCGCTTTTTTTAGCTGTTTTTAAAGCTGTCGCACGTGATTATTTCCCTCTTATTCTCTTCTCGCATAATATTTTAAGTTTGACCGCTTCTTTATTGTCTATTTTAATTATCTATTAATTTATTTCGAGTTTTCATATACCTCGGAGACCTTCATAATTTTACCAAAGTTATGCTTCAAATATTGTAGATGTCCCAATAATTTTTTGTATATCCCCACTCCTAATTACATCTATTATCACGAATCACTCCTCCATTGTTTTATAAGTAATGTTGTCTAAAGAGAATCGTCTTGCCGCAACTTATAAGCCCAACTAAGTTCTTACTATTAAATAACATAATTAATAAATATTTGTATTATTTGATTAATCTACTTATTATAATAATTAATTTCACCACTGTAATTTGTAATCTCACCATTAATACAAGAGATATAGAAGTAGAGTGACTGACCACGAAGACCCAAAAGAAAGCCAAGCGAAAGCGCTTAGCAAAGATCTTGCATGTGTAAACGAATACGTACCAGAATAGAGGGAATCGCGCCACGTGGACACTTTTTAAAGCTCACATCGACCGCGCAACCTTCATAAAACTGTTGAAACTCTCGTCCCTGGTTTAAAAAACTCTAGACGTCATAATTTCACCAGGATTCTCCACTTCGCCCACATCATTCCCGATTTTTTCTTACTGTACTTTCTTGATTCTCGATTCAGGTATGATATTTGATCTCCCATTCTCTTCTTTTTTAATCTTTCTAGTGGATAATTTGAATTTTGATTAAAAGTATGCCCTCTTGTTATTTTCTGTCAAGTGATTGTTCTTGTCTCTTTTTTTTACTATGTTTTCTTGATATACTGAATCGAACTGGATTATGATAACACCTTGATGCTGTTTGCTCTTTCTAGGAGCAAGTTTGTGAAAAAAGATCTTATTTTTATGCTAGATAGTATTCTATCACTATACCATGTCCATGTTTCACTTGTTTTTAATTAAAAAATGGAACATAACGTGTCAGTCCCTGGATTCTGTTTTTTAGCTCTAAATAACGAGGTGTGTTTGATTTCAGATTGAACTTTTTGTGTAATGCAATTAAGTATCTTAGAGTTTTCATTGTTTGCTTTTAGTCTTCGAGTAGTACTTTAAAAAATCATAAGATGAACATGAGCACTCTGGAGGGTACTTCCCTTCCCACAGGCGTATACAAACTAACAAACTAGCCAATCCGTACAGCTTGGACCACCTGCAACTATTGATTGAGGCTATTGATGATGATTTAATTGAATCTTCCGCTAGAGCTTTCACAGAGTATGCTTAGTTTTCACTTAAAGTTTACATGAAATCTATCTTTATGGATCTTGCATCATGCTGATTGTTATTAATTTATTGGGATTTTATATCAGGCTCAGAGCAATTCAAGGAGGAACCATGGAAGGACTGTTGTGATGTAGATTCAGGTAGTTAAATTTACATGGGATGCTGTTTATAGTATTTTGTTTGACCTCATGTGCTACCTGAATTGCCTAGTAGAAGCTTTTTTGATGAGCTACCTTGTAAACTCATTCTATTTATCTTTACGAGTTGAAAGATTCCTTGTTAATAACAATGTTGAAGCTCCATCAACGACTGAATTTTAAGGTAGATATCATGTGGGTTTCAACCCCTGTATTGACTTAGGTGTTGTTAGTTTTTGTGAGGTCCAGGGTCCTTGGGACAGATTGTTCTGCCCCATAAATTGTTGAATATATGGAATTGCTGTTAATCTTTTCATATTTGAAGTAAGACTAATTAGAAGCACATCAATCACACTCCACTTAACCAAACGCAATGTAATCCAAGTGAAAATCTAGGTTATATTATGTGCCTTGCAATTGATTAAAAAATGATGATGGATCAAATGCTTCTTTATGTTACTTGAGAGATTTGCACTGAAATGGAAGTAAAACAGGAAGTACTTATAGTAATTTTACTTTGTTTTTTATGCCTATATTTTCTCAGAAGATGTATTCACTCCTTTAGCTGTATGCTGAGCATTGCCACCTTATAGAGTTTGTGCTTAATAACAACAAGAGCATTTTGTTAATTAAAACACACTTCTTTGGTTTCTAACATAGTTGTTTACCCTTATTCAGAAGGATGTTTGTAGGATTTACGAAGGTTGATGTTATTGCTTTTCAACTTTTTAGCCCAATCTAATCTTATGTTTTACTCGTGTGATCGCCTAGGTTCTTTATTACTTAATTTATTCTTTGTAGTTATTACCCTGATATTACTCTGCGTTTCTAGTTGCTGTAGCTCGCATCCCTCCCCTCCCAGGCTGGAGGTCAACTGATAATAATCGGAATAGGGTCCGAAGACTTTCTCCGTGCCCAAGTGTTATCACTTTGGAATGTTCAAAACTGTCAGTGGTAAGAACACTTCCACATGGTGTGCTGTCCCAAATGTGTAGCATAAAACATTTCAAGGAAAAATGTGTATATTTCCTTATTGTTTCTGTGCACTTGTGTTCATAAACGATGTAATAAAATTTTCAAGTGTCTTCATGCGAAAAGATGTTGATTTAAAGAGCTCTTAACTATTTAGTATTTATAGGTGTTTTCTCCATAAAAAAATGACTCCACTCTCGCATATTCATAACAGTTCCTACAAACATCATGCAATATAACTGTAACCTGGAAGCAACTGAAGAATGAACCCACTCACCCCAGGCCCACAATGAACCAAAACAGTCAACAAAATTAACTTTGAAACAATGGTGAATTTCCCTTGTAAGAAAACAGACTAAACTATTATCTTTACAGTATCTTATAACTAAGTATTAATCTAATAATAACCGTGGAGCATTTAGGCAGATCCTTTGCTAATATATAGTATTAATCTATAACCCATATTTATACACTAATATAAAAAATATAATCTACAAACGACATTAAAAGTACATGAATAGTTAAAAGAATTATTATTATCTTTAAAGGTTATGGATTTCAACAAAGTCTATTGAGATATTTGGTCTTTATTATAAAATAATTAATTTTTTTTAACATATATTATTTGTAAGAGAAAAAACTTGATGACCGAAAATGACTTATAATATATGATTTAATTAACTTTTTGTATTTGTAAAAATAACCAACGAATTCGCAACAAGAATTTACATTTCGTAACACGAATTTACAAAATTCGCAACTCGAATTCGGATTTCGCAACTCGAATTCGTCAATTTCGTAACTCAATTTTATCACGTTTACCTATATAGGTAATTTACATTTCGCAACACGAATTTATCAAATTTACAACTCGAATTCGGATTTCGCAACTCGAATTCGCCAATTTCACAACTCAAATTTACCGCGTTTACCTATTTAAATAATTATAACCGGTCAAAATAATAATGTTTTCTATCTTTTTTTACCGGTTTTGTTAATAATTCAATTTAAAAATATATATGTGATATTATTAAAAAATATATTAAAATTATTATTTTGAATTTTTTTTTCTTCTCATTTTGTTACAATATATAACTTAAATTCTACAACAAGCATTGGTTTATATTTACCTATATAGTTAAACGCGGTAAAATTGAGTTGTGAAATTGACGAATTTGAGTTGCGAATTTGGTAAATTCGTGTTGTGAAATGTAAATTCTTGTTGCGAATTCGAAAACTGTGTTGAGAAATTGGAATTCGTGTTACGAATTCGAAATCGCGTTGCGAAATCGTTGGTTATTTTTGCAAATCCCAAAAAAATATTAAAATGACATTTTCGATTACTTATGTTATTTTCTCATCTTATAATCATTTACATTAAAATATATATATATATATATAATTTATAAAAATATTAAATATTTTTATATGAATGAATTGAGTGGTCGAGAATGAGGATGATTGAGGGGACAAAGACGGGGGAAGTTTCCAAAGCGAGTTTTGCTTTTGGTTATGAATGGTAATTTTCTCTCAATCTCTTCCCTTTATTCACGCCGCTCTCTCTCAACTCTGTTTCGTCTTCCCCTGTTCCCATCCATCACCGTTTGCTTCACTTTCTTAATTTTCCACCTAAAATGTCTGAGTTTTCTTTGACGTCCGCCAAGAAGAAAACTCAGGACCTGTCAAGTCTTTTGCTCTCTGACTTTATGTTCTTTTGCTCTTTCATTCTCTCTCACCCTCTCTACTTTTCCGTCTTCATCTTCTTCAGGACCTGTCACTTTCACTCCCACTTTTGTCAACCATGGCTTCGCTTGCCACCACCTCGACAACTCACCCGAATCCAAGGTAAGTTTCCTACTTACTACCTACCAAACACTTGTTGAAACATTGAGATCTAAAGTTGAGGATCAAAGTGATGGCTTTGGATGCTTGGAAGAGCTTGAAGCATTTAAGATCGTGTTTGAAACTAGAGAAAGCCCAGATTCAGTTTTGGAGATGGAGTCTCAAGGAGATTGCTTTCAAGCTGTCGAAGAAGCTCCCACTGGAAACAAGGGTCCTTTAGCTGTGCCTGAAAATGTAAAACCACCGGAGATTACGCGTACGGAAACGAATCAGGTGAAGGCGGTGGTGAAGATCTTTGAAGACTTTGTCGTCAAAAAAGATGGGGGAGAAAATTTGTCGTCGAAAAAGAGAGGCAAAGAAGTCAAGTCAGTTGGCGTGGAGTTCAATAAAGTTGATGAAGAAAAAGAAGATGAAATCATGACAATGGGGAACAACAAAATAAGTGATGTTATAGTGATGGGTGCTGAAAATGGCTCTGAGCATGCTGCTAAAGCAATGGTGAATGATAAGAATTACAATTACCAAACAATGGGATCGGATGTTTGGAACTTGGGGTCGATGAGAAAAGGAGTGGAAGAGGACACTGGCATGCAAGCTTTTCGAGGAGAGACATTCACAATGTGGTGGGAAGAATTTGCTTGGGAGACTTTGAAACCGATTCCATTAGTGAAGTAGAAATGACAAGTGGTTTGAAGAAAGGAAAGAAAGGCGGCGGTAACAACAATGGCGGCTACTACCACGACAACGAGGAAGAGGAAGAATCGAATAGGCAACTATGTTGCTTACAGGCTCTCAAGTTGTCGGCTGGGAAGATGAACTTGGGAATGGGAAGGCCTAACCTTGTGAAGATCTCAAAGGCACTCAAAGGGATTGGATGGTTGCATCATGTCGGCAGCAGGCATGGCAAGAAGAAAGGGTACCATTGAAGTTAGATTTCATTTCATCACAAAGTAAATATGTTGAAATGTTACTCTTTTTCTTGTGCCCCATTTGTATGGGGTGGATGAGTAAGAACATAAAACAATGAATATGCAAGTGTGAACATTTGATCGTTTTCCTAGAGGTTTTCCATTTTCCTGCCTTGTTGGCGCGGTAGAATAGGTTAGGCCTAGACCCTAGAGAGATGCTTGTCATTGTCCATAAAAACCATTGGTTCCTCAAAGCCAAACCTTCAGTTATGTCACATGCTGACTAATGCACTAATGGTTTTTAACATTTTTACCTGGATTTGCATCTAAATGTAACTTGCGTATTAAATTCCATTTCTATGTGCCCCAATAGTTGGGATCTCTGCAGTCAACTACCTATATTTGCGCCCTTCCGAAGGGTGGGTTTGCAAAGCAAGCGAATTGTATTGTATGGTTTTGTGACTCTGCCATCACTTTTATTAGGTATTTTTCCTTCCTGTCTCAGCTTGCCGGCTTCACCTATTTATTTACTTTATTGACATTTGGAAGTTAATATGCATTATTGAACAAAAAAAAAGATAAATGTACACTTCCCCTAAACATTATTGTACAAAAAAGATAAAAGATAAATGAAAATTCAGCTCAGTTGGTAGAGCACAAGGGTTTTAATTTTGAGGTCGTGGGATTAAGTCCCACGAAGGACATTTCATAATTTGGAGGTCTTCACGGAAGCTACTCTCAACCTGACGTTGAAAACAACCTACTATTTTACCTCTCCTTACCCCATTACATATGGAAATAAGGGTCATTGGATAAAAGAGAAAAGATAAATGACGACATTTTACCTATTTTTTGATTTTTTCATTGGATTCCAAAAAGAGAAAGAGATAAGGATAAAAGAAATCTGATTGTAGCCGAAGCTAGTCCCTCTCAAACGATAAATGGTGCCCGCAAGATATTCAATGCCTGTACGGTTGGTAGACAGTCACTTATTAATATAACACCAAGATACCAGGGACGGACCACTAGTAGCGATCGGGAACCGTCTCCTATTAATTTTTTTTATAAATCATGGGATGATTATATGCACTCACGCAACAATCATCCTAGTAGTGGTATACGATATTAAACAATGGCGGATGAAGGGAAAGAGATGCATGCAGTGATGTTCCCATATTTTGCTTTCGGTCACATTAGTCCATTCATTCAACTCTCTAACAAGCTTTCCCTTCATGGAGTTAAAATCTCTTTCCTCACAGCTCCCGGTAATATTTCACGCATCAAATCATCATTCCTCGTCTCCCCAACATCCAAATCATCCCTCTCCAAATCCCTCCGGTTCAAGGCCTTCCCCCCGATATCCACAACACTTCTGAGATGACACCCGCCATGCATGAGCTGCTCAAGCAAGCCTTGGATCTCATGCAGCCTCAAATCCAAACTATACTCTCAGATCTCAAACCCCATTTTGTTTTCTTTGATTTCGCCCAACACTGGCTTCCGACACTGTGCTCTCCGCTAGGCATCAAGACGGTTAACTTCTCGGTCTTCTCCGCCATCTCTGGCGCTTACATCATTGTCCCCGCAAGGCTTATTGGAGTTGAAACCGATGAGCCCACGGTTGAAGACCTAAAGAAGCCTCCTTGCGGGTTCCCGGAAACATCGGTTACTTCTCTCAAAACATTCCAGGCTCGAGACTTGACATATGTTTTCAAGAGCTTTGATGGTAGCCCCGCGGTTTACTATAGAGGCAACGATTGCCTTCAAAATTGCAGTGTAAATGTTTTCAAAACCTGCAATGAAATGGAGGGTCCTTACATCGATTTCATGAAGACCCAGTTTCAAAAGCAAGTTCTTTTATGTGGTCCAATTGTTCCAGACCCACCGTCCGGTGTGCTCGACGAGAAATGGGCAAATTGGTTGGCTCAACACCCACCAAAGTCTGTCGTTTTTGCTCCTTCGGCAGCGAAACGTTTCTCCAAGATGATCAGTTAAAACAATTGGCTATGGGGTTACAAACTCATTGGGCTGCCATTTTTCCTGGTTTTGAACTTCCCCGGTGGAGTGGAAGCCCAGGCTGAGCTCGACGGGTTTTGCCAAAAGGGTTCATGGAGGCGGTTGAGGGAAGATGAGTTGTCCACACGGGATGGGTCCAACAGCAGCTTATATTAGCACACGAAAGTGTGGGTTGTTTCATTTGCCACTCTGGGTTTAGTTCCATTATAGAAGCTATGATGAACGATTGCCAGTTGGTGCTGTTGCCATTCAAGGGCGACCAGTTCTTGAACAGCAAGCTCGTGGCTGGAGACTTGAAGGCCGGAGTGGAGGTGAGTAGGAGAGACGAGGATGGGTATTTCTCCATGGAAGACATTAAGAAGGCTGTGGAGACCGTGATGGTGGATGTAGACAAGGAACCAGGAATTTCCATAAGAAAGAATCATATGAAATGGAAAGAATTTCTGCTGAATTCAGAGATCCAGGGCAAGTTTATCTCTGATCTAGTTGAGGAAATGACAGCCATGCTCTAAGCTCGTGTAAAATGCATGCAAAATGCATCTGTAACTTATATTATTATTAAGCAATAAAACGTACTATTTAATAAGAGCATTTAGATAATTTTAGTTTAGGCCATCTCTATTCTCTAATCCTTATCTTCACTCTAGCGCATTTCTATCTCTACTCTAGAGATAAACACATTTCTATCTCTATTCTAGAGATAAACAGTAATTCATCTCCAACGCTATCTCTACATTACCACTAACTCTACTTTATTCAAAATATTTAACTATTATAATATTAATTTTACAAATATAAAAAAATACAAAAAATTTGAAAAATTACAAAAAAATTAATATGATTATTTATCTAATTTCAATATATTTTTATCTATTTTATAATTTAATATATTTTAATTAAAAAAACCTAAATCTAGCACGAGTTACAGTACCACACTAGATGTAGTGTGATACTGTAGCAAATCTCCACTGTAGCGACAGATGTGACGTAAGACTAGAGCACACTACAGTAGAAATATCTCCACTGTGCTCAATGTTGGAGATGCCCTTAGGAACATATCTAAAAGTAATAAGGTACAAATATTGTAAGGCTCAGCTCGATCAAATTCATGAATGGTGGATGATATGAAAATGAAATTACATGGAGATGATGGATACTCGTTACCACTGCTTTGAATCTACACATCATGAGCTCAATGCAAGCCGTACACAGTGACGGAGAGGAGAGAGATTAGAATGGAAGATGTACATTAACCAATATGAATATTCCGCGACCAACATTTACTGTGAGGGTGAAATTTCCTATACCGGGAAGTGATGAAATCTGGAAAACTTCCCAAGAACTTTCCCAGGACAACGATTTTGCTGATGATGAATGGTAAAGCTTAGATTGATACAATAGAAGCTATGAGGGTGCTAAATGTATCTGACTTTACAAAAAGAAATGAAATAAATTACAAATTCTCTACAGGTCCGAATGATGTTATCCAACCAACTCAGTCGGAGGGGATAACCTTGCCGGAAGGGGGAGGCCACAGCCAATAGTTTTGGTTAACAGGGAGGTTAGGCTGCAATGATGCGATTGTGAACCCAGCAGATTGTGGAACTCCAATTGGTGGATGCTGAATTGAACTGCCATGTAAAAATTTCGACACAATAAATGGGGCAAATACATAAAGATACTGGAAACAGGACATATTCTGAGTGCATGAATGAAAAGAAAACTAATTTTCATACATGGATAATTTAAATGGTAAACTAAATCTATACGTTATTGCAGTAGTAGTTACAAATATAAACTGCTAGAACTACCGAAGGGGTTTCATTTTGGTGACTATTAGTGGCAAAGACCTATTTCTAACAAGGTAACGTTAATGACACAAAATCCAGGTACCGTAACAGATGTTCAGTTGTATCATAACACCTAGCTATTACAGCTAAGGTCACCGCATACACAACCTATGAGTGAGGCAAAAAGAAAAAACTGACCTGAATGAGAGAGACAAGGAGGATTCAACTGGTGCGTGAATTCCATTTTGATCAGGAGTAAGCAATGACCAAAAAACTGAGAATGAAAAGAAGGCAGACAATTAGAGGTTAACACCAAATTCTAAGCAAGAAAGAGCAAATGAAATAACTGGTGAACGCTGTTGTTTGTGGAGAGTTCAATGAAAAGGTAGTATCAACTCAAATGAAGCATGGTATTCAGATTAGCGTTCAAAACAAAATTGCTTTATGAATCACTATTGTTCATTCCCCTTCCTCTTGATCTATGTATCTTGGGATCATTTGAATTTACCTGATTGCTCTGCATGATCATTCAGACTAGGACAAAACAGTACGTTCTGCGTTATGAAGTCCAGGAGTTAGCCATATTTTTGGAATGTTAACATATGCGATCCACATCAAAGATATATATTAGCCAAGAGCAACTTTGTAGAGTCAAACAGGAAAACTCACCTCTTCTATACGTTGAGAGACATTATGGACTGCCTCTGCAGAAATAAATGAGTCAGATTCTTATTTTTGAAAAAGTAAACCCGGAAGAAAAGGATGAAAAAAATCGATGATATATGAGAAATGTTGCAATAAACATAAATTTATCCATAAAAGTCATGTAAATGGACCTTCCTAAACAATGATGATTTTATTGGATCTTAAAATCAGATACCCATTGTTTTAAAATGTAACAATGAAAAGCATATCCAGTCAATAGAGAACCACACAGCTCGCAGAGTATTGCTTCCCAAATGGAAAACAGTAGACGTTATTTCTAGGTTCATCTACTTCCATATCTCCATGAACATCTCAAACCATCAGCCTCCCCCAACTACTTGAGTGAGCACCACATTCCAACTTCAAAGACACCATCAACTATTCCTCTAAAATCAATCAGAAGATGAAAAAGGATGCCTGTCAATGCCACGTGCATATTCATGCAGTTGGTGACAAATTTGAAAGGCGATGGTAGCTAACAAGAGCAAACAGTCTACTAAAGTCTGAACCATAAATGCAGGACATACAATAATACTACCTAGTTTTGAAACACTGGGTTTTACAGCAAGTGTCAGGCCCAGAAAACAATCATCAGGTTGTGTGTCGAAATCCCATAGATTCAACTCAAGATTTGGCTTTGACCCTGCAGAGAATAATACAAGAAAACGTTAATTGGTTGGCCCACAAAAAAAAAGAGAATAGAAAAATGTTAATTAATAATCTTTGCACAGGTACGATAGTGAACTTCAAGACCCACCCATGTTGTTTAGCCTCAGCTCAAGTGGATCATGCAGTGGTGGATATGGAACACGAGCATCCACCTGTCCAGGATTTGTTTAGTAAAATTGATGTAATACAAATAGAAAAAAGAAAAATGACTCAAGAACACATGTATTACATTAAAAAAAGGATGCTGCAATGCCTGATCTGCCGTTGGCCTCCTTAACGGGTCCCATGAACAAAGTTGCTACAGACATTCAAAGCAGGGGGTGTAAGATATTATAGTAGTGCAAATGTCACTTTAATAAATGCTAGTCAGCCACAATACATACCTTGATTAAATCAATAGCATCTGGGCTAGCATTCGGAATGATATCCGATAGCTTGGTAGGTAAAATCTGCCCAAAAGTAATGGTGATAGATAAGAATAAAATAAAAGCAAGCATAAAAAACATAGAATATAAAATATAAATAATAAATAAATAAAACTACCTCTGAATAACTAATATTGATTAAACGAGAGATGTTTGTTGCTTCAGGAAATGATGTCCAATCTGGTGCACCCAAAACACAGCATATCTTGTACAGTTGATCTATTTCACTGCCAAGTGGTGAGAGTATAACAGTAAGGAAAAACCATCATAAGTTACATATCATTCTTTTACTTCAGTCAGTGATAAATGTTAAAGAACAAATCTACGTACACATCACCTACTACATACACAACACCTGCAAGTAAAGAAACATTCTTAAGATCACAGCACTGCCAAGATTGTTACACATTATACATATTTATAGTTATGCATCCATCCCATGGATGCATGCTCGCATATTCATGTACATAGACATAACAGTGTCCTCAAATATCTAAGGGTCATAGAACTGCCAAGACTAAGAAGGATAACAAATATTCCTTCCTCAATATCTATAGTTATTAATTCCCTAGCCATGAATGCATGCACACACATTCATGTACAAACACATAGTATCTATAAAGCATCAAAAGAGGCAAGACTAAGGATGCTATGAGTAAATTTGCATACACTACTTTAAGCAAAAGCAAAAAGGGTCCTACATATGCATGTAGAATCAATTTTGTTCTGGTGAAAACTTAAAAGTGCTTAAAGCACAAATGAATACAAAGTAGAAAAGAAACAATTTTAGAGGAAACAAAGAACAACCATATCATGTTCAATTTTTCAAGGAATACAATGTTAAATTACCAGTTACATAAAATCAATAAACTAGTAACTTTAAGCCATTGAAACTATTGACACTAGCAATCATAATTACAGATTCAACAGAAATACCAGAGTCCAGCATCACAGGACATGGCAACTGCATGTTACAGGAAACTTTACCAAAAACCAAACTTGAATACAAACTTGAGGAACATATTGAAGTTAGCATATATTAAATGTATGATATATGTTGGGACAACATAGTAAAGGAATACAAGTTGGACATCAAAGTATTTTCATGGCAGCAGGCATTTAATATGTGAGAAAAGATATATTTGTCAAAACAAAAGAAGTGCCTTAATTCACATCATCGTCCACCAAAATTGAAAAAAGGAAAAGCTCAGAAAAATAAATCACCTTTCACCAGGAAAAATAGGAGATGAAGTAAAAAGCTCTGCTAATATAGCACCAACAGCCCACATATCTGTAAATGTTACTTGTATCAAACATCATTCATGCCCTCCAAAAAATTGATATAGATAGACCTCAAAGTAACATTTAATGGAGAGAAAGAAATGCCTAAATCAAATTAACATGGAAAATAAATTATCAGATTCAAGTGATGTTTTGGATTCGTACAACAATACCATAAAACAACTAGAAGAAGATGCACACATGTACATATACACGCACACACAAAGATAATTAGACTAAGTTATATCCATGTACCAATAGCAGGAGTGTAGGAGGAAGACTGCAACAAAACTTCTGGAGCACGGTACCTGACATAATTATCCCACAAATTACTAGAAGGAAATAATACCGTATGAACAGGACATAATTACGAAGTAATCAGTGAGACTGCACCGACATTTTGTTAACATAAAGAAACATGAATGCAAAGTAAATGAGACAATTACTCACCATCGAGTAGAAACATATTCCGTATAAGGTGGCATCGATGATATTTCTCTCGCCAGTCCAAAATCAGCAATTTTAAGAACATTATTTGTCACCAGCAAGTTTTCTGGAAAAAGAAAAAAAGGATAGTCCACTATATGTATATCCACCATAAAAACCTACAGAATGCTCATAGATGTAAGGAAGATTTACCAGGTTTCAGATCTCGATGAAAATATCCATTTCTATGCATGTGAGCAAGTCCTTGCAGCATCTGAGACATGAAGCTGCGTATCTCCCATTCAGAAAAGGTTTTTGTCGCTCCCTCATGATTTCGTAAAGATTATGTTCCTAAAAAGAAATGTTCAACCTCTCACAATCAAACTGGAAGGGGATTCATTCAGTATAATGTTTGTTTACAATAAATAATTTTCTCACAACGAATTAAACAAAAGTACACAATTGTTGTATCATTATATTGAAAGGAAAGTACATTCAATAGTGAGAAGATCAGCAGTCAATCACCATTACTTGAAACCTTTATTATTAAATTAAACTATGAAATTTGTTGAAAGAGAAACAAAATTGAAGAATTTGTGCTACTTTGGGAAATGGATGAGGAGGTAGGTAGCGCCTGTACAACTGTCACTAAAGTTAATTATAGAATTCTGCAAAAATAAACCATGCATAGATTTAATTAATATAGGCTACCTTTCAAATTTTACAAGTTTAAACATTGTAATTAATATACCACATCCCTGGTACCCTAGCACTGGCATAGAAAATGATTACAAACTGGTATTTGTAACCAAGACAATGACAATTACTCTCCATGTTCCTAGCCCCAACCTAATCATAGTCATGTTCCCAAACTTCGTGTTGACCAAAAAAATGAAAATGAAGAAACTTAAATTATAATTACAGGGAGAGAAAAATACAATAGTTAAGTGGAAGATAAAATCATAAAACATCATGCATTTGTAGAATAATGTGAAGTTGGAAGAGATCCTTACCATGTACTCAAAAATGAAGAATAGTTCATTGCTTTCCCTGACAACCTCCTTTAGCTTTACAATATTAGGGTGATTTAGTTTATGAAGGGCCTGCAGATAATAAATAGAACAAGCTCTTGTGATTAAGGGTTATGTAAAAAGCAAAGGACTCTAACATTCAAGGAATTGTTACAGTTTACCTTAACTTCTCTTAGATTCATACACTCTTCCCAAAAGTAGAATTTCCGTTTCATTTTCTTTACAGCAACCTAGATTGAAAGCATTCACAAAATGCATCAGGAGCAACAAATCAAGGAAGTTCCACATTAATAAATTCACTATTGTCTTGTTTATCTTAAGAAAAAGTATAAACAAGGGGGATTTCAAAAGACTGCCCATGGTAGACTGTGTTAAGTGTTCCAGTCCAAGGGCTTCCGAATCACCACTGTAACATCCTCATTGAGGTGACAAACACCAGAATCATTTTCCAAACTCCAAAGTGAACCTTGAAGCGTTCAAGTTCTTCTAATCTTGTATATATATCTATACGCACACATAAACTGTACATGCACCAAATTTATACTTGAAGGGCTACTTAGATTATATAAGCTCTAATATCTCATGTCATGCATATATCCAACATTTCTAGCAATAGACAGCTCAAAATGCTTGCCAACATTACAGATATCCTGCTTGTTACACTCACAACTAGAGGCGACTTACATTGTCTTTCCAACATGATTTTTAAGTGCAGCAAAGTTTATAACCTTAACCACTGAATTAACTTCTACCATAAGTGAGGTGCAAGACTTATGTTGATTTTCCCACATGTTAGAAGAAAATTTTTAAGTGCAGCAAAGTATATAATAATATTAATCATTGAATTAACTTCAACCATGGCTGAGGAACAATGAGCAGAAGAACAAATCTTATCGACAAATAAAAAGAATTAGTGTGGTTATGTAAACTGAAAGATCAAAAAACACAACAGGAGCAAGTTACTTACAATCTCAAATGTTTCTATATTGAAGGCTTTGAACACACTACCACAGGTGCCATCTCCAAGCTCCTCGGAAATTTTATACCTAAGTGAGAAGAGAAAGTAGCAAGATATAGTGCCAAAGAGATACAAGCTTTAAATGAGTAGTTGACAAATTTTAAAAATGTCAAATCCAGTGGCAAGAAACAAACCTTTCCATTCTTGCAATTGTAGCAGATGACAATCAACAATTTGTCAATGTAGTTCTAGCAACCTCCAAATGGAGGTGTTTACAGTATTGACAAAGGCTTGATCACTAGTTTGCATATATGGTTTACTGCTAAACTGTAGCATGAAATGTAAGATACCGACAGGAAAAGACTTCTCATCGTAAGAATGATAAAATATCGGCCAGATAATTATCAACATCCTCAACTGCAGCTTCTACAAGCTGCGGCTGGAGCTTATCATCTAAGCTCAATGAATCTATGAGACCTCCAAAATAACTCCAGCACAAGTGTAAACTTCATCGGTTGATCCATTTTCCTTACAAGTTGCGGAACTGATGCCCCATATATCAAAACCAGGTTTGGGCTGTAAACAATCATAAAAAATCAGCATAACTTTACAAGACTAAACTGCGTAACATAAATCATGATCTAAAGAAAGAAAACTAACCAACATATTAGACCCAATCTTATAAGGCTTGTATAACAAAAATACAAAACAAAATTCTGCCCAAGATTGTAACACGGTGGCCTAGACATAGAAATTAACGTTGACTGAGGTCATGTATCAAAAAAAATTTCTTTATTTTTTTTGGGGGTGGGTGGGTGGGGGAGGGGGGAATCAGAAACAAACAAGGCAGTATCAATCTCTCCCTCCGTACCCGCTTTTTTACTAATTAATCAGCAAAATGTTCTGTAACAAATGAAAATCTCTGGATTTCAAACAAGGAGGAAATAAATCAGCAAATTCAATCAGATCTCCTACATATAAAGCCACAGATACAATTTATTTTTAACATCTTATCCATAAAAATAAAATCTAACTCAAGCATAACGCACAGATAAAAGAAATTAAAACCAAAATAAAGTGAGCTTGCTGGAAATCATCGATTTTCTAAAGCTGAAGAAGACAAATCAACCAATTTGAATTGTAAACAATAACATAAATCATCAAAAAGTGTAGGAGGGATAACCTTTCCCTAAATTAAAGAAAAATCTCCTTAACCGAAAACTGAACAAGAATTACAAAAAGGGTGAAAACTGATAGCTATCATGTTTAGCAAAAGAAAAGAAAAACATATACGTTCTATTTCCTCACCGAGAAAAAGCAAGTATTTCTTTTTTATTAAAAAAGGAAATATATAAATCTAAAACTATGAATTTAGTATCCAACGAACACCAGAACTCAATTATACTCAATAAAATCACATAGGCCATGGCCAAATTTAAATTAGTCTTCTCCGTTTTACCACTTCAATTATTAAAAATTTGCAACAAAAAAAAAGAATCGACAGCTTCCGGAAACTTTTTACCTCTCCTTTTTCTCGGAAAACAAACAGGAAGTAAAACGAAAACTCCAACTGCATTCCAATGTAGAAAATAATAACACAGCTCAGAAACATATATATTTATCCAAACAACGATTCTGAATTCTAAAAATTAAAATGTTTTTTTAAAGAAGAAGACAGATAGAGAAGAATAAATAGATTAAACTCACCTTCAAGGCACAAAGGGCGAAAATTATCTAAGGAAGAAAGAAAAAGAAAAAGGTCGCCAATGTATGTAGGATGATGTTTAAAACAATGAAAAGGGAAGAATTTCTGAGAGAGAGAGATTTAGATTACTAGAGAATCCATATGAGAGAGAATTCCGCAGAAGAAACGAAGGAGAAGAAACCGAGGAAAAATAAAATATTAAATTAAAATATTATTTTTTTAAAAAATAGATAATTATAGTTTTTTATTATTATTTATTTATTTTTCTTTACAAAATTGAAAGTTGAAACGAAGAACAATGCTTAGTTGGGGTGGGGAAGGGAGGTGGTCCAACTTTAATATAATATTGTTTCTTTGTTGAATTACAAGGTTATCCCTACAGATATTGATATATTACGTAGTTGCATTTTTTTGGACGAGATTGCCCTGAATTGATGGATAAGGAGTGACGTGGACGGCAACTACAATGGGCGCGATGAGTACGGGACTTGAGCGTCATTGAAGGATAAGTATATGGGTGTTCTTGTCTGTGACGAAATTTGAAGTGCGGGTTTAGCGTGTGATTGATACGGTTCGGATTCGGCTTGTTTCTTTGCGTGATTCGGGTCTAAATTAAGGATCGGTTCCTCTTGGGCTGGAATTTGGAACGACCTGCCATTAGTACTAGTAGCATGCTCATTCGTGCTATTGTGGTTAACAGCTAACACCACCCATTGTTTTTATTATTATTTATATCACCACCCATAGTATTTGTATTTTTTACAATTAATTAAGTTCGGTGTCCTTTGTATTAAAATATTAGCCCATTTTCAAAATAAATGTTTAAATTATTTTTAAAATAATTTAAGTTTTTATTACTATAAAAGTCTAATATTTCGTTTCATCCTCGTATGCATAAAGTATAACATAACCCGTCCTAGCTGGCTCCTACGGACCTTCGAACTACAGCCCGTCCTCTTCTTGCATCAGGAGCTATGACCACCAAGCAGTTTTAGGAAGAGATCCGACAGAAAAACTGTAAAGTCCAATGGCATAATCTGCTTTGGTTTTCATTTCACATTCCTAAGTACAGTTTAATTTATTGGATGGTAATCTTGGATCGTATTCCTACTAATGATAGATTGCAATGTTTTGGAATTGAAACTAATAATCAGTGCATCTTCTGTTCCGAAGGAAGGGAACTCAAGGATCATCTCTTTGCCGAATGTAAGACAACTGTTTCAATCTAGAATTCTATTCTCCAGCTCTCAGATATACATAAACCTTTCCTTACTTGGACTAATCTCCTTGATTGGGCATACAACACTGGAAAGGTAAATCTTTACTAGCTAGTATCTTGAAGATTTCTTGGTGCACCCTCAACTATACCATATGGGAAGAAAGGAACCGAAGATTTTTTAGAGGAACTTATAGATCCGATGACGAGATTCTTGACTCAATTAAACAGATTGTAGGAACTCAACTTAGCAATAGAAATGTTAATATATTTGATAGAACTAACCTATCTCTTTGTAATTATTGGGATATAATATAATTTTTTGGTGTAATTAGAACCCTTTCTTTTGCTCTTTTGATTGTATTGGATTTAAAGCTATTATGCTTTTTCGGTAATAAAATTCAAATTATTCAAAATAAATAAATAAATTATAACATAACTTTTTAGTTGCATTTTATTTTCTTTTTCAATAAATAAAGTTATATCTAATCCCTCCCAAACTCAACTCTGCTGTGTCATTCCTTATTTTTAATTTATTGCATATATTTAAATACTTGAAATTTTTCATATCTAAATTATGTGGGGTTTAAAAACTGTTTCTCAAATAAGTAATCACATGGGTTTTACAACTAATATAAAAAATCCGACGTGCCATTTCTATTTTACACAAGGAGTACACATAGGGGTGTTCATTCGGTTAAAACGGTGGCCGATCGAACCGAATTAATCAAATTTTTTTTTCTTTAACCGTTAACCGAACTGAATTTTTTTTCGAACATATTAACTGAACCGAATAAATTTCGGTTAATTCGGTTAATTTCGAATTAACCGATTTTTTTAAAAATTTTATAATTTATATAAAAATTAAATATTTTTAATTCAAAAAAAGTTTATAATTAATTTAAATATATATATAAAATAAAATTTTAGATAAATTTTTAATTAATTAGTATTGATTTAAGTTTAAAAGTTATTGGATCTTAAATTATTAATTGAGTTTTAAATGGTTTGGGCTTAGCCCATATGTTATATATAATATATTTAATATTTTTTAATTAAAAAACAGTTTACAAATAATTTAAATAATATATAATTATAAAATAAAAAATTTATATAATTTTTTAATTAATTAATATTGATTTAAGTTTAAAAGTTATTGGATCTTAAATTATTAATTGGGTTTTAAATGATTTGGGTTGAGCTCATATGTTATATAATATATTTAATATTTAAAATTTAATTTCGGTTAATTCGGTTAATTAACCGAATTCGAACCGAATTAACCGTTAATCGAATTCTAAATTTTTTTTAACTGTTAACCGACCGAACTAATTCGATAACCGAACCGAATTAACCGAACTAATTCAATTCAGTCGATTAACCGAATTAGTTCAGTTATTTGAACACCCTTACATATGGATCAAAGTATTTTGCACAGAAACATTAGAACCAAACCCAAATCTCACCACATGACGATGCTACTCTTTCCCACATGAAAACCCAACATTTCTGTCGAAATCCTTGAAGACGAAAAGGAACGTGTAATTATCAGCCTTAACATTCTGTCTCAACATGTTCAAATGCACTGAAATCCCATGTTTTGGGCAATAAGTCCTTGAGTAGCCTGTGATCATTGTGTTCCAAAGGAACACACTTTTCGGTTCAGGAATTTTATCGAACAAATTGTGTGCATGGCCCATGTCAGCCGATTTACCCATACAGAGAAAGGAATGACTTTGCTATGGGAAATCGGTGTTCTGATCAGGCCAAATGTTATGATTCGGCAATGGATTTGTTTGAATTGGTCTGTCGATTTGCAGGTTTCTACCAGAGAGAAAGGCGGGTCGAGCTGATGGAAACCTGGGTAAGCCATGTAGAAGTCATTAAACTTTGGGAAAGATTTGGAGTGTTTTGATAAAATGGGATATTGAAATTGGAAGAACAGTTGCATCAATTTGCTATTTCATGAAGCAGTACATCAAAAATGAATTAAAAAAATAATTGAAGCTCAGAAGCGCTGTTTTGTTCGCCTAGTTTATTAGGCGATAGTGAAGACCCAATTCTTCAACGGATCAATCAATCATCATAGCTTCACAATGCACCAGCCGGGAATCGAACCCGTGTCTGTACCGTGTCAGGGTACTATTCTACCACTAGACCACTAGTGCTTTCTGTTGATGAAGAACAACTAAATATATATATATTTTTTTTACAAGAGATGGAAGTGAAAAAAGTAGAAAATTTAAGACATACCAGTCATGGCATAAACCACACTCGGATACCTAAAGATGGAGTTTTAAAAAAAAGAAAATAAGAACGATATGATTTACGTTAGCCATTGATAGTGACATGAGTATGATTTTACTTTTTAAAATTTTACGTGTGTATATAGAATAGTTTTAGTTCACAGTTTTATATTTATGCGACAGATATATCAAATAAATATTACAAGAAAAATAAATAATTTAAATAACATATTATGATATTATATCCTAAAATCAAATTATATATTAATATTCATCAAAGATTTCACTAAAGAAAAGAATCATTACAATAGAGTTTGAATCTCTTTTGAATGATTTGAAACTAGAGATGAGTATGGGTCGGGTTTCTACCAATCCGAACCGAAATATATATACCCTCCACTCGATCCTATTTTTTGAAATAAAATCTTAACCCGATACAATCTGAAATAATAAAAAAATATTTTTATTCAATTAAAAAATGATTTAATTGAAAAAATAATATATAAAATGGTATTATTGTAATTATTCATAAATTTATAATGTAAAATTATTTTTTTACGTCAAGTATTGTTCACCCTAAACTCGAATCTGACCCGACCCGAACAACAACAACAAAACCCTGATTCCCATATACAATGAGATAAGGGGGAGGTAGGGTAGTATGCTGACCCCAACGCCAGGTTGAGAGCAGCTTCCGTGGAAGACCTCCGGCAGTAAGAAAATTAAAAATAAAGATAAGATGCAAATGCGTGTATAAATAAATAAATAAATACATAGATGAACAGTCTTCATATGCAGTCTTGATATGTGCGTCTGTAATGGGGAGTAATCCCTGTAAATAATTCCCTACAAATAATTCCCTACATAGAAATCTTAACCCGATACAATCTGAAATAATAAAAAAATATTTTTATTCAATTAAAAAATGATTTAATTGAAAAAATAATATATAAAATGGTATTATTGTAATTATTCATAAATTTATAATGTAAAATTATTTTTTTTACGTCATGTATTGCTCACCCTAAACTCGAATCTGACCCGACCCGAACAACAACAACAAAACCCTTATTCCCATATACAATGAGGTAAGGGGGAGGTAGGGTAGTAGGCTGACCCCAACGCCAGGTTGAGAGCAGCTTCCGTGGAAGACCTCCGGCAGTAAGAAAATTAAAAATAAAGATAAGATGCAAATGCGTGTATAAATAAATAAAAAATACATAGATGAATAGTCTTCATATGCAGTCTTGATATGTGCGTCTGTAATGGGAGTAATCCCTGTAATAATTCCCTACAAATAATTTCCTACATAGAAATCTCTGCATATAGACTGAAAATGTAAGACCCAGCTAAATTTAAAAAGAAGAAACATGAATAGAAATGATAAACAAAAGTCAATAATAGCAAGCTACAAGAAGGAATAAATTCAAATGAGTTAATTCTTAAACTAAGGCAACACTACTCCGATACCCTAGTTCTAAGCCTTCATACATTTCAATGACAGAAACATGTATAAAGTAGAAGTCATGGAAAGTACTACAAAGACATTAAAAAGAAGACAGAGATGTTACACCCTATGGCTGTGAACCGCACTACTCGACTACCCTGGTCTTAAGTCTCCATACTTTCCTATCAGAGGTCATGTCATCGGTAAGGGCTAATTCCTTCAAATCAGATCTTAAGCAGTCTTCCCACTTCTATCTTGGTCGTCCTCTCCTTCTGACACCGTCGACTGTAATCGACTCTACCCTCCTGACCGCATCCGACGGTTGTCGCCTAAGGACATGCCCAAACCACCGTAGTCTTCCCTCCCTCAATTTTTCGGATATAGGCACCACCCCCCAAGTACATCCTAATAGCAGAGTTAGGTGTCATATCCCACAGAGTCCTACCACATGTCCATCGAAGCATTCTCATTTCTACGGCCTCCATTCTCCTTATGTGATCCTTCTTGATTGCCCAATATTCTGATCCATACAGCAGCGCTGGTCTTATTGCCATTCTATAAAATTTTCCCTTTAGTTTTAGAGGAACCTTCTTGTCACACAAAACTCCAGTAGCAGCCCTCCACTTAGCCATCCCGCATTTATACGGTGTGTAACGTCTTCATCTACACCCCCATCTTTATGTATCATAGACCCTAGGTACTTGAAACAATCATTTGAGGGGATAATGTGTCCTTTTATGCATACTTCTACATCTTCATCGTTTTGGTTTCCACTGAAGTTTGAACATACATAATTTTTCTTTTCAATATTGATCCTTAGACCTTTTTCTTCCAAAGCAGTCTTCCATATAGCAAGTCTACTATTCAGCTCAGTTTTTGTTTCAGCAATTAGGACAATGTCGTCAGCTAAAAGCATACACCATGGAACACCGTCTGGTGTCGCACAATAGATGTCGTCCGTAATCAAGGCGAAGATGTAAGGGCTAAGAGCCGACCCCTGGTGGAGTCCGATTTCCACCGGGAATGCCTTGGTGTCGCCAACTGTAGTCCTGACGGTAATAGTAGATCTACAGTACATATCACGAATCACCCGGATATAAGCAGTTGGGATCCGTCTCGTTTCCAGGGTCTTCCAGATCGTATCGCGGGGAACGCTATCATACGCCTTCTCAAGGTCAATGAACGCCATGTGAAGATCACTATTTTTTTCCCTATATTTCTCCATAAGCCGTCGAAGTAGATGAATCGCCTCCGTAATAGACCTGCCTGACATAAAGCCAAATTGGTTTTCTGAAACCCTAGTAACATGTCTCAACCTAGCCTCTATTACCCTTTCCCATAGCTTCATGGTATGGCTGAGTAGTTTAATACCTCTGTAGTTACCACAACGTTGGGGATCTCCTTTATTCTTATAGATTGGTATCACCGTAGACTCTCTCCACTCCTTTGGCATCTTGGCAGTCTCTAAAATAATATTAAAGATGTTGGTCAACCACTTAACTCCCTCTTCTCCTAGGGTCAACCACACAGTGATAGGAATTTGATTTGGACCGACAGCTTTGTCCCTCCCCATCTTTCTAAGAGCCATTTTGACTTCCTCAAACTCAATTATACTTGTAGGGCAGTCATTGGCCGTAGTATGATGGTCGACTGACCCATCAACGATATTATCTCTACAGGGAGAGGCACCATTATTAAATAAGCCAAAGAAGTAACTACCCCAAACCCTCTTAATATCATCTTTAACTAAAAGAACACCATTGTTTTCCTTAATAAACCTAATGCTACCTAGATCCTTTTTCCTATTTTCCCTG
Source organism: Hibiscus syriacus (assembly GCF_006381635.1). NCBI lineage: Eukaryota > Viridiplantae > Streptophyta > Magnoliopsida > Malvales > Malvaceae > Hibiscus > Hibiscus syriacus. Next base: position 686,082 of record NW_024063156.1, read on the forward strand.
GATTTTGCAAGCCTGAAGATGCCGTTTTGTCCTTCCTTGGTGTCTAATCTCTTGTACATTTCCTCGTATGCTTTATCATTTGCTTTAGCCACTGTTTTCTTGGCTTCCCGATTTGCGTCCTTGTATCTTTGTTTAGCTCTCGCTCTTTCTTCATCGTCATTGCATTGTAAAAACTCCTTGAAGCAAGTTTGTTTTCTCTTCACCATAGTTTGGACTTCTTCGTTCCACCACCACGATTCTTTATGTTCCTTGACCTACCCTGTCGAAACCCAAGAGTGTTTTTGCCCACATCTCTAATGGAATTTGCCATATTTTCCCATAACATATATGCATTATTTAATTTTGTAGTTCCAAAACCTGTATTAGACAAAACCTTACTCCTAAAGTCATCAGCTGTCGCTCCATGTAAGTGCTTCCAAAGGATCCTAGGTTTATCAAGTTTATCCCTCCTATGAGTGCTCCGCCCGCGGCGTACGTGGAATACCAAAACCAACAATCTGTGTTGTGATACACATGCCTCTTCAGGGAACACCTTACAGTCAATGCAAGACCATCGATCCCGATTTCGAACCAGAATGTAGTCGATTTGGGTACAATATTCCCTGCTATGGAACGAAATCAAGTTCACATCTCTCTTTTTAAAGAAGGAGTTAGTGACCACCATATCATGTGCAGTAGAAAATTCAAGCAACGTACGCCCCTCCTCGTTCCTACTACCAAAACCGAAACCCCCATGAACACCGTCGTACCCGTCGGTTGCACTACCTATATGGCCATTGAAGTCTCCCCCTATGAAAACTCTTTGGTCCTCTGGAATGCTCCTAAGTACATCATCTAACTGATTCCAGAAGCAATGTTTTTCCCCATCCCCTAGGCCAACGTGTGGGGCGTACACTGAAAGGACATTCACCACTTCCGCTTCTATAATAACCTTAATCATCATGATCCTATCCCGGTATCTACAAACTTCAACTACACTTTCCTTGAGCCTAGAGGATACCAAGATACCCACCCCATTTCTAGCGTTATCTACGCCTGAATACCATAACTTGTACCCATTACACTCTCTGGCGCGAGCCTCTTTCCACTTAGTCTCCTGAATACATGCAAAATCAATTTTCCTATTATTAAGTACGTCAGTCAGCTCCAGCAGCCTAGCATTTAATGTGCCTACATTCAACAAACAAACTCTAAGTCTAGTCTCCTTGGCACCACTTTGTCGAGCCCTCCCCTTATACGCCCTATGGGATCTAAAAGAAGGACATGACCTCAAGTAATCATCTATAGCCGAAGCTATGAGGAACTATGAAAACGCTAGAGAATTGAGGGGTACTAAGAAGCCTAGTTAGTTACTTAATAGGATTTTAAGACAAATTAACACTATCTTACTTAACTTTAGACCAACAACAAGAAACCAATGATTGAATTTATATCTTACTTAAATATGTAAAAGTAAAATACAGAGGTCATTATTATCTTTGTATTCAAATTCGAACATGTCAAACATATTTAACTAATTTAACACCCAAGATCTATAACTTTTAAAACACCAACAGAAAAATTCGAGGGCTTTAATATGGGAAGTGGTGAGATCGAATTTCGGAGTTGCAAAGGTGTAGCCAGAGATGTGGTATGGAGCCAGAGATCGTGATATAAACCAGATATATATAACAACAGATAAACAAAAAGCAATAAACCACTCAAAATCCTGCAAGAAATAGTTAAGAAAATTCCAAAATATTATCTACTATGATAACCCATAACTTGCAAAATTCAAAAATCAAGATATAATAGCCAAAAAAATCGATAAACAAAATAAAACGAAAAACGATGTATACAAAAGAGCAATTAGAAACAAGAAAAAATAGACTCGACTGAAGAAGCTGCAAATTGAAAAGAACATAAACTCAAAATTATATAGTTAGAAGACTATAAATTTTCGATGTTACCAAAGGAGATCTGAAAAGCGAAAGTGGAATGGAGATCTGAAAAGCGAAAGTGGGATGGAGCATTTCCCAGGGAGTTAAAAACCCAAGCGTATTCGCTGTAAATCCAAACAATTTACAAAGAGATCGAAGGAAATGGATTGACTGCTACTGCCTTTGTAAACTACTACTACGGTTTAGATATGGAATTTCTTGGAAACAAATCTGAAGAAGTTTCGCCCAGTAAATGGAAAGTTGTGTGAACGCGACCATTATTGACCCGACCCGAACATCACTTTTAAAAAAATCTGAGCTGAACCCCAAATTATAAAAAACAGCCCGATCGAGACGGGTTGAATCGAACCCGTCAGATTTGGGTCCTATGCCCATCCCTATTTGAAACACATCCCGCTAGACATGTCTCAACTAAAAATCGTTTTGCAATCTAGTTAGGGCTTTTGTTACCTTCTCCGGACATACTTTAGCCGAGGCATGCCTAGCAAGCGGTTTTGCAAATTGCAATAAGTTGTAAACAGCATCACTCCATACACGGTTTTGTGAGGGCTGAGACACCGACCTTCCATGGTTCCCAGCAGCTCCATGCGTAAAGCTTGGGCTTGAGAAGTCTCCGAAATTGGAAACAGCTTTCTTAAAGTCCAACAATCACTCGGCAAAAGAATTAGAATCCCACAGGTTTAAGGCAGTAGTTAAACATGAAGGCTCTCCACAGTCCATACAGCTTGTGCTGCCTGCCATGGATTTAAATAGTGATAAGCTATCAAAATAATGATAATTATATAACAGTAAAAGTATTGTCTGAAACTTTTATTGTACGATCGCTATATTTATATATCCACAATAACACCTGCTATAAACTTATATTGCAATTGCGACAAACACAACATAATCAAAAATACGTTCACAATCATAATTTAAATCTCTATTTTTGACCAAATGAAGTTATTTAATGAAATATATATGTTTGGTTGTTTTTCACTAGAGATGGAATTTAATGTTTTGTAATGGGTACTAAAGCGATGAAAGTGACAAATAATATTCTTTCTATTTCATAATTTTTGTCTTACATTAATTAAGCATATAATTTTAGGAGATAATTTTGACCATATTTTTAAGTTATATAAGATGAGAAAAATGATAAAATTATTTCATAATTTTTGTCTTACATTAATTATTTCTACAAAGAGAGTGATAATTATCATGTATAGAATTTTATTAATTATTTTCAAAAAAATAATTTTATTAATTAAATCAATTTTGATACATTACTTTTTTTTGTATTTGAAATTGTTTCAAATTTAATATTAACTACTAAAACGAAGAGTCTATATTTTCTTACAGTTTTGCCGACTTCTCTTTTTAACTATCAAAGATGTTAAACCATTATGTTTTCTTACATTTTTTTTCTAAATAATTTAATTATTTTTATAAGTAAAGTCAGACGACGCCATATTTACAATGGATAATATCCAAGATAACTACTTATTTGATCATTCACTTATTATTTAATTTTTATTTTGTTCATTTAATTATTATCTTTTAAAAATTATATTTAAAGTTACGTTTCAGTTATGTTTTGATCACCCATTGTTAAAAAATTAATGATGATATTGATATAGCATTTTTTTTATTAATTCTCAATGTTGATGTGGCATTATCTTATGATGACATGTGAATATCATCGTTAATTTAACGATAGGTGACCAAAATAAAACCAAAATATAACGTTAGATATGATTTTGAAAAAGAAATAGTTAAGTGACCAAAACAAAAACTAAATAATAGGTTGATGACAAAATAAGTAGTTTACCCTAATATTTATTGTTTAATGGAAGTCGTTTAACATTTAAAATGGCTAGGCCCTAACATAAAAAACGATGCCTCGAAACAGCCCAAGAAGAAGACCATCTGAGCCCATTATTCTTGTTTTATATAAATCTCAACCGAGTCAAGGAAAGATAATCCGAGTTCAGTGTTTGGAGTTGAGAGTGAAACAAAATGAATATCAGCTGCGCGTTGAAGTTGAAGGTGTCTCCCATTGTGCTCCTGTTGGTTCTTTTCTCATTAGGTATGTTCCTTATCCGATCAACCTTTTCGTTCATTAGTTATACGTTCTCTCGATTTCCAGATCTGATCGACTGTTGAAACGTCTCTTGTGTTCTGATTTAATCTATCTTCTTTTTTCTAATTTGTTAGCAATTCAGCTTACTTACGCTTTAATTAATTATCCGTTTCATTCGTGTACACTTTAAACTCCTCAGCGAATGCCAAGAAGTCCGGAGTTGTGACCGAGCTGCAGATCGGCGTCAAAGTGTTTCTTTGCCCCTTTTTATTCGCTATTTAATTACATTTTTGCGTATCTTTTCATACTTATCTGATCGGCGATAAATCAAACGCTGTAAAATCCGTCTCTCATTAGCTTTAATATGATATAGTGCATTTTGGAGAGTGTTAGGTTTGAGATTTTGAGTGGTCGTATTTTCTCCTTTATTTGTATACATTTATTTAGCATTGATTTTTCATGGCCGTTTATCTACGAATGTGGAATTTTCTACTTTGCTCATGAAACCTAACGAAATGCAGAGTTCAATTACAGAATGAGGTTTTAATTTTTACCTTTTAATTTGGTAATTTTAGTTCTTGTTGTTGAGTTTTCTGTGCATAAAAAACGATTTGACTGTTATTTATTGTTTCTCATTCTTTTTGGTCCCTTTTCTCTTTACTTTTGTGATCTTATTATATATTTATTTCTCACCTTTTTCACAGTATAAGCCCCCATCATGTGAATTCCAAGCTCGTAAAGGTGATACCGTGATAGAGTCAAAGTGCACTATCGGGTATGTTTCACTAGCTTCAGCTGGATGTTAAGTTTTATTATCATATTTCTTGACCCTTGAGCATAAATGACAATATTTACTTGTGCCTTTCTCCCCTGCTAAACATTTTCGAGCTCTCTATATGTTGTCTGGTTTCAACTTTCTAGCATGTTCTTTTGTTGGATTTTGGAATAGAAGTTTGGTTTAAAATTTATATTTTTGATTGTGCTTTTTCCCCTGTTCCAAATATCATTTAGTTGTGCATTTTTCTATTTCTAATTCATTGCACTAAAGGGTTTAAGAGGAGAAAAAGAAAAGCAATAAGTGATTTGTTGTGAATTTTTGTGGTTAAGATTTAAGAATTATTGCTCTGAAAGTTTTTATGGTTGGAATTAATCGTTTAACTACCTATGAGCTATGAGTTTCTTGGTTTACATGAATTTTCATTCATTTTTGCAGGGGAAGCTCATTGATGGAACAAATTTTTATTCCAGTTTCGAAAGGGGTGATCCCGTTGAGTTTGAGCTTGGTAGCGGACAAGTAATCAAAGGTTAATTCCCCTTAACAAATGCTCCACCTTTTGTTATTACTCTGAAAATGAATCATTTGCTTTACAACCAGATTGTTTATTCCTTACATTGTATGGAGTTCATTGATGCCTGAAAATGGAAATGATATTTGCAGGATGGGACCAAGGATTGCTGGGGATGTGCGTCAAGTTGAAAATACCCGCCAAGCTTGGATATGGTGAACAGGGTTCACCGCCCACCATCCCAGGTAAAATATTTGTTTTTGTTCGTATTCGTTTATGCTCGACTATTCAACGATAAACAGTTGTCGGTTATGCATATAATATTGAAGGAGTGATATTATTTTGGAAATTTTGAATCAAATCTTTGCTTTAGATGGCTGTTTGTTTGTCCAGAAGGATCTAAAATAAAATGACAAATTTGAGGTTGTGCCAAACTTAACAGGTGGAGCAACGCTAATATTTGAAACAGAGCTTGTTTCGGTCAATGGGAAGCCATCGAGTGGTGGGGATACGACTGACGATGAGCTATAGATTAGTTACTTGCAGCAGATTAGCGGTATCCTTCTTTATTTACGTTTGTTTTCCTTTTAGAAACGCTATATGCAGTCATGGATAAGGGAGGTGGTTCCGCTGAAATTTTTTATATATTTTAAATATTTTTATTGATAATCTATTTTTGTTTTTTAAAAAATTTATAAGTTTATCCTATTTAAAATATCATAAATTTGTTCCTTAACATAAAATTTTATATCTGTCTCTTACTATATGAAAGCAACAACTTCCACGGTTCACAAAACATTTAACATTATTTGATTAAAATCGATTTTGTTTTATTAGGATTGAACAAGAAAATTGAAAAAATTGGTAACCGATTCGGATAGTAATAATTGGTTACTTCGGTTTGGTTTTATTAAATTTAGTTCGTGGTTATAAACAAAAATTTGAAATTATCAAAACGAATTTATCTAATAAATAATTTGTGAATGCAACGTGTAAACCTTCCAAAAGTTAAAAATAGGATTAAAAATGTTTACGAATTAAATTAAATTTAAAAGTAAGTACAAGCATTTAAATTTATATTTGCCCATTAAAAATGAAGAAATAAGATTACTTTTAATCTTTGAATTTGACCTCTTTAATTTATTTTAATTCATGAACTTAAATTTTCCATGATTTTGATATTACGATACCATGAGTATATTTCATTGGTACACTCTAAAAAACATATTACTTTTGGAGAAAAAATCTTACGTGAAAATTCATCCAATAAAATCAAGTGTGTGATTTGGTGGATTAATCAAAATAAAATATTAGAAATCGGAATGGCAAAAAAAAGTTTACTAAAATTAGAGTGGAACATAATTTTTTTTAAAAAATTAAAGAAAATTATAAAAATTATTTAAGGACTTAAAATTGTTTTATAAAAAAATATAGAGAAAATAAAATATTTCTGAATTTAAAATAGTGAAATTCTGGAAGCATCCTAAACCATTAGGAAACAATCAATAAGTTATCGCTAAAACCTTTAGTTTGGAAGCCTCTAGAATCTACAGTCTCCCATAAAATCCCTTTCTTTGAAGTCCTACATTTGTTTGCTTCTCAAAGCTTTTCGTTCAAGCTCTCGCCTTATATTTCCACGCGCTCATTCTCTAGCTAATTCTAGATTCCACAACGCAAAATGGATGAGGATTTCGATATCCCGGCGGCTGACGATATGATGAAAACGACGACATCGATCTCCCCGACGAGGCTCCCATCATGAAGGTCGGAGAAGAAAAGGAGATCGGAAAGCAAGGCTTGAAGAAGAAACTTGTTAAGGAAGGTGAAGGTTGGGAGAATCCTGAAAGCGGCGACGAAGTTGAAGGTATGAACTATAGTCTAAACGAAGAATCGGAAGCAAAAAAATTAGAAAAAAATCTTCTTTTTTCTGATAATGTTTTGGAGTCTGATTGGTTGTTGGCGCAGTTCATTATACGGGGACATTGCTGGATGGAGCTAAATTCGATTCCAGCCGTGATAGAGGGACTCCTTTCAAGTTCACTCTAGGTCAAGGTAAATGAAGATTTTCACTTTCGCTTTTGGAAATTTCTGAAAACAATTTTAATATGTTTTATATTGAATTTGAGGGAAATTATGAAGTTGGAAATTTAAGTTTGGTTTTAGCGTTTTGCACTATTAGTACGAATCCAATTCATTTGTTCTCAGTAGCATGTGCTTAAATGTTATCCTATTTATTAGCTTTATTTTGTTCCTTTTCCTGCGAGTCTCTGAAAATAAAACTTGTGTACAGGCTGTTCAAGTTTTTAACTGTGAACAAGTTTCGAGCTTGCTCCATTTGGGGTGTATTAATTGAGTTATTTTGAATCTTTGCGTTCATTGCAATTAGACGTTAGTAGTATGGAGTACCGGATTCCTGATTTATTTTACTGTAATTAATTTGGTTGATTCAATGAGTTGCCTGTTGACGATAATGTGTCTGTTTGTTATCGTTATGGTTGATTGAGGGCAAGACCTCCGTAAGTTCAAGATATGGCAAGCATGAGGAATGAGAATGTTGTTTTGCTTATGAAATTTGAATCCTTCATTGTAAAATTTATACCGACTTCGTTGAAGTGGGAAATTCTTCTAATTGGTATTACGCATAAATATGGTATTTCTACTTTCTTTTAATGTTTGCAGGACAAGTTATTAAAGGATGGGATGAAGGTATTAAGACAATGAAGAAAGGAGAAAATGCTATTTTTACCATTCCTCCTGAGCTGGCATATGGTGAACCTGGCTCTCCACCAACAATTCCTCCTAATGCAACCCTCAAATTTGATGTTGAATTGCTATCTTGGTCTAGCGTCAAGGACATTTGCAAGGATGGTGGGTTATTTAAGAAGATACTTACTGAAGGAGAGAAATGGGAGAATCCAAAGGACCTTGATGAAGTGCTAGGTATTATAATCTTTTCCTTTTAATATTTATAATATAATATTATCTCTGTATGAATGATTGTTTGATTGAACTAGGTTTAATAATTGGTTTGTATCTTGAATCTAGTTAACTATGAAGCTAGGCTCGAGGATGGAACAGTGGTTGCAAAAGCCGATGGCAAGGAGTTAACGGTTAAGGATGGTTTGTATTGCTGATGACTTTTCTCTTCAGTTATCTCCTAATTTGTCTTGTGTAATTCTTAAAATTCCCGTGGCTGTTTCTTTTATGAATAGGTCATTTCTGCCCTGCATTGGCTAAAGCTGTTAAGACTATGAAGAAAGGGGAGAAGGTACTTCTTACAGTGAAGCCCCAATGTAAGTTATTCTCACTAATTTCCTCTTAAGAATGAAGGTAAATATAGATAGTTCTTGTCGTTAACCTCATTTTACATGATAAAAGATGGCTTTGGTGAGAAGGGGAAACCAGCTGCTGGTGTTGAAAGTGCAGTACCTCCAAATGCCACACTCCAGATTACCTTGGAGTTGATTTCTTGGAAAACTGTCACTGAGGTCACTGATGACAAGAAGGTTATAAAAAAGATCCTGAACGAAGGGGAGGGATATGAGCGACCGAATGAGGATCTGTTGTTGAAGGTATGTTTAATTATGAGAAAGAAATTTCGGTTTTCTGCTGGCAGTATGCTAGAAACTTGTTGCTTGAACATCTATTTTTTTTTTATAAACCTTTTGCAGTCAAATTAATTGGGAAGCTACAAGATGGTACCATATTCTTAAAGAAAGGTCAAGCTGAAGGAGAAGAGTTGTTCAAGTTCAAGACAGATGAAGGTAATGAACTAACAGAAGTCATCCTCCTCTACCCTCAGACACCAGTTCAATGATTTTAGCTGAACACTCTCTTCTTGAAATTTCTTTCAGAGCAAGTCATTGATGGTCTTGATAAAGCTGTGATGACGATGAAAAAGGGTGAAGTAGCACAGCTGACTATTGGACCTGAGTATGCTTTTGGGTCATCTGAGTCAAAGCAGGAGCTGGCTGTGGTTCCCCCCAACTCGACCGTGTACTATGTTGAGATGGTATCATTATCAAGGTTAGTGGATCAGTGTGCTTATATGTTTTAGTTCTTTGTTATGGATCTCTGAGGTACCCATTTGGGAGTGAATTAGAAGTGGTTCTGACAAATTGTTTCTGCAGGATAAAGAAATGGGATATGAACACTGCAGAAAAGATTGAAGCAGCTGGTAAAAGAAGGAAGAAGGAAATGTGTTCTTCAAGGCTGGTAAATATGTGAAAGCTTCCAAGAGATACGAGAAGGTATGCAGTAGCGGTGCAATTGGATTGGCTGTGGAAGTTTTCTCTTCCAATGCCTTGTGATTCAATTGGTGTTTGTACATGCAGGCTGTGAAGTATATAGATTATGATACATCCTTCAGTGAAGAAGAGAAAAAGCAGTCAAAGGCCATTGAAGGTTGCTTGCAATCTGAACAATGCAGCTTGCAAGCTGAAACTAAAGGACTACAAGCAAGCTGAGAATTGTGCACCAAGGTCTTAACGGTTTTCACAATTGCAGTCATAACATTTTGCTAGATACTGTAGCAATATTAACAGTTGCATGTTATGTGGACGCAGGTTTTGGAATTAGAAAGTTCAAACGTGAAAGCCTTGTATAGAAGGGCTCAAGCATACATCCTCTGGAAGATTAGATTTGGCTGAGTTTGATATCAAGAAGCTCTTGAACTTGATCCCGATAACAGGTATTTGGTTTTTTTAATAGGCTAGGAAGAAACTGTTTTCTGCCAGTCTGGGCATTGTTGAATGTCTTCGTAATGTTTGTTTTGCTACCGGGAGATTAAGATGGAGTACAAAGTTTGAAGGAGAAGATCAAGGAGTACAATAAGAAGAACCAAATTCTATGGCAATATGTTTGCCAAGATGAATAAAGTTGAGTCTACCAAAGAAGCTGCTGCTCCAATGGGCATAGATAGCAAGGCATAGGGGAGAGTTGGAGTTTGGCATCAACCGTTTGACTACTTTTGTTTTATTGTTTGACATTAGAATGTTTTGATTGCTGAATAATAAACTATTAGATTCAATATAATGTCTACTTTGACTTGCATGATAATGTTTAAGCATTTCCACAACTTGCTTGTATTATGTTCTTGGTATATTTCGGGAGTGGTTGGATTTGGGATCAAATTCTCTAATAGAATACAAACATTATGGGCGTAGGTTGCGACATATTGTTAGCTTAAGTAGAGAAAATTCTTCTGCTCAGCTTTTCGATGATGGTGCCCCATCGTCTCCATCTAGTTTGAACAAGTAGCACTTGTCTCGTCAGATCAACTCACATGTAATTTTGAGGTTGGTTGTGAGGTGAGGCAGATAAAGGGGCTGTGCATCCGAGAACCATTACACTTCACAATTTACTTATGTTTCTACTGCTCCGAGGATCCTCTTATAAAGAAATGATTGTTTGACGACCCAACCATATCAAGCATGAATGGACTTGTATCCTACCATCTCGTAAAGGTATAAGAAGAGAGTTCATTGTCCACTCCAAATCATGACGAAAGGAGCAACCTACAATCGTTTCCAAATCGATAGTTAACATTCATAATTATTTTCTTATTTTATAAATTTGTTTATTAGATAAAAAGAAATTCACTTATTTCCTTCATATCTACGAAAACCTTGGTTCTTACAAACGTGAGAAAAAATTTATACTAGCAAGTGATAGCTACCACTAATAATTTTTTAATCAAGTATGCTTTTCTTTTTGGCAAGCTGAGGTTGACATATCGATCCTATTACACTACTTGAGAGTTGAGATCGTCTAAAGTTTTATTCTATCATTAGATTCAGAAGGTAACAACAACAACTAAATCTCAGAAACTGAGACTGTAAATCTTACACAATCTGCCTGACAAATAAAGAATCGACGCCATCATATGATGCCTGCCTTGCCCGTTGGCAATTAATAGGCAAGCAAAACTTACATTGTACAATGTACTACACAACAAAACAGCACACAATTTCTCATCCTCCTACGCTGGTTTTGGAGGTTTTCTCTTCTCTAATCTCCAAAACCCTTTGTTTGATACACTTTATGTTCAGCATGGCATGCGACTTAGCAACCATAAAAAACAATATGTTCTGGTGGTCCATTTTAGTATGGCCAGAAATATTGTTTCATGCACAAATGAATTTACTGCTTCAGGTCATTACCAGTAACCAAATTTGCTTTGTTATTGATCCATGGAGGCTACTCACTGCAATTTATTATGGCTCAATTTTACCTGAATTTCATGCAACTCCCTTCCCGGGACGCAATGTCGCTCTATCAACTCACCTGTTCTCCGATCAAATCAAGACCGACCACGAGGAAACTGATACCTTGAAATAATAGAAAATAGAAGTGAATCCCTTGGGCAGATAACAAGCTTCTCACCGAGGCAGTTAACAAGACAAAAGCCAGAGCAAGTTCTTTCCTGTACAGATGATTTCTCCTTTTTTTCAAAGTTTTCTTTGTTGCTTCTAGTTTGCCAAGCTCTTCAAGGCCAGAATCTGAGGAGGATCTCAGAAGACTTGTTGCCTCCATTAAAGCATCTGATTCCTTCTCATACGCAACGAGATCGGCCTCCGATGATCTACCTGACTTTTTTTGTAACTATCCACTCATAAACTTCCAAACCGAAACAGTCCTGATATCATTGCATTGAACTTTGTCACTGACATGGTGTTTTTCAAATAGAAGGTATGGAACTACGAAAGGGAATGGGTGGTGCTGGAAGGTATTGAACACGGACATAATTCCAGGGACATAGCAAACAACCCAAGCTGGTAGTTGAGCTTCTGGCAGGAACATTGTCAACGGGAGAATGATGCAGAACAAGGTGAAGGAGTAAAAGGTAGAATAAAGCTTTCGTAGGAGAAAGAACAGGAATATCAAATTGGCTTTCTTGGCCATACTTACCTGGATATGGAAAGAAAATGAGACAAGCACAAAATTGAACTCTACGCTTTTATAGTCATAAGGTAGGTTGTAAACTCCATAACTAAATGATGCCAGGAAACATTTAACATATTTTGAGTTGAAACTTTGATGAATTTCCATGTTCAAAGAGCTTGGTAAACCAAAAATAAGCTTCATTTAACAGATGAGTTAAGACATGCATTGCTTACAAACAAATAACATGATTAGTCTATTACTGCAAAATTATTATTGATCTTGTTTTTACTTTAGGAAAAAGACTTGGTTGAGGCTAAATCTTAGACTGTTGCTCTTGTCCAAAAGCAGCTCACAACCCACATCTTGGGCAACCCCACAAGTTTTAAAGTTTTGGACTACACTACAGACTAGGATTCCAAGTGTTCCTCGCCTAAATGACCAGCAGAGTGAGGTAAATAAAGATGAGATGGTAAAGGCTAGCGTAGTAACATATGAAAGCAGTTCCCTACAACATGTTTGAGTGTTACTCATCTGGATGAAGAGCCCTAATAAGAAGGATCCCTAATTAAGCTTTATCTCCTGAAAGATAGTCTGGTTGGATTCTCGCAGGAATGAGGAAATTAATAATTTTTTATGAAGTACAATTTTTAAAGGTGATATATTAATTTATGCGTGTGTGGTTTAGTTTTTATGAAATCAAGAAATGTCTGACATAATAGTTTCAAGAAACCACAGTACCTTAGAACGAAGTATGTCAAAGAGCACAAACGGAACAATTGCATTGGACCAGAATGCCAGCGATGCTGCTGTTTCTTATATGCCTCATAGGACTCGGGAAGCTCACAAAGGCACTGCAGATTAAAAGATTAGGTCACCTTTCCTTACTCCCTCAAGTGAGGAAGGAATTTTTTATATTATAAATGACAGTCACACACCTTAACATCATTCAGATATACAAACTTCCATCCAGAAAGGTGAGCACAACTGCAATATCCATGTCCTCGACAGTTGTTCGTTCCAGCCATCCACCACAGTCCTCAAGGGCCTTAATTCGCCACACACCAGCAGTTCCATTGAAACCAAAGAAGTTGATAAACACACCATTGACCTGCTGTTCAACCTCAAAATGGAATGATAATTTATGTTCTGCAATCTTGTGAGCAAGTTCTCATCCTTATTTACAAAGGCCCACCTTGTCTGAACCAAGCAATATCATCATTCCCCTAGAAGAAGACAGGGAAACAAGTGCTGTTCAACAGAATATTGAGCTAAGAAGTCAAAACAGAAAAACACCAAGGAAATATAATTTTTACAGAGAAAATCAACCAGTACCAACACAAATAGAATAGGAAATTCCAACCAAGAACTGAAGTTCCATCATTCAAAAAATTTCGGCGCATGCATTGAACTTCTTAATGTCTCAATGGTGTCATTGGATACCACTTACGCAACAATTGACATATCACTATTACTAAAAACTAGCATAGCATAGAAACTGAGAAATATCAAGCATTTAGAAAACCAAGTATGTTCCTAAAATGCAGATGTGACATCATTGGATAATTAATTCATCTGCGCATATTCTTCAAAAGAAGTACAGCTCAATATGAAAGTTAAAATTGGATACTAGGAAAAGATTAAAACAAAAGAGTTTAAACCATGTTTGATCTCTTGTAACATCCACATTGTTATCTAAGGTTTCCAACTGGATTTATTGCAAGGAAGAAACAAATACACATAACATGGATGACCAAGGATCCAGGAATCTTCATCTTAAGTGTCAAATGCCCCTGGATTAAATCTTTATGTCAAAGGCTACATTTGCTAGTAACAATCCAACAAGGTTTATCTACACAACCAGATTGTAAATAAAGACCACATCGGTCAGAATTGTGTTGCTTACAACTGTATATTGCCGAACACTATGGTATTTCCCCTCTTGGACTAACGATTACTATTAAAAACGAATCCTAAATTTATTCAGGTTAGCTTTATCTTGAATAAGTGACAATGATAATAAGGATCATCTTGGGGACCACACCAAAATCATGTTTAAAGGTAATGACTAAAGGGTATATGAAAACAAAAACAGATAAATTTACATAATTAAAATGAAAATTTTCAGTTATTTTATATTTCTCCACCTAGACATTATAAATGCCAAATATCAAAACTTTCTTAAACGTATGGAGTCTCAGCTGAAGCGAACTAAAATGTTACCTTGAAATGAGGAATGGTTTTCTTCAAGAAATCTGGTGCCGGTTGAAAATCAGCATCAAAAATTGCAACGAACTCATAATTTTTCACATAATCACAGCTCATTGCAGATTTCAGGTTTCCCGCCTTGTAGCCAGTACGGATAAGACGATGCCTATATAATATATGCACGCCCCTGTGCTGCCATTTCTGTACTTCTGCTTTGATAAGAAGTTGAACATCTACATCATCAGAATCATCCAAAACCTGAACCAGAATTCTCTCCTTAGGCCAGTCCATAATACAAACAGCTGCAATAGATTGTTGGTACACCTGCACACCATAAAGTGAAAATTTTATGAAACGTTTACTACAAACCTCTTATAAACGAATAATTTATTTTATTCAACTTCCAAATAGTGGAAGGAAAGCAAATGCCTAAAATAATTTGAATGTCAGTATCTCAGTCAACGTGGAACTAACAAGGGAACTAGAAATCACTAAGCACTAGGCCTAATCTACCAATGCATGCTGCCCTACTACCATAGAACACCAACAAGGAAGACAGAAGAAGGAATGTAACCCGGTGAATTCAAAGTAGCCTAGCCTAATCTTAAAATTTTATTTCTTTTAGTACCCTAATCAACACATTGTATGAACGTACAATTAAAGTTTAAAGACCTAAACAAAACCAAAAGGTTTACAAGTCACTGTTCAATATCCCCTTATCTAAATAGTGCATCCATGACCGAATGGAGCAACTTTAGTAAATTTAAGCTTCAATCTACTTAACGATTTACTAAAGCGGATGATTTCGCAGGGACTTTAAAACCTGCATCTTTAGGGCTTAGCTTACCTCCCTCTCATTGCACATAGGAATTTGCACCAACACCATTGGATAATCCTCTACATTCTCTCCTTCGACTCTCCCCGTCGGATACTCCATCGCTGCCGTCGGCTTCAGCTTCCTAAATTTGATCCAGAAACATCCTAATATCAACACCACGCGATCCACCGACTGAACCAAGAACAGAACTATGCACACATTCGCCAAGCTCTGAAGCGGCGGTGCCAACCAATCAGCTCTCTTTTCGAGCCACTTGGCATAAACGAGATCGACGGCGGCCTCCGCCTCCTCCGCCGACGGCGGACTAAAATGCCATCCCTTGAAAAACGCGACTAACTCGACGCAAAGCAAAAGAATCACCAGGAAGAGAAAGAGCTTGATAACACGGTAGAGCCTGGAAGCGGTGTAATCGGAGGAGGAATCCGGGGAGAAGATACGTCGGTTGGCGGTACGAAGAAGGAGAAGAGAAGCGATAGCGATTGAGGCGAGAGAGTTAGCGAGTTGCTGGAGCCTCAAGAGACAAACCCAGGAAAGCTGGCGTGCGCTTCGGGAGCGATCCTTGTCGGGCGTCCGATCAGGAAGGGGGTTGGTGATCTGGACGGTTAGAAGTCCGTTGGTGGGATTGTTAGTATCGTTGGTGAAAAACTGGTGGTTATGCTCCCTTTGCTTGTTCCACCATTCCTGAAACTCGTAGTTGGGCGGTCGCGACATAAAGCAACAAATGTAAATGAAATGCCTTTGATTCTCGCTTTGCTTCTGTTCCAACTGCTCAAGTAGAAAGCGGCGGAAGCTCAATTTAGGAAGAATATTCTTAAAATAAAAAATGCCGAGCTTTTAAGAAGCCAGAGAGGATTAAACCCAGATTACGCATAATCCACGCGCTAATTACGGGGATCTTAATACGTAAAAGAGTGTAACTAGTAAAACATTTATATCTATTTATATAATAATTTTATTAAGTCAGATAATCAATTATAGATTAAAAAAATTAATGCAAATGTATTAAATAATATTAGTAGAATAATTAAGGGGATTTGAAATGGGGTTAGCGGTAATTAGATTTGAAGTGGTGGAGGTGATGCTCGGCACGTGGGGGGATGGATGACTGACTTCACCTTTAACAGCTCTTTGACAACCCTATGAAAATGCCCATTTTACACCTTACCCAACCTTTTCTTTTTCATGCTTTACTCGCTACAAAGGTCAATATTAGCTCTTATATTCAACTGTTTATTTTATTTTTTTATTATAAAAATTCATTTTAGTCTCTATCATATCTAAAAATTTCATATTTTAATTTAAAATATTAAAATGATTATTATTTGACCTAAACATTTTTATCGATTTTCAAATTGAATGTTGCAACACTCGACGACTACGATCGAACAACGATAATAATGAGCACCGTTCAATTAATTTAAAAAATGTTAAATTATAAATTATTAAACGTATAATTATAAATTAGTTAAAATATAAATGTAATTTATTTAAAACACAATATTTATTAAACACTAATTTTTATAACTATTTACCCCATTTATTTTAATCATCAAATTTTTAATTTTATCAATCAGGTCACCTACCATTAAATATTAACATAGAAGATGACGTGACAGTTAATAAAATTTATATAATTATACATTTAGTCCTCATTACTTACACATTCTATTAATTTGGTCATAACTTTTATTTAATTTAATAAATTTAATCCTCAACCAGATGGTGATATTTGGTCATAACTACTGTTGATGGGTTTGAACCTGAGATGCAATCTAAAAAACTAAGCACCCTAATCACTAAGTTGGACCACTAAATTTGTTTAGTATATAGAACACAATCTATATAATTTATAATATATTTAATGGTAATAAATGACCTTATATGGACTCAAACATTAAATAATTGAATAGTATGAAAATATAAAAAAAATATAAACAAATATTATAATTGATTAATAAATGAATATGTTTTATTTATTTTTTAAACCACATTTAATGCAAAAATTAAAATAAAAGTGAATTTAATATGTTATAATTGAAACGTATCATTTTACATATTTTAAATTAATAAATTGTCTTCATTATTCAAATTTATTAAATTAATTAAAAGTTAGGACCAAATTAATAGAATGTGAAAGTAATGATGACTAAATGTGTAATTATATAAATTTTATTAATTGTCTCGTCATCTCCTGCGTTAATATTTAACGGTAGATGGCTTGATTGATAGGACTTAAATAGTTAGGTGACCCGATTGACGAAATTGAAAAATCGGTGATTAAAGTAAAAGGGGTAAATAGTTAGGTGGTCAATGGTATAGTTTACCCTAAAAACTAATGTTTTTTATAAAATTAAATTACATTTTGATTTTTAACTAATTTATAATTATATGTTTAATACTTTATAATTTAACGTTTTATAAATTAATTTAATGATGCTCATCGTTAACGGTGCTCATCCATACTCGATCAGCGTTATACAATTTTTCCTAAATAATTTATATAATATATATTCTAAAAGCGAGTAATTAAGAACAATAAAGAATAGCGTTGATCTTTGTCTCAGTGTCTAGATATGAATAAATAATTTTAAATTAAAACAAAAATATTACATAATTTTATAATTTTTTTCAATTTAAATCGTAGTATTATAATCTAAAAAAATCTAAGTAAATTCAATGTATATTTTTAATTAAATATTTTTTATGTTTTGACTTGTAGTTGCAATGTTAACGTAAATGAATACAATGAAATTTGAAGTTTGAATATAAATTAATTTTAAATTCAAATTTTATAAGTGTTTAAAAAATTCGGTTTAAAATATTTTGAGAGAGATTATTTGCTTGCATGAAACAAACTCAAATACAAATTAAATTCAAAGTGGCATATTATAGTATATAGGAATTAATGGAAGATGGTTCATAGGCAGTGGAGAATCAAAATGAGCTTGAAATATAAATAGATTAGATGTAATTTTTTATTTTTTATTTTAAATTTAAATAAATCTAAGGTAGTATATGTCCAAATATTTTCAATTCTCTAACAATTTATACAGTGATATGAAAGTTAATGTTAATATTGATATTTTGTTTCTCCAAGAGATGATGATGGCGTGGGTTATACCCTACAAGTCTTATGGGCTCATTCTAGTGCACGTCCATCATTGGGCTTTGAAAAACATATATATATGTATATATATATATATATATATATTCTGAAGGCTTTCAAAGATTTTGTACTTTAAAAACTAGAGAAAATATATGTGCTTCAATCCTCGTTATTTTATAGTGGCATAAGTAACCAACACGAAACTGGTCACGGCTAAGGCACCAAACAAAACAAAAGCACCCAAGCCTCACTACCATACTTGCTTACAAGAATCAAGGCACCACAAGGACCTACATAACACAACGAAACATAGCACGTAGCCGAGACTATAAGGCCTAAAGGAAAATGGCCGAAAGATATCGAGGGTCACTCCGATCATTTCCCTAAAGTTTTAAAATTATCATATATTTTAAAGTCTCCACGTCACTATGTGCATTATCGGTATCGTCTTCCCCAGTTACATACCGGAAATTTCCTTAGCATGGCCACTTTCTCATTTTTCTCATACAGATTGTTTAACGTTTGTTTTAGACTTTTAGTTAGATTTTGGCTTAATTCACAATTTAACCCTCCCAAGTATATCCCGTTATCCACTCAGCCTAAACTATATTTTGACATAATTTACCCCTTAAATTATCATTTTGTCCCAGTTTACTCCAAAACAAAAAAATACGAATGTGACACATGTCATGTTATTATTGGACAGCGACATTTTTGGGGGTAACTTTAGACAGAAAACAATTTACAGTGTAAAATAGGAAAATAAGTCCATTTTCATGAAAAAATTATTTTATTTTTCTTTTTACTATTTGATATAGTCCATTTTTTAATATATATTTACTTCTTCTTTTACAGATCACACCCCTTGACTCTGGATGCGGAGTTTCTAAATCCAGTATGGAACCATTTTCCTTCTCTCTCTTTTTTCCTTCAATTTTTTGTATTATTTTTTTCATTTTAAACATTCATTACAAGGAAAAATGGCATGAACTGTGGATAAAGTTAAAATAACCCTGATAGATTAGGTTAAGCATGCATTGAGAGATTGACTTTTAGTTACCCAAATAAAGAATTAAGTGTGTTTATACATATATATATATATATATATATATATATATAATGTTGTAATAAAGTTGAAAAGTGCAAAGAGAAAAGAAAGTATATTTGCAGCAAAAGAGAAGAAAGTTGGTGCAAATGATGGGGACACAGAGAAGCTTTGAAATGCAGAAGAACATAAACACGCTTATGGTTGGATGGCATGAAATAATGCATTGGTTGGCGAAGAGAATCATGGGGGGATGCTGCCTTTTTCTCACCCAACCAAATTTCTTTTAATTTTAGACTCACAACCCATCGAGTCATTTCAGTAATGAAATGTGTATATAAAGTGTGTTATAATTATGAATAGGATAAGATAATTTTCAACAGATTCATTAATTAAAAAAATCAATTACTCAAACCAAATTTTAAAGATCAAAATTATCTCAATAATTATATAAATAGTCATTTTATATCTTATTTTTTTAACATTTTAATTTTTGGTCAAAACAATAACGTTCAATGCAAACTATTAATCGATTAATGGTCAATCAATTTAAGTGACATAATATATTTATATGTATCCAATTATTGACCTAACACATGTCATGTTATCACTTTCGGTGATGTGACGTTACTTTAGTGATATAACATATGCCACATCATTGGATGATGGAACACATATCATGCTATTACTTTGGGTGACGTTGCACATGATATATCATCGACATAGGTTGACTTTTAATCAATTAATTGTTATCATCCAACATGATCTGTTTTGATTAAAAATTAAACCATTAAGAGTTAAATGCTAAACAAAATAAAAGATAAAGTGATTATTTATGTAAAAATTAAAAAAAAAATTATTACATTGGGTATAATATTTAGAGTTTATCTTATGAGTGAAAGACACTGACTTTTAATTTTAATATAATGAGAATTACTAAGGCAATGGGAGACATACCCTAATCAATCATATATAGTATTCCCTAAAAGAGCAACCAAATGGGCTCATGAAGAAGTATATGTCCTAATCCCAATCACTTAAAATTTAAAAAAAAGGGGTTAATTAGGTGTTGTGGGAGACTCTAAAATAGCCTTTTCTCTACCTGGTGAGCACATGGATTTGGGGATTTGATTAAGACTATTTACCAAACAAATTCCCATAGAAAAAACCTAGAGACATAATGCTACCACAGTTAAAAGATGAGATGACCCATCCCATGACAAAAACTATCATCTATCAGCTACGGATGGTATGAATAGGGATTATCATCAAATTTTGATTCGATCAGTACTGTTATTATAGTATTCTATAAGTTACAATTTTAAATATATAATAATTTTAGAGAATTATAAACAATTTAGACATTACACCAATAAATTTATATATAATATTAAATTAATAAATAGGGACCAATAAAACATGTCTCTAAATGATTGGTTTCCAATTTTAATTTGTATGTAAAAATGTCTTTCCAGTGACAAACAGCATATAAAGGCATCTTTCCGGCAATTAAACAAATTCTAATATGAGAATCCAATTATTGACCCTTGAATTAGAAATTAATTAAATAAAAAAACAAAATTTTAAAATTGATTACCAATTTAAATTTTGATGAAAGCATCTTTCCAATATAAATACTTGAATTCCACTACAATGATTACTATTTTTTTTAAATTTTTATTCTTCTTAAAAAAATAATATTAATTTTGAAAGTAGGTGAGATAATAAAGTTCAATGGGTCTAGTCAGAATCTCACCAATGCCAACCTGGGATTCTTTTGATGCATAAATTAACCTAGCATAAAGTATCAATAAAAACAAAAACAAATGTTTAATCAAATGGTTGGTTATAACATTTGGTTATGCTTAAATTAATTAACTAATTACTTATTTCCTTTTTGTTGTTGTCAATATAATTTTTTTAATAGTTTTTGATGATTATAAGATAATTTCCGTTAAAAATATTTTTTAATTGTTAATAATTTATATACACATTGTAGACGCAACTATTCAAACTCAAACTTTTTAGATAAATCGGCACTTATTTTTATCAATGCCATTGTTTAATAAATTCTATTTTTGTCACAATAAAAAAGAAAGAAAGATAGGGACACAGGGATCTAGTTTTGGTTAATATATGAAAAATAATGTAAAATCGCCAAGAATTAAGGGTTGAAGCCAGCTATGCTCAGCTAAAAGGTCATCAACGTCTTAATCATGAGTTTTCTAGATAGAAAATTTTAGGCAACAAATACAGCTGGTTAACGCTTAAAAACACTAGTAAGGGTCTATTCAAGAAGATTACAAGATCTATCAGTGCTTTTTAAAAAAATAAATAAAAATTGAGTTGACGGTGACCTCCATGCAAAAGTTTCCAAGAGAATTCTGGGAAATTTTGTTTTTAGGTTAAGCTTACGTCTCAAATTATAATAAAGTAGAATGTCCAATGGTGTGGAAAATGAAAGCTGCTTAATTAGCATTACTTGATAAAAATACTATATCTTACAAATGTTGGTGCCTTTTCTCTATAAAGATCTTTGCACCATGAATACACAAATTTTACATTGGGTAAATTGGTAAGAAAAAAAGGATCCACAAAAAAGGGGTAAAAATGAATTAGAAGTTGAAGAAGAAAACCCTAAAATTAAGATTAAAAAAAGGAAAAGAATCCTCCACTTTAAACCTAAGCATAAATGGCTAGCACTAGCCTAGTTATGGTAGTTCATGCACTGGTCCAATAATAAGTTCATTTTTTATATATATACAATAGTAATTCTCTGCTTTAAACCTTTAATCCAGGACCAAAAAATGGTGTGTTATTAGAGCTCAACTTTCATGTCAGAAACTTGATTTGACCCTGCAATTACAAGAATAATCAATCATTAATTAATCAGTCTGATATAATTGGTTTGTTAATTCTATTATCAATGAGCTTTTTTTGTTGCTTACCCTGGAAGTTTTGTGAATGTAATGCCATTTCTTGGCTCTGATTCTGGCCAAACCCCATCTGAACTAGGGTTTCAAGGTCACCTTCACAAAATGTTGGGTACTGAAACATGATTTTGACACCCAAATTTTAGTTGTTTAGGTCTATGAAAATGGAGAAGATGAACTCTGAAAATGAAACTCACCTGAGGTACAGTTTTAATAAACTGGTTAATTTGAGGCAAATGGGTGTTAAGTTTAGGGCAGATGGCAGAATCTAAAGGGTCCACCGAGCATTGAGTCATTGTCCCATTAGTAATATTGCCATGTAATGGTGGATTTTGCTGGGACTGATGCCCCAAAAAGGCTGAGGAATTTACTGGGAATATTGGATGCTGCAAAGTGTTGTTTGATTGAAACACCTGCAAAAACAAAAAAAGGTAATCCCAATTCAAAGAATTGAAACATTATTTATTCTAAAAAAAATGAACTGTTGAAAATAAGAGCTTTAGACTTACATCCTTTGACATTAAACTCTCCACGTTGAAGTCCAGGCTGGTGTTCACTGTAGCTAACTTCATTGAGAGGAACTGCAAATAAAAAAATCCATGGAACTTGTATACCAAGAAATTGATCACCACACGTTTATCAAATAAAAAGTTAATAATTTTACCTCAACTTGTCGTTGCAATGATTGAACATAGTTTATAATTTCGTTCAGCATCAAGGCTTTTCCAGTAACCTACAATTTGAAACCCCAGAAACCCATTACTTCTAAGAATTAGAGCAACCATTTTTCTTTTTTAAACTTGATTTAGAACATATTTTGTTGCAGACCTTGTTGCAACCGGGAACAAGATTTTGCAGAAGCTTCATTCTCTCACTGATTTTCTCTCTACGGACCTGATCAAAGTGACAGATATTGATAAGCAAGAAACCCCAGTTTTTGAATTCAGAAGAAAAGTGAATTATGTATGATTCTCACTCTTTCAGCTAAGCTATGGCTGTCAGTTGCTTGACCCCTTCTTGCTCTAACATGAATATAGTCCTTGGGAGGCTCAGGAGCCCTTGTATTGCTTCCATTGGCGTCTTCTTCCACTGCTTTACCAGAGCCATTTTCGTTTTCATTGCTTTCGGATAACTTGCATCGCTTTTCATTTGATGCCTCGTTGGGTTTAATCACCTGGAAATGAATAATTATAGGATGTTGAAATGAAAATTTTCTCTTTAAAGAAAGTTACCAAACTGGAGCTCTGTTCAAAGTTCGTACCTTTGAAGAATTTGGCGATGGGGATGGTGAAGTTTCGTTTGTTTTTGCTTTGGGAGCCGCTTTTCTTTTCCTTGAATTTGGACCTTTAAAACCAGGCTCGGGGTGCTGTTTGGAGACGGTGGATTCCTCTTGAGAATTGGCTGCCAATGTTTTTATTGCCGGACTACTGGAAACACGCGGTAGCTTGACATTCGCCGCCGACGGATCAAATCTACAAGCGGCAATCTCACCATTGTCTTTGGGTCCAAATTGAGTCGTTCGACAATTGAAACTCCTGCTTCCAAAGATAGAGAATTTCGCTGCTCTCTCTGCAAATCCAGGATCAGCTGAGAAATCAGCCACACCGGAATTCATTCCCATTGATTTTGGCACCGGCAAGTTCAATTTAGGAGGGGAATTCAGTGGAGTGCTGTAACAAGAAGAAGCCGCCGCCAACATGGGCTGAGAATGTTGGGGGATCTCACCGGAGTTACCAATGCTCCCCAATTTCCCAATCAATTACCTCATCATCAAGCTCTCACTTGACATATTGCAATTCGATGCAGCTGGGGAAGACACCATGGAACTCAAGGCCGACTCGTACTGTAAACCATAATCTGTCGGAAAACAATCTTGGGACTGAGTTTCCATTACCGGAGACAGCGACTGCCAATCTGACATCGGCGACGATGATAAAGACGACCCAAAGTGCAATGGCGGGATTCCTGCATCAAGGAAAAACCGGTTCTCCATTTACTAAAATCCAATGTGAAGATCCAGATTAAAAAAAATTGGGCTTGGGATTCTTTAGAGTTCCAAAAGGCAAATGAGTGGAATTTAAGTGGGAAAAAATGATTGTTTGTTTTCATACAATAGAGGTGGTTAGAGGAAACGTTGGGCAGGACGCGAATTTGGTGAAGGAAAGCAAAGCAAAAGAGAGAGAGAGACGGTGAAAGGGGAAGAATCGGGTTGGGCTGCCATGGAGTTATATAGATGTAAAACAATGCTTATTGCTTGACTTTTTTTTTTCTTCCTTTTGTTTTTGCAATAATTAAACAATTTATTTTTTCCTAATTTTAAATAATTGAATGATGATTACAGTTATATATATAATTATATAAATTCAAATTCTTTACATTATATTACACATTTTTAATTAAATCATAGCTAAAATTACTTATATAATTATATATCAAATTAAAATTATATATTATATCATAAATTTCATCAAAAATTGTATAAAAATTTGATTTTTATCCATAAAAATACTGATATACACTTTTAGGACAAAGATCTAGGATTATATTTAGGGATGAGCATGGGTGGGGTTTTTGGTCTACCCGACCTGATCCGAGATCAATGACTCATCCACTGGAACCCGACCCGACCCACATAATATATACCCTCCACCCAACCCGACTCGAAATGATAAAAAATATTATTTTTATTCAATAAAACAGTAATTTAATTGACAAAATAATATATATATAGAGATATTATTGTAATTATTCTTAAATATATAAGGTAAAAAAATTTAAATCGGGTATTTTTCATCCTAAACCTAAATCCAACCCAACCCGAACACCACCTTTAAAAAATCTGACCGACCCGAACCTAATTTAAAAAATACAACCCGATCAGGTCGAGTCAAGCAGAAACCCGTCGGGTTCGAGTCTCACGTCCATCCCTAATTATATTTCTTGAACCAATTTTCTTTAGTCAAATTGCGCCTTTGGTGCTTGTCAAATCATAACCTTTGTGTATTTTTTCTTCTACAATTATTAATGAAAGTAACTCATGCATGAACAAATGATTAATCTTTCATTTCACGGTATTAGTCTTTTTGACGTATCCAACTCATCGAATAAAATATTGTTGGGATTGGAGTTAAATTGGTTGAATTGAAAAATAAAAATATATTTGTTCATATTAGAATTAATTTAAAAATAATACAAAACTGTATATATAAAAAGATACACCAACCAGTGTCATTATTAACAAAAATATAAATAATATAATTAAATAGTGTGTTTTCGTTTTATATTCTACTTATCATAGAGTGAGCTAATCTGTCTTCAATCATAAATCACAATACTAATAATAACATACATACTATTTCAATTTATTTTTTGTTTAAGTACACTGATGTGAAAAGTAATACGTACGTAGCTAGTAAATCAGAATTGAAATTGGCTCGACTTAAAATCTATTATTAGTTTCGGTAATAAAAAGAAAATAATATTCTCTTTAAAGGAATCGGATTTATTTTAACTTTTAAATTAAAAAAAAATCACTACAATGGTTAGAAAATGTATGAATTCAAATATGAGGAGGAGAAAACTATATTCCAATGCAGACCCGACATACACACATGTTTAACCACATGGTCGTGGCAAGGTTTTCGGGGGCCATGTACAAATTTGTATAAAGGGGCCCCTATTTTCTAGATATATTCGATTTCGGGACAACAATAGCGGCGTTTTCTTGACAAACGCCACAATAAATCCATCTATAAGGGCGTTTTATCAATAAAGCCGCAATAATAGTGGTGTTTTTTTGAAAAAAACGTCGCAATAGATCTATCATTAGTGACTTTTATTGATAAAACCCACTATATATATTTTTTTTTGGGCCCCATTTTTTAGGGGCCCTGCACGGTCATGCAGTTCGCGTCGCCCCAGCCACGGCCCCCTGTTGACCATATGGTTGCAGCAGTTGTCTTTCTTTGAACATTTTGTTTATGTTTTGATTGGATTCAAAGGGAATGGTTTCATCAATGACGAATTAGGTTTTTGCCAACCCTCCTGCATTTATATAAATCGAAGTTTGCATGCATTCATGGTGCAGTCTTGATAAAATAAATGAATAAACGTGAGTATATTAAAGGACGCACGTATATATGACAGATGGATCCTAAACGCATCTGAATAAATGGTCAAAATTCAACAACTGCTGTGCATTGCTTCTTCTGGCACCGTCCATCTAGACTCAAACATTTTCTAAAGAGAAAATCGCCTCAGTGACCAAAAAAAGTTATAATACGATTTTAACCAACTTTTTTGGATTTGCCAAAATGACCAACAAATTCGCAACGCGAAATAAAAATCGCAACGCGATCCCCAGAATCGCAAATCAGTTTCCAAATTCGCAACGCGATTCTTGAAAATCGCGATGCGATAGTACAAATTCGCATTGCGATTTTCAATAATCGCAACGCGAATATGAAAATCGCAACGCGAACACATAAATCGCAACGCGTATCCGTAAATCGCAACGTGTATCCGTAAATCGCAACGCGTATGGGTAAATCGCAATGCGTATCCGTATATCGCAACGCGTATCCGTAAATCGCAACGCGTATCCGTAAACCGCAACGTGTATCCGTAAATCGCAACGCGTATCCGTAAATCGCAATGCGTATCCGTAAATCGCAACGCGTATCCGTAAATCGCAACGATAATCCGTAAATCGCAACGCGTATCCGTAAATCGCAACGATAATCCGTAAATCGCAACGAGAATCTGTAAATCGCAACGATAATCCGTAAATCGCAACGAGAATCTGTAAATCACAACACTGAAATTTTGGGTATATAACACTAAAATCATAAACTAAATCCCTAAATCGCAACTCATTCCATCTCCATCTATCACTCTCTCCGGCGACATCCGTTCCTATATCCAACGACATCCTTCCCAATCCGGCAACAGGTTTTAGTTTCGCAGCTCGTCTGTTTAGTAAATTAATTTACAACCATGAAATCATCTAATGTTGATCATGTTTGGATAGATTTGTGTTTTGGAGGGTCATGGGATAATGTTCATGGTGTTTTACAATATATGCCTTTACCCATGAATCTTCAACTAAAATTGTCTTTACAAAAGTTAACTTATGAAACTCTAATGCTACGTGTTTCAAATAATTGAATTTAGAGCCCCTAAGTGGATTTAGGCTATCTTATCAGAGAAATGGTAAAGTTTATTTGTTAACCGACAATGAAGATGTTGAACGATTCATTGCTTACATTAGTGTTTCACAAGATGATGTTACATTGTATGTTGTTGAACCTAGAAGTAGTATTGTTGGGTCAGTAGCGGTAGTAATCAACTAAGTTTTTCTCAAAACCCACAACCTTTCTCTAATCCAAATCCCAATCAACTTTCAGCACCAAATTCCGGTTTTCGTATTGACCAGTTAGACGATGATGCCAACAGAAAAAATTGTGAGTACTAGTCAGTATTCGAAATTTGGTCTTGGTCAATATCCGGACTTTGATATTGGTCAATACACGGATTTTGATGATGTTTCAGAAGAAGAAACAGACCATGCGTGTAATGATATTGATATTGGTCAATACCCGAATTTTGATGATGAAACAGCCGTTGCCGAAGAATGTAATGTTGATGATAATGAGGAGGAAGTTACGACTGTGAATGAACATGTTGAACATCCATTCTGTAATTCATATAATCCTAAAGAAGAAAAAGAAGAAGAAAAAGTCCCCGAAGAAAAGAAAATGCCACGGGCGTATAACTGGAATATGCCAGAATTACTTCAGATACCTGAAGAAGAGTTGATAAAGAAAGCAGTTGATTGTTACACAAAAGTTATTCGTATCAAGAAAGATGATTGTTTTGATACAAAGGAAGACTTGAAGATAGCTTTATATACGAAATGTGTGGAAGATGGCTATCAACTAAAAGTTAACAAATCAAGCAAAGATCGTTTCGAAACAAGGTGTATGATTGACAAAAACTGTACGTGGCGTATGATTGCAAAGAGAATAAAAGATTGCAAAATGTTTCAAGTTAGGACTTTTATTGATAAACATACATGTTCAAGAACCCAAGTTTTTCCTCACCATAGACAGGCAAACAAAAAGGTGTTGGGTGGTTTTCTGGCTGAGTTAATGTTTTTGAATGGCAGGGTATATCGGGGACATGAAATTATGACTGACATGAATGCTCGGTTCAAGATTAGTATATCATATTCTCAAGCTTGGAGAGCCAAATGTTATGCCTTGGAATTGTTGAGGGGGTCGCCAGAAGCATCGTTTGCCCAACTGCCGGCTTATTGTCACAATTTAAAGCTGAAAAATCCTGGGTCGGTAACTCATATCAAAACAGATAGAGATGGACGCTTTGAGTTGCTGTTTATCGCCATTGGTGCTACGGTTAGTAAATCAATATAATTTTGTTGACTCATTTTTGTTAGTTACATGCATTTCACATTAAATGATTATATTTCTTGTGTATATTATTTTGTAGATTCGTTCGTTTATTACTTGCATGCGCCCAGTTATTATAGTTGACGGAGCACATTTGAAAGGTCGATACCTTGGAGTAAACTTATTAGCAGTAGCCATGGATGCTAACAATGGGATATTGCCAATAGCTTACGGGGTTGGCAAATCTGAAACCTCTGATTCATGGACATGGTTTATGGGGCATCTTAGGGATTGCATAGGTCCTATTAGCAATCTGACAATCATATCCGATAGGGCAAACTCAATTGACAACGCTGTTAGAAGGTGTTTCCCAGATGCTTTCATGGACTTTGTGGTGTTCATTTGTATAGAAATCTAAAATCAAGGTCTGCTGTATAAAAAAGCACAAATGGACATACTGGAAGGCTGTAAAAGCTTATCGGGAAGTGGATTTCAATAAGCATATAAATTGTTTAAGACGTTTTGCCTCAGTGTGCTCAAACTAGAAGATGTCGGGTTTGAAAGATGGTCAAGAGTACATCAACTTGGAGCAAGATATGGTTTCATGACGTCTAATAGTGCAGAATCAATCAACGCTCTAAGTCGTCATTCCCGGAAATTACCCATTACTATGTTAATGGAGTTTTTTCGAGCCTCTATTCAACAGTGGTACTACAAGAAAAGAAACCATGCAGGTATTATTTCTTTGAATTCGTAACTTATCATATTTATATATTTTACTAAGTATTGTTTATTTAAATTTACAGGAACATTGGAACATCGTGTTACACCATGGACTGAAAAAAAGATAACGAAACGTGTTGTGAAGTCAACGTCATGGAGAGTTGAACCATGTTCAAACACTTTGTTCAAGTACTGGATAATAACTTAAATGGGCTAGTCGATCTAAATGCAAAGACGTGTAGTTGTATGAAATGGCAAACATCTGGTTATCCGTGTGGCCATGTTATAAAAGTTGCTATTCATTTAAACCAAGATGATTCAAGCGCATACGCTATGGATTGCTACACTACAGAAGTTTATCGACAGACTTAGCCGAGATTGTCTACCCTATTCCACATCCTTCTGAGTGGGACATACCAGATGACTTACAAACAGTTTTGCCACCAGCCATGGACAGAAGGCTACCTGGCCGACCAAAAAGTCACGATCGTATACCGTCTAAGGGTGAAGAGAAGAAGAGATCGACATGTAATCGGTGCAAGGAAAGTGGTCATACAAGGTTGACATGTGGATCACCAGTGCCATCAAAATCATCTTTTCCTCTACCAAAATATGGATCCTCATCAAAATCCAAAGCTCATATGGTGTCAAGCAAAAGGCAATCATCTTTAAAATCCCAATCACGATTGGCTTCACCTTTTGAGACTGTTAACTTAGGTGATTTTTAAATGCAAACGTTGTATTATGTGGATTTTATGTGTGAACTTTTAACATTTTCAGTTGAATTAATGACTCAGGCCAACCATTTTGACTTAACCAACTCTTGTTATTCAGTTGTTATCACTATTAGGCATGCATTTGACTATCGCAACACGGAAAATACAATCGCAACGCGAAATGAAAATCTCAACATGAAAATCGCAATGCGGAAATGAAAATCGCAACGAGAGAATCGCAATGCGAAATGAAAATCGCAATGCGAAATGAAAATCGCAACGAGAGAATCGCAATGCGAAATGAAAAACGCAATGCGAAATGAAAATCGCAACGACAGAATCGCAATGCGAAATTAAAATCGCAATGCGAAATGAAAATCGCAATGCGAAATGAAAATCGCAACGAGATAATCGCAATGCGAAATTATAAACGCATTGCGATTTTCATTTCCGCATTGCGATTTTCATTTCGCATTGCGATTCTCTCGTTGCGATTTTCATTTCGCATTGCGATTTTCATTTCGCATTGCGATGGTCATTTTTGCCTTCAACATAATGCAGATTGAAATCAACAAAATCAACCATTACATTTCAATCAATTAAACAAGCACAAATAAGAATTATGTTCGCATCAATTACACAAATCAACTTTTACAAATCATCTTTTACAAATCAATTAAACAATCAAAAATAAGCAATAATTCTTATTTCCGATCATCTACTATTGAATCAACTTTTACAAATCAATTAAACAATCAAAAAACAATCAATTAAACTATTGAATCAACTTTTGCAGCTCGACATCATTTTCACGCAGTTCACTTCTGAGATTAACCTGCAGAAACCAAACATTTGTTCAAACAACACTTTCTACACATCTAAAACCTACAAACAGCAAATTATTGAATTCTAGTTACTTAACCAAACATTTTCATTTATAAGTATATAAACTTACCAATTGTTTATGGACATTTTTATAACGCGGATGCAGGTAGGCAGCGTCTCGTATATATCGATTTAGCCATATAATGCCGAAACCACAAGCCTACTGCAGCTTTATCTCTATCGGTGGGAGGTAGATACTTGATGCTTCCCGTCGTCAAACGCTCCAACGCCAAGCATACGAGAGGACCACAATCTCCTCTGGCTCCGCTCGTTTGTTGTGGCGCGGTCTCGTCTCTAATAACTGTAATATTGAGCTTCTTTGGCTTCTTGTTTCCAGAACGAGTCCAATAATTGATCGCATCCAAGAATTTAGCCAAATGAGAGCTCCATCCCTTAATAACATCTCTTAAATCAGCCAATGATATGTAATTTATCATGCTGTCATACACTATTGTCTTAAGGGATGGGAGCTGAAGCTCGACGAGAATCCAATGTTTACGTTCCAAAACAGGGATAAACACCTGCAATCATAAGTAATAATTCATTCATTTGCGCACTTATTTCATAAAACCTTTAAACTCAATCTAAAATAAATACTAACCTTATCGACCTCCCACCATGCAGGATAAGTTTAGCTTGTCCATTGCCCAAATCAAATGATTCATCTCATGCATTCTTCAAGTGAACGGCGTGAAAAGACGTCGGCATTATTGTATATCGTATATTTTTATTTTTCTTAAGTTTTCTTATTATTAGACGTGTCACCCACGCATCGATATGCTGTTTTACAAAAAAAGACATATATTAGTGACTTACATAAATTTAAAAAAAAAATTAATCAAATTGAAATATAAGAAAAATATAAGACTTACCCCCCCATCGAAATAGCCATTGTCTTCGACCCCTAATAATACGCCCCACCAAGGCCGTTCAAGCAACAAAAAGATATCATCGGTGAGCTTGCATATGTCAGTGAAACACCCCTTGCTCCGCTCATGTAGATAAAAATCAACTGCGGTCTTAGCCCAAAGGGTGTTATCCAAAATTGTGTCCGGTAGTTGTTCCCTCTCCTCTTCAGATACCGGTATGGTACTGGCCGGTAACTCATACGAGAGCCAACTTGAATCCATCATGTCCGGCACGTCAGAGGGTTTCTCAAGAAGCCTACATATGACGCCATGTGAATCGGGCTCTTGAATGGTGGGAGGGACCTCTTCAATGATGACAGTGGCCTCTTGAACGGTGGGAGGGGACTCTCGAGGAATGATATGGGGGGCCTCTTCAACGATAGGAGTGGACTCTTGAGGGATGACAGGCGAGTCGGGCTTCTTCTTGCGGTGTCTTCGCACTATTGGGGTGTACGGAGACTTAATAGCACGTGCACGCTGTCTGATGCGTGAACTCCGTCGTGCAAGCATAACCCGACGTAAAGCATCCACTCTATCGGGCCGCTAAATAATTAAATACAAAAATCAGTAAATAAACAGACATGATATTTAAACAGTGAAAACAAAGACAAATATGTTTCAAACTTGCATTGTATTCACCCAAGTCATTATTCTATCATAGTTCACAAAATGCATCAGATAACAAAGAAAAATATGTTTCAAACTAATACCCTGAAGTTAGTATTTGTCTTTGTTTTGTCTATTGGTTGAAGTAATGCAATCCATTCAAGTTTCAATTTGCAGAAGAAGAATAGTTTACTTTCGCAACACGAAACTTAAAATCGCAACGCGAAACCAAATCGCAACGCGAAATGAAAATCGCAACGACAGAATCGCAATGCGAAATGAAAATCGCAACGAAAGAATCGCAACGCGAAATGAAAATCGCAATGCGATTTTGGTTTCGCGTTGCGATCTTGTCGTTGCGATTTTGGTTTCGCGTTGCGATTCTGTCGTTGCGATTTTCATTTCGCGTTGCGATTTTGGTTTCGCGTGCGATTTTAAGTTTCGTGTTGCGAAAGTAAACTATTTCTTCTTCTGCAAATTGAAACTTGAATGGATAAATTTACTTTCAACCAAAAGACAAAACAAAGACAAATACTATTTCACAGTGTTAAAGAATACACAGTTTAGCAGAATTGGCAGCAACCGAACAAATTTACTTTCAACCAAAAGACAAAACAAAGACAAATACTATTTCACAGTGTTAAAGAATACACAGTTTAGCAGAATTGGCAGCAACCGAACAAATTTACTTTCAACCAAAAGACAAAACAAAGACAAATATATTTCACAGTGTTAAAGAATACACAGTTTAGCAGAATTGGCAGCAACCGAACAAATTTACTTTCAACCAAAGACAAAACAAAGACAAATACTATTTCACAGTGTTAAAGAATACACAGTTTAGCAGAATTGGCAGCAACCGAACAAATTTACTTTCAACCAAAAGACAAAACAAAGACAATACTATTTCACAGTGTTAAAGAATACACAGTTTAGCAGAATTGGCAGCAACCGAACAAATTTACTTTCACCAAAAGACAAAACAAAGACAAATATATTTCACAGTGTTAAAGAATACACAGTTTAGCAGAATTGGCAGCAACCGAACAAATTTACTTTCAACCAAAAGACAAAACAAAGACAATACTATTTCACAGTGTTAAAGAATACACAGTTTAGCAGAATTGGCAGCAACCGAATAAATTTACTAAGCAATCTAAGTGAAATGGCTAATCTAAGTGAAATTACGAGTAAATTTATCATTAAGTTAAATATGGAAAATCTTAAACTTACCTCGTTGCGTAGAGTATGAACCTCATTCTGCAACGATACTATCATCTCACGTAGAGCGGCAACCTCACCACGTAAAGTTGACACCTCCACACGCCATGCACCATCGTTATCGCGTAGAGTACCGATCTCCTCACGCAAGGCATTGACCTCATCACGTAACTCCCTTGACTCATCCCGTTGAGGTGGAGGTGGAGAACAGGGAGATAGGAGTCGTGGCATCTTTGCCGGTCGCCTATCATGAGGTGATGGTGGAGAAGAGGCTCGATGATGTGACGGGATAGGTGATGGCTCTCGTTCTAGAGATGTATAGTCGGGTCGATCGGGTGATGGCTCTAGGTGAGGTGATGGCTCTCGAATTGGAGGAAGTGGATGCTGCTCATCATCCGTGCCATCAAAAAAATTCTGACTAGCTTGCCACCAATCAGTGGCAAGCTCTTCCTCCGTGGGTGTCAGTCTTTGTAATGGAATGTTGGCCTCCTAAAATATAAAAACTCAAACAAAGTTAAACGTCTACTATTAATAACTTGTTTATATATTATATGAAAGTATTTGTGTTAACTTACATTATTTATTGTGGCATATGGTATTAAGTCTTCCCAATCCAACAGAGTTTTCCTCTTCCAGGAAATAGCCCTGGGAATATCATTTGACGTTTTTATTGCATATGTACGCATGCTGGGGAAAGCCTCGAATATCCAAATCTACAAACAATATAATAACAAAATTAGTAATTGTTAAATAATTAATTATAATTTTAGAAACATTATATAGAAATTCTTACCTTAAAGGCCCAAACAAAGCCTGACAAAGTGTATTTGGACCCATCGCCCCGCAAACTTTTGCGGTCATCAAAGGCAGACGACAACTTAGTCCAGGTAGCTTTCCATATATACGAACCCCACGGAAACATATTCCATGCATTCAGGTCCTCTACCAATATTATTAGCTCCCGATGAATAGGTTGTCTGGCCTCTCTGCCTAAAAAGCCGGCATACACAAGTAGTAGAAGGCATACTCGGACAACATCGACGTCTTCCATCCGAGTGAAACCAGCTTTCTTATTAAATAATTTCTTCAGGTCGTCGACATGTAGGTTCGGCTTCTCCATTGACTCATCCGGAAAAACCCGGGATAACCATGATGGGCGGGCGATATGACGAGTGTACCGGCCTACATCATCGTGTCCGAATCGTAGACCAGTGATTAAGCAGAACTCCTTCCGCCCAAAGCAAGTATACGCTGGTGGAAAATGAAACCATATCTCTTCCTCACCACGTTGTATACTGTCGGGTAGATTTGATGTCATGGTCTGAAGCCACAAATGGGTCAAATTAGCATCTCCACCCGGATGCTGTACTCTCAGCCATGGCCCGAAGCAGGTTTCCTCAAACAATTGTCTTTGAGCAGGTGAAAGCTTCTTTGCAATTGTAGTGGCCAGGCTGACTTTATTTCTCAAGGTCAATTGAGCCGAAAAAAATTTCTACAAAAACAATAAACATACCAAGTTAGATATACCAAAAACTACACTGTGAAGATATACCAAAAACAATAAACATAAAAAGTAGTAGTTTATTCTTGAAACTAAAATTTGCAACACTGTTTTGTCTTTTGGTTGAAATGAAAATCGCAACGAGAGAATCGCAACGCGAGATGACAATCGCAACGAGAGAATCGCAACGCGAAATGAAAATCGCAACGAGAGAATCGCAACGCGAAATGAAAATCGCAATGCGATTTTGGTTTCGCGTTGCGATTCTCTCGTTGCGATTTTCATTTCGCGTTGCGATTCTCTCGTTGCGACAGTCATTCTCTCGTTGCGATTTTCATTTATCTCGTTGCGACTCTTCTGCAAATTGAAACTTGAATGGATTGCATTACTTCAACCAAAAGACAGAACAAAGACAAGACAAATACTAACTTGAAAATCGCAACGAGAGAATAGCAACGCGAAATGAAAATCGCAACGACAGAATCGTAACGCGAAATGAAATCTAAGTGAAATGGTTAATCTATTATTGAAATGACCAGTAAACTTATCATCAGTTTCAATATGAAAAACCTACAATAATGCAAACATTTCAAAATAAAAATAATTAAAAAACTAACCCTCGGAGGTTGATTTTCCATTTCTGAATATTGTGAGGGATTTCTGACCGTGAATGGTTGTGAGGGATTTCGCCGGAGATGGGGACGGAAATCTTCGGAGATGGGGACGGATTTCTTCGCCGTAGAGAGTGAGAGATGGAGATGGGACTGAGTTGTGATTTTAGGTTTTAGGTTATGAGTTGCGATTACGGGATTTTGTCTTAATATTCTTTTTGTAATTTGAAAATAAAATACGCGTAGCGATTATAATGGCGCTTTAAATATCGCGTTGCGATTTACGGATACGCGTTGCGATTTTATGTATTATCGTTGCGATTTACGGATACGCGTTGCGATATACGGATACGCATTGCGATTTACCCATACGCGTTGCGATTTACGGATACACGTTGCGATTTACGGATACGCGTTGCGATTTATGTGTTCGCGTTGCGATTTTCATATTCGCGTTGCGATTATGGAAAATCGCAATGCGAATTTGTACTATCGCATCGCGATTTTCAAGAATCGCGTTGCGATTTTGGAAACTGATTTGCGATTCTGGAAACTGATTTGCGATTCTGGGGATCGCGTTGCGATTTTTATTTCGCGTTGCGATTTTGTTGGTCATTTTGGCAAATCCAAAAAAAGTTGGTTAAAATCGTATATTATAACTTTTTTTTGGTCACTGAGGCGATTTTCTCTTTTCTAAATAGGAGCAGGCTTCATCTTTAGTTTCTTCAAATCATATTATATATCAAGAATATGTGGCCACCCAACGGAGCTATCCATTTATTTTAAGTATGGGGGGCAGTCAACCTTAGTTGCATCCCATTACTGCTACATTTCTTCTTCCATATCTGCTCATTCATCTACCCCTTCACTCATTTTATACATTTAAAGCTTGGGCCTTTTTTAATATCGGAGAAAATTAATATATTCATTCATTTCTTTCTTAAAAATTCTTTTGAAATTATAAAAATAAAAAATATTTTATTGATTTTTTTTTCTATGAATGTGACAAGGAAACTAATGTATGGAGTTGACTACGTAAAAATAAAGAAGTATATCATAAAAAATAACATATATATTTCACTCATTAATTGGTTGAAAATAAATGACCATCCAGCTCAGTTGGTAGAGCACAAGGTTCTTAACCTTGAGGTCGTGGGATCAAGTCCCACGGAGGGCATTTCATAATTTGGAGGTCTCTTACGGAAGCTGCTCTCAACCTGGTGTTGGGGGTAGCCTACTATCTTACCTCCCCCTAACCCCATATATATGGAAAAAAGGGACAACCATTTAATTAATTGGTTGAAAATATCACATCATTGTCTAATTACATATGATAGAGAGAGAAAATTAAGTCACTTCTAATAAAAAGAAATTGAGGCAAAAAGGGGACTAATTTATTAGTTAAGCCTTTAACTCTTTAAAAAAAATGGTGTAACGAGCTTTATTTATTTTAGGGTAGAGTAAGTTTAGTACTCAAAGTATTATTTTTTGTCTGTTTTGGCATCTAAATTTTATTCGTTTTCAAAATCATACATAACGTTAAGTTTAGGTTTCAACATATTGTTAAAAAATTAACAGAATTATTGGCGTTAAAATGATGAGATAACATTATCTTATAGTGACACATCAACATCACCGCTAGGTCTTTAACGTCGGGTACCAAAGTGAAACGTTAGGTATGAATTTGAAAACAATTAAAGTTTGAGTGCTAAAACAAAACAATTATAATAAATTAGATACTAATAGTGTAGTTGACCCTTTATTATATCGGTAAAATTATATTATCACACAAGCCAAGCCACATTGAATTTAAGGTAAAACATTGTGAATAAATAGGATCGGCACTAACAAAAAGGGGCTACTTTGATAGGATGACAGAGAAGAGTGTTGTGATTGGAACGCAGAGAGTGCAATGCCTGTGCATATACCCCCCAAAATCTTTTATCAGAAAGGGCACTATTTATCTATTTCCCAACCCCATCATTAATTCATTGCCACTAACCACAAAACCCAAATAGAAATTTCAGAGAGAAGGTTAATTAAACTTGTGTTCAGCAGCACAGTTAGGGATGAATCGAGAGACGGATAGAGACAATCGTTTACCTTTAAGATTTTAAAAATTTATATACTAACATAAAAATTTTATGTTCGTTTCTAAATATAAAAAATTTAAATCATAGTATAAGCGGACTTTTCACATAAAACCCCGAATCTAAGGAAACTACTGCGATTGGCTTCCAATACAAGAGGCAGTGCAGGCCAGCTTGGTGGCTGACGATAGCCAGTTTTACCATTCACATACTAAACTTATTCTTTAACAACTAACTAAAATATTTATTTATTTATTGCTATTCACTTTCCGGTTTTTCTGTTTCTTGGCATGTCATTGGTAACTTAAAATGCAACTCATTTTATCTTTAAAATTCTGACCCCCACAAGAAAGGTTAAAGCCCCGGGGGAACAAATAAAAGTGGCTACGTCAACTTTAATATACGGTTAAGTAAATACGTTATCGAAAATATTATTTTTTTTAATATTTATGATAAAATGTTATTTAAAATATTTATTATTTTTTTACCGAAAATGTTATTTTCGCTAACTAATTTCCAGTAGAACCTAATATTAACATTTCCGGTAAAAAAATAATGTTTTATATTGAGCTTTATCATAAATATTAAACAGTTTAGGTAACGCCCAATAATAACATTTTCGGTAAAAAAAATAATGTTTTAGGTAGTATTTTACTAAAAATGTTAAAAATAATAATATTTTTTATTAACCGTATATTAAAGTTGTCATACCTTAAACATTACCATAAAAATGACATTTGTTTAAGGAAAGCTTGAACTGAAGGTGAGGAAGCAATCAATGGTGGTTGAGTGCTTCTTCTTTTCTTCCTTTCGGATAATTTAATAAGTCTAGAAGTATAATAATGCCTTGGTATATTAAAAAATAGAATATGTTTATTTGTTTTAAAATATAAATGAGATGGGCGGTGCGTTGTCCGAAACCAGAAACTTTTAAAAACCAGCAGCGGGATCGGAGAGATTGAACCGCCCATACTTAGGATTAGGATTACAAGAGTTAAAGTGTATCGTACCCAAACTATGACCTTCCTTTTAAACTGTTGCCTAAATTTTTGAATATTCTAATTTCATCTCTAAATTAGGACTTTTATCCTAAATTAGTTATCGAACTTTTGATCGTCCTAATTTCACCTCTAAAATATAACTCTCTTTCTAAATTGGTCCTCAAACTTTTGAATATTCCAATTTCATCATCAAATTCATCCAA
Organism: Hibiscus syriacus; assembly: GCF_006381635.1. Classification (NCBI taxonomy): domain Eukaryota; kingdom Viridiplantae; phylum Streptophyta; class Magnoliopsida; order Malvales; family Malvaceae; genus Hibiscus; species Hibiscus syriacus. The sequence continues at coordinate 725,257 of NW_024063156.1, forward strand.
ATATATAATTAGTTCCAACCATAGTTTAACCTATATTTTGTTTTTTCCCCAAACATAGAACAGCATAATTTGGTCTAACGATTTTAATAACAAGGGATGTGATTAGTATATACGTATAGTTTGGGATGAAATTGGAATGTTTGAAAAGTTTGGAGACTAATTTATAATGAAGGTCATAGTTTGGTGATGAAATTGAAATGCTCAAAAGTTTGAGGACTAATTTAGAATGATAGTCATAATTTAATGATGAAATTAGAATATTTAAAAGTTTACGGACCAATTTAAAATGATGATCATACTTTGGGGACATAATGATAAAATTACCCTCTAACATTTGCATTATCACTTTATCCTCTATTTTTTTAACATTTTACCCTCAACGTTTCAATTTTTAGTCAAAACATATTATTTGGATGAAAATCGCTAGTTGATTAATAAACAACCCATGTTGCTGGCATGATATTTTTATATATATCTAATTGAATATTTTACAGGTTATATCATCGCTTTAAATGATGCAGTACATATCACGCCATCATTTTTGTGATATTACTCATGCCATGTCAATACTTTAATTGGAATATTAAGATAATAATAAATTTGTTCGAAAACAATGCTTAGTTGATTTGATTTTATTAAAATTTAATCACTTTTATCCCATAATTTAGGATATAAAACGAAGGGAGATAAAATAAAGTAGTATATTAAATAAATAAATAAAAGTCGACACTAATTATCCCTCTTATTCCAATGAAAAAAACAAAAGCTTGGTGTGGGTCTTAATAGTCTAATTGGAGTTAGTGTTACGGCCCAATTTAGTGGTAACAATGGAGTGGTGTTTGATGAAGAAGTGGGTATTGAAGGGGAAGATAACCCAATTGAACAGACCCATGGACTTTTAAAAAAATCAAATAAGAAGAAACCATTTGGTAGCAGAGGGCACGATATTGTAATTTTAAAAAATGTTTTATAATGTTAAAAAATATATTATAATATATATATATATATATTAAATTTTATTGTATTAATAGTTTAAAAATATTAAAATAAAATTTTAACAATAATTGAGGGATGAAATTATATATTACCCATTAGTTTAATACGTCATGTTATTCCTAAGCTGCAGTTAATATAACATTAACTATTTTATAATTGAATCAAAAGTTTAATAAATATTTTATAATTTCTAAAATTTTAATGATCAAAAGATTATTTCAGTATAGTTTAATGATTGTTTTACGTAGTTTTATTTTCATTTAATTAAATTATGTACTTTTGATTTTTACGATATAATCGAATGATAAAAAAAAGTATGAACAGAAATAATTTAATAACTCGAATTGTCATCGTATGCGTCTAATTTAATCAAATTGTTTGCTTTTTTTTCTTTCTTTCTTGAATCATAAAGTTGAAAGTTTCCATTCTTATCTATAAAAGTTAAAGTCATCTTATAATTAGTGATTAACTCTTTAATTGAAACATCTATTAGAAGGGATGAGATTAGGTTCCTTAAGCAAAGTCAGGGATTCGAATCCTTGCATTTACGAATGGAGCAAACTGGGTTGAGAAGGTCGCCCTCGCCTCTACAGTATCCGATCTAGATTAATCAGTCAATAGATCGGATACAAATGATTAATTAAAAAAAATATACTAGGAAGAAATTAATCGTTGAATATCACGACTTCAAAAAAAAAAAGGAAAATTACAAAAGTTTTGACCCTTGTCATTGTATTATTTCATATAGATGTTTGTGATTTTGGTCACCTTCCGATGCATCATACATTTGATCCGTAGGACGTTGGTCCAATATTTTCGAATAAGCAAGCAATCGTTCCTTGTCGGTCAAATCATCCTTTATCTTGTTGTTGGAAGCTTTATCAATCCTCCTCAACAACATTTTAATTTTTTATTATCATTCAAAGATTTTCTTAGAATACTTAAATAAAGTATAGGTTGATAAGTTCAAAATTTGGTATAATGTCAAAAAGGTATAATGATAAAAAAATACCCCTAATATTTGATAAATATTCATTTTGATCCTTATTCTCTTTTTTTTACCACTTTAGCTTCAACGTTTCATTTTGGGGTAAAATATTATCTCGTTAGATGAAAACCGTGAGTTAACAAACAATAAACGCAACTTACTGACTAATCATATTCACGTGGACAAAGATAATGATGCGGCACTTCCACATGGATTAGAATGATGACATGGCAAGTAGCCACATCAACATCTTTGTCCACATGAATACGCTTAGTCAATAAGTTGCATTGATCATTAGTTAACTAACAGTTTCCATTCATTGAGGGAGTCTTTTATCCCATAATGAAACATGGGAGTTAAAGTGCTTCTAAATTGTAATAAGGATCAAAGTGAATATTTTATCAAATGTCAAGGCTGTTTTTGCCTTTACGCCTATCAAAAAATATTTTTAATGCTTGATTAAATAATTATTTCGATATTTTTATTAGGGTTTCTCTATTTTTCTCTCAATATTTTTGTGTCGCATTATTCTTTCTCTTTCATTTTTGTTTAGCTCGAGACGACACCAATGTTAATATTTGGTTGCTGATCGTCGGTGATTATTATTTTTCGTATATTTTTTCATACTATCTATTTTTTATAATATTTTCAATTTTAAATAATAATATATGTCATCGGGAGAGATTTTTCTTTGCTATTGTGGCACATTTCATGTGACTTTTGGTACATTTTTCGCATACCTATGCAGTCGGGTTGGTGCTTGCACAAAGATCTCACGATATTTGTTTTGGGATTGGTTTACCGATGATCACTTATTGTCAGATTCCCTTATTGGTAAAAGGTTGTTTGCCAGTATAATCAAAATCGTGCAATAAAGCAGCTCGTCAAATTGTTTGGTTTGTTCACCACTCTTTTATCACTTCGTAAAACGTCTTGTTCGACAGATACAAAGAGTTTTATGAAGATTACTGAGTTCTTTTGGTGTTGAACGTCATTCTCAATGGAAGATTCTGTTTTTCTTCGTATTTTCGGGTTTAATATTTTTGTTTTATGTATGAGTTTTTTGGTGTCTATTGTCTCATTTTTCTCTCTATGTTTGAGTGCATTGTAATTTTGATTCTTTATTTTGTTTTTATTAATGAAATACAGTCGTCATTGTTAAAAAAAATCATTTCGACTACATTTTTTTAGAGCATTTTGATCTCCAAACGTTTTATTTTAGGATAAAAATACTCGGAGTATTGATGATTTGTTAAACAATAATTTCCATAAATAAAGAGTTTTTTTTATCCTAAAATAAAACGTTGGGATCAAAATAATTAAAAAATAATGAAGTGTCAATGTGACTATTTAATGAATCGTTAGATATATTTTATTATTATTATTATTATTATACTTCAAAATTTTAATTTTTCTGACAAACTTCATTATACCTAACTATTATAAGTAGATATTTTCATATATTTAGTCTCATGTGGAACAGATTCTTTTATATATATAATTCTGAATGGATTCAAATTTCAACTTAGTTATATTTAATATTTATTTCGGATATGTATTTTACGGACAGCATATAATTTATTTATTTATTTCTAAAAAAGAGATTGCTTCAATGTGTAATCTATAGCTTACATTTAAAGCTGTCACTCAAATGAACGAGGAGATTAAATTTAGATTTTAGGGAAGCTAATTAGGAGACAAGTCATTAATTATAATGATAAAGACAATTGTCGTATTTACTATTTACCAATAGTTAGGGGCTGTTTCATTGTCTCTTAATGGAATCATTCAGCGTTGAATGTTGAACCGTTTAATATTCAGCGCGTTTGTTTCGCACTTCTGAATGATTCAGTGCTGACTGATTCAACAAAACAGTGATGAATGATTCAGCACAGAAGTACATTCTGAATCATTCAGAGTCAGTTATCAAACAACATATCACATTCAGAGACATTTGAATCATTCAGCGCTTAATCATTCTGAAGTAAACAAATAACCCCTTAGTTGATAAAACCCAAAACAAGATATTGTGCCATATACCAGCTGCCCTCTGAGGGTAAATATTGAAAAGCTATTTTAAAATTTTATCAAATAATATTTAAAAGTAATAAAATAAAACTATTTTATCAAAATAAAATATAAAATCTTAAAAATTAAAATTAATATGAAAAAACCGAAAAATAAGATTAATCAAATTGAAAATCGATGAATTGTTATAAAATTTTAAAAATTTGAATCGGACCATATACACCTTAACTGCTCTCCCAATCTTCCCTCGGTCCATCCCTAATTTTATTTGTTGAGTATTATTATTTTTTCCACGTTAATGATTCAGTTTAGATAAATTTGATATGTGTATGTTTATTTCATGATATGTTTAGTATTTCTAATTTATTCCTTTTTTCATTTTATTTCATGTTGATCATCTCTTCTATCTCCTTGGATCGATCATTTGAGTACTAAATCCTCATGTTGACCTAATATCCAATTTTCAGTTCATTTGATACACACAATACCCAGCAGCTGCCTGCACAGATTTTTTTTAAAACATAGCCTTGTTCCCATATGTAATGGGGTAAGGGGGGTAAGATAGTAGGCTGCCCCCAACTTAATGTTGAGGGCAGCTTTCATAGAATACCCTCCAAATTATGAAATACCCTCTATGAGACTTGATATCATGACCTCAAGGTTAAGAACTTTGTGCTCTACCAACTGAGCTGGATGATAATTTAAATCCTAATCCGAACCAACAAATTGTTAATTCTAAAATTTTAAATTGATATGAAAATAGTAATTTAATCTCATAGAGTGGGAAACGAGAACACATGGTATTTGAAAACAATGGAAAGTGTGAATCGGCAGCATCAAGGAAAGCATATTCCAAGTTCCAACGACCTATTTCTTTTCTAATCTCAGTCCAGTTTACTGATCCTTCCTTTCCACGAAGAGTCACCCTGCCCTGTCCTGCCCAATTCCCTCTCCTTTTGCCCTCCAACTACGTTATTGTCCCATCTTCATTTATACCCCAATCAACCTTATCCACGCCACCTAATTTCATCTTTATCAATTACGCCTCAACATATAATTCTATTCATTCGAATATAAATAAAATATATAATCATTTAAAATTTTCAAATAAACAAATAATTACCTTCAATTGTCTTCTTTATTTATCCCTAATTTTAATCATAATGATAATTTTTTTTATTAATTTGAGATATGTATAAAGAAATATTTGTTTAAAGATAACTCTCAATCATGTGACATTAAACGCTTACACCCCTATCATTCGTAGTGCTCGAATTCAGGATACAAAAGAAAAACATTATAAACATAAATGAATTAAATTATGTTAAATTAAAGAAAATGATTAAATCCTAAATTCTACCCATGAACACGAATGAATAGATAAAAAAGAGCAATGTCATCGAATAATGCCTGCACACGTCAGCACATGATATAACCCGAATAAACCTTGGGTAGGGTGGGATATGCTCCCACCCGCGTGTACACCATTAAATATGGATATAAATTGGCTGACTAATTGCTATACATATCCCTCCCTCTTGCTTTATTTAAATTTAATCTTCTACTCCTCCGCTCATCCAACTTCTCAAGCAAACACTTCTCTCCACCCTTAAACTTCCGCTTCCAATTTATTTTTTAAAATTTGATTTCTTCTTGCTTTTTGTTTGCTTAAATTTTTAAGGGTAAATTCTACTTATGACCAATTAACAATTATTTCTTTTCATTTGAACCATCGATCTTTAAATTTTATCAATTAAACTACCTAACTATTTAATTATTGCCAATCGAGCTATTTATAGTTAACGGTTAATGAAGGAGGTGATATAAGTATTAAAAATAGTATAATTACACATTTGATCCCCATATAAGGAGTTTGGCTTAGTGATTGACACATACTTTAACATCTCTCAATACTTAGGTTTAATCCCCGGGCTGCTTATTCCTTATTCAATTTGTTTTCCACTCAATCAATGTCACCACCTGATTGGATGAAAAAAATTATTATATTTAATAAATTAAATTAAAATATCCTATGATAAGTTATTCACATGTGTGATGTGTCATAATCTAATTAGATACTAAAATTATTAAGTTAAATTAAAATTATGACAAATTTGATAGAGTATATAACTATTGAAGATCAAATGTATAATTATACTAATTCTTTTAACAATCACGTCACCCCTCCGTTAAAAGTTAACGGTAGGTGACTTGATTGGTAAAAATTAAATGATTAGATGGTCTAATTGATAAGATTAAAAAGTCAATGGTCAAAATAGAAAAAGAGATAATAATTAAATGGTCATGGGTATAATTTTCACTTATTTAGCTCCTAGCACATTCCTTCGCTCTTACCTTCTCATCTCTTATTTAGCTCAAACTAAAAAGTCTAAAACCTATTCAAACACAAAAAGAAGAACATAGAAAAAGAAGGGGAAAAAAGTAATGGCTAGTTTTCCTAGAAGAGTAAAACGAGTTACTGACCCGCTCGACGACAGAGTCAAGGCGCAACTCGTCGGCGCCTGTTCAGCCAGCAGCGGAGTCGAACGATCTGCGGACACCGCTGACACCGAAGATGACTCTTCCTGCCTCTCGGAACTCGTTCATAGTTTCTTGGAAGACGATCGCGAGGCTGCTGAACAAATCGGATACAACTCCGACTCGGACCCTCTCGACTCAAACGTTGATGCTACTGATTCGCTCGAGAACACTATCAAGTCAATCTCTCTTAAAAGCACCGATTCATACAGGAATCTGCTCCTGGCTCACGTTTCGAATGCAATGGAAATGCTTTCCTTTTTCACGACGGATAAAGCTATTTTCAGGCGTAAAGTGATGGTTTATCTTCGCCAGGTTGGCCACAATGCGGCAATCTGCAAGACGAAATGGAGTTCCTTCGGTGGCCTAACCGCCGGAAACTACGAGTTCATCGACGTGGTGCAATCAGTATCACCGACGCTACAAAACAGGTACTTCGTTGATCTCGATTTCGCCTCCGAATTCGAGATCGCGAGGCCAACGAGCGAATACTTGAAGCTATTGCAGTGTTTGCCTAGGGATTTCGTGGGGAAAAGCGTGGAATTGAAAAGGATGGTAAAGGTCATGACCGATTCCGCAAAAAGATCGTTGAAGAGTGCACAATTATCTCTCCCTCCATGGAGAAAAAACCGTTACATGCAAAACAAATGGCTCGGTCCGTACCGTCGGACGACGAACCAGATCCTAGCGAACAGCTTCTCATTGACACCCGCGACGACCCATCCGGTGAACTCCGTCCAGTGCCGTTATGTCGGCTTCGACGACTCCGACAACGGCAGTTCGTTCGTCCGTACGAGATGATAATTTTTTTGAGAGACTAGAAAACGATATTGTTTAAAATAATTAATAATTTTAACGCGGCAAATACACAACGTGTACAATTAGAGCTTTACATCAGACAATCGGATCACGTGAATAGTCCGTAACAATAATAAAAAAATGGATAAATTACATATTTAATATTTAAATTTTATTTTAAAATTTAAAATTTAATTTTTTAAGAAAATTATACTGATGTAATGACATTTATTTTATATCTTAATTTAATATATTATTATTAAAAGTTTAATAAAATTATCGATGTGATATTTTTAATGGAATATGATATTATTTTATAATAACACATTAATATTATCATTAAATTTTTAATGATTTAATATAAATTCTGAATTACACATTAAAAATGATTTTAAATATAAAAGTAAAATAAAAATAATAACTTTAATACTAATTATGTAATTTACTCTAAAAACTTGGAGCGGAGACTTTTTTTAACGATTAACATATGGCGATTTTAAAAGGCAGATAAGTAATGAATGCGACGATACAATTGGGAAACGATGAGAAAATTGTTGTTGGAGGGACAGGTGTTGAAAGGGCCAAAATTACTAGTTTGTCTGAAAAAGAAGGGCAGGTGGCAATTAATGAGGGGACATGAGAGATGATGAAATGGATAAGGTATTCTATTCCTTATCCATTTGTTTCTTTCGGCTTTTAAAAAGGAGGGAGAAATGTATCTTCGAATTTGACTATTTATTAAATTAGTAGTTAATTATTAAGATGATATTCATTTGTTGATTAGGAGTATTAGGTAACATAAAAGTGATTGCATGTTTTTTTTAAATCAATTTTCTTGTAATTTTAGATTTTTTAAAAAAATTCTTCATTAGCTTGATGCTTCATTTGTTGGTATTCATTAGATTTTTTTTAAAAGTGAGAATAAAGAGCTCTGTTAATGAATGATTCATGAATATCTTGATCATAGAGGTGAGTAAAACTCTATTAGAGTAATTTTTTTTTTTTGATTTCTTAGATTTGGCTAGTCATCTAACTGGACTCATGCATTTCCAGAGAGGCCCAATACTTCAACCCAGACCATCTTTTATTTCCATCAAGGCCCAATACTCCAACCCAGACCATCATATCCAACTTGGTGCTTTTTCTCATGTTCATTTTAAATCTTCATTTAGAAAGCCCCTTCCATGAATCATCATAATTTTAATGATATTATCACTTTTGGGTTGTTAGATGTCCACAAAAATCATAGGAAGATACTATAAATACTTTGATACCCACTGGAATTCTAAGATAAAGGAAGAAGTGTGTATTTCATTCTTCATTTGTTGAGAGTTTTAGATGCAGATGGTGTGGTGCATTATTAAATCATTCTGGATGATGATGCTTCTTTTTTGGGATCTTAAGGGGCAAAACAAGTGATTCCACCCAAAATATAAACCCCATGGGGGCATTTTTGTAAGTCCAAAAGTCTCATGGTTTAGCCACCAACAAGAAGCAATTTGTTCAGCCCTGGTGTTTGGGAACCTCTCATGCGTCCACTGAAAGATTCCCCACCCTATCTCATTAAATTCACCACAACTCCTTTTATCTCTCATTTATCCTATCATATAATTCCCCTACAACTTCATATATATCACAATGGCCAACCTTACCTACTTACACTTTCTTTTCTTCACCTTCTTCCTCGCTGTTCAAGTTCAAGGTCAAAACCACCCCCTTCTAATCAATGTTCCATTCCCACACTTTGGTTTCTTGTCGTGAATTTTGATACGGTTCCAATTTTGCAGGATCTAGAACAACTCGAGTAGCATTTCCTTTCAAAGAAGGGATCTCTGTCTCTCCTCCATGGGAATTACAGGTAAAGGGAGTTCCACCATTTTGCTTTCACTTGTTTTTCAATTTCCCACACTTTTTTTTCTTTTTTTGTCTAGACTGCAGACATTTCTGAAAAGAATATGAGAAGGAATTCAAGGAGATTGATGATTGGATCGACGGCGCTGACGTGCACATACAATGAATGTAGAGGATGCAAATATAAATGTCGAGCGGAACAAGTTCAGGTGGAAGGGAACGACCCCGTCCATAGCGCGTACCACTACAGATGTGTTTGCCGTGGACCATGAGGTGCTGCTAGAATTGTAATTTCGAAGTCAAGTAGAACATCTTGCCTTCATTTTCTTCTTTCATTTTTGTTTACGAGTAAATTGTCTGTCCAGCTCAGTTGGTAACCTTGTGGTCGTGGGATTAAGTCATACAATGGGCAATTCATAATTGGAGGTCTCCAACGGAAGTTGTTCTCAACCTGACGATGGGGGTAGCCTACTATCCTACCTCCCTTTACCCCCATTACATATGGAAATAAGATCAGCTAATTATTTTTGTTTATGAGTAATGGTTTCTTCAAGTAGAAGGTCTTTTGTTTTTGTTCGGTTTTTGGGCTGGGGTGAGCAAGTTGGCAGCAGTCCCAAGTATTAAAATTGAGGACAAAAAAGGGCAGAATTGAAACCAGAATGGTCACGAAGGGGGGCAGGACCCATTGTCGGAGAATGACAACATCAACATTTATATATGCTTGTTTGTATTTCGGCTCTCTTGCAGTCGTGGGTCTATGTTTCTGTGCTTACTACATTCATCAATCACATTCTCGCCCATAATTCATTACCAAATTGCTTCCTCCTCCTCTTTCTTTTAATAGTCTCGAATGATTACATTTATCAATTATATTTAGATTTTTTAATTATTAAAAATATACACATATTGTACATATATAATTATTCTAATTTGAATTTTATAAACAAAACAACAGTCTTTTTTTTTATCACAAAATTACTTATTTAACTCATCTATCCAACTTAAATGTTACGAAAGATGTGTATTTCAAAAAATTCTCAGACAAAAAACTTCTATTTAATATAAATATTTATTATTAGTTTTGTTATAGAAAATTAATAATGATATTATGTTATGAAATTTGATTCAAAAGTTTAGATTAACTCAAATTAATAATGATTTTTCTTTCTTTAATTGTTAGGGAGCGAATTAATTGCGGCGAGGGAGGGGGAGCGTACTTAGGGTTAGAATATTAGTTTAAAAAAAATGATTTTTTAAATATTTTCTTTTTACTCTTTTAAGAAATAAAATTTTCAGAAAAATATAAATAAGATACGCGTGACTTAAATGTCGTTATGATGTAGACGCTTAAAATTGTAATGTTGAAAACATTAGATATGTATTTCGAGCGAAAAATCCTTTAGACGTATAATGTTGACTTTAGATACAGTTTAGACACTAGACACTTAAAATTGTAATGTTGAAAACATTATATACGTATTTCGAGCGAAAAATCCTTTAGGTGTATAATATTGACTTTAGATACAGTTTAGACACTTATTTTTACATTAACCTTAAATAAATTTGTAATTATCCTCAAATCCCATTTTAGTTTCATTCGATTGAACCCTCGTATTGGGGAAAACCCAAATAGAGGCCCATAGATTACTCTCCAACATCAAATAAGGCTGTTGTCACTCTAACTTGTCAATTGATAATTTATGTTTCCCGTACTTAGGTTTTGAAACCAAAATCTTTTGTGTTTTAACAATGGAGTTATGGATCGAGGTTTGACCATGTGATTTGGCCAATACCGACAAAGACAATTTTTAAGATTGCATGTTTTTATTTAACCCCCGAAACATTCGCAGACATGTCTTGAAGTTTCTTTGAACACGGTCTCTGATTTGATTAAAAGAAAGCTCACTTTCGGTCTGCTATATCGTTTTCGGATAGATTATTGACTGATTTTGTAAGACGCCGCTTGGAATCAGACTTTTTGATACAGAAGTGGTAAGCATGTGAAATATTAAACATAACTGTGTCTAAATGTCTGATTGTCTCAAACTATATATTCGCTACTAAAAGTCTAAAACATGTACACTATCCCGGAATCTTTATGTTCGATCGACCCAAAATGTGTTGAAATAATTGGTTATGTTCAGATTTTTTCTATAGGTCGTTTGGTTATTCTTTTTTTGTTTAACTTTTTTAGGATTGAATTTGGTATTACCTCGAATGATCACGATGTCGTCTATTTATTATCCTATTGATTTTTCTGCTTTGGACCCACGGATTAAATTTACATACACGATTTTCTCACAATTTTCATTCGATTAAATAATTTGAGTTTTTTTAGACGATTTATCCCTGACTATTTTTCTTTGCTCGTCATCCTTTTCATTAAACTCTTTTTTATTTACGTTATGTGAAATTATTGATTAACATTCACCACCGTCTCACCGATCACAATTCTCTATCCAATAAAAAAAATTAAAAAATAAATCATCATGAATTTTCTTCAACTATTCCAATAGTAATATACACATAAAAGGTATAACTGATCGTATATATATTGAAACATCATTCACAATAAATTGATATAATAGAATGAAACATTTGATTTATTAAGTAAGACCATAGACTTAAATTTTGATATTTGAGTAAATTAAATTTGAAAAGTTATTTTAATAATAAATATCTGTAAATTTTAATTTAAATTAATCCATCAATATATTGAATATTAATGATTAATAAATAAAAATTGAAGTAACGCTGCATGCTGTCCACGCCATTGACAAGACATTTTCCAAACCCAAGGCTGGACCATTCATTCCCATCGCAACGCTGCATCCTACTTCATATTGCTCTCCTTCCTAACATCTATAATTCAACGCGGATCCGGGACCGCGCTATACGTTATACTAAAATTATATTTAACGCGGTCTTTGATCCGTGCTATATCTTTTATCTGAATAATTACATATAGCGCGGTGCAGGTACCGCACTTTATATGCTTATAAATACACTCCTCCGGCTCACATCTCCTCGCATCTCTCATCTTTTATAAATTAATACAACAATTCCGTCAACGAGTAATAATTCTCGCAATCTTCTCAAATTTGATTTAGAAGTTCGTGCGATTTTTTGTTATAAAGTAATTTTGTTATAATTTTTTAATTATACTTATTATTTATTATCATTATTTGAAAAAATATTATACTAATTATTTTCAATTAATTTTTATGTTTGTAAAATTGAAAAGCGGAAACATACGTCGAAATAGTTTTGCGGTGCAGGTAATAATATAAAACTATATTATTTAAATTATTTACGTTGATGTGTAAAAAATTTATTGTATTATATTTTCGTTCATATATAATTTATTTAATCAGGTTTGTTTAAGTTATTTTTTTGTAGATATAATATTGCCGCACTTTTAAACTCAAAGAATGGCGTGACTTTCAGCTATTGTTTATTATGATGGTGAAATTCGAGAAGATGAAATCGGCGTTGTTTTCGTATCAAATGAGCGTGTTAAAATATCATTCAAGAGAAACATAACTCTTGAGGAGCTAATAACGAAGATTTCGAGGAAGATTCATGTTGGAAGTAACAGAAGAATGTCGTCGTTGCAGTACAGATTTCCAACATCATTGTTGTCATTAACTTATACAGCGTTCGAACTTTCGAACAATGATGATGTTCAAATGATGGTTGAAGCTCAAAGTAATTATTCAGACGCCGCTATTGAGATGTATGCACATTTTGTTCAAGTGCGTGCTGTTCGGGGTCAATCTTTAAGCTCACACTATGGGCTGGCTGAACAAGTTGATCAAGTTGACAGCCCGGCTACAATAATGTGTAATGATTTTAATGCCATAATGGGGAGACATTCATCCGCAACTCCTTACGATATATACCGAGGTGGGTCCACGAACAATCCGTATGGCAACACCGCGTCCAGTTCAAGGGGAAGGCATTCATCTGCAAATTTCTTTGACCATATGGAGATGCCATCGACGCAATCATCTGTGCAGTTTCCATTTGACACGATGGCTTCAAGATCCAGGGGGAGGCATTCGACTACGAGCTTTTTCGATCTCAATGTCGATATGCCTTCCAGTTCAAGGGGAAGGCGTGCAAGTAGTAGGTTCTTCGACCTAAATGTGGAAAGCATGGAGGAACCATCATCTCCACCAGAAGAACCGCTTCGTGAGCCTGGTGCGGATGGTGCTGAGACTGGACTATTAATTCACCCATAATCACCGCAATTCAACTCTGATGATGATGAAGTTCCAGGAAATGTGGCACAAACTGACCCTCCTGCACACATATATGAAGCTGATTATGGTGCAATGTACGGGCCAGAATTTGCGGATATACCTCATCTCGGTGATTATAGATATTTACTTATCAATAAATAATGGTGAGTTATCTTTAGGCATTGAGTTTTCAAGCAAAGAAGAAGCGATGATGGCTATCAAAAATTACAATATCCGTAATTCTGTTCAGTCCAGAGTCAACCGATCGACGACCGAAAAAATATGTATGCTACTGTGCCCGACGCGAAAACGGATGCAATTGGATGGTTCGCGTATCGAAAATGAAGAGGAAAAATAACATATGGGAACTAACAGTATACAAAGGTCCTCACACATATTGTGCTGGAGGGGTCAACCAAGATCATCCGAACTTGAACTCTGAAGTGATATGCCAAGACATCATGCCCATGGTAAAAGCAAGCTCTCATATGTTGCAGTGTTGATTTCAGCTATACAATCGCAGTATATGTACATCGTCTCCTATAAAAAAGTTTGGTTGGCAAAACAAAATGCCATTGTCAAACTTCATGGCAAATGAGATGCATCTTACAACGAACTTCCAGGTTGGTTTAGGCTGGTGCGGACGTTGAATCCTGGGATAATTGTGGACTTCGAAACCTACTATGCATACCATAATGATCGAGTTCTTCGTGATTGATGTCAATTCTACCGGGTTTTTTGGAGTTACCCACAGTGCGTTAATGCTGCCAAATATTGCAAGCCTATGGTCCAGATCGACGGGACTTTCTTGTATGGAAAATACAAGCAAGTTTTATTATTGGCAGTTGTACAAGATGGCAATCGCAACATTCTTCCAGTTGTTTTTGCTCTTTTCGAAGGAGAAGATACAGATTCTAGGTCTTTTTTTCTCCGAAATTTACGTGCACATGTTATCACGATGGAAAAACTTTGTGTCATTTCAGATCGCGGAGCTGGGATCAAAGCAACAATGGAGTCTTTGGGTCCAATGTGGCAACCACTCTTTGTCCAACATAGGTATTGTCTCCGACACATTCCTGCGAATTATCATGGAATGTACAAGAAGAATGATGAGCGTCAATTAATTGTGCGCATGGGTAAGTGAAAGCAAGTTAGTAAGTTATACATTTTTTGATCATTTTAATTTTGCAAAAAAAGCAAGTTAGTAAGTTATACATTTTTTGATCAGGTTAAGAACTACTTCCTCGAATATTTGAATCAATGCTTCAAGATTTGAGGGCGAAGAACGAGGAAGGATACGATTACATCAACCTTATTGATAAAGAAATGTGGCCGAACGCATATGATGGTGGATATCGATATGGACACATGACGACCAACTTGGCTGAGGCAATCAATTCAACCTTAAAGGGTGCACGTCGCTTACCTGTAGCGTCTTTGGTAAAAACTATATATTTTCGTTTGGGGGCACTTTTTGCGAAGCTCGGGGGACAAGCTCAAACCTAGATGCAAGGCGATCATGTCTATCACCCTAGATTAGTTGCAGATCTACAGAAAAAATTTGCTGCATCAAATGGAATGTCTGTAACAAGCTTCTCTAGAAGGCATGAAATGTTTTATGTCACAGAGTTGCCCCGACCTCTTCAAGGGATTGAATTTGTGTCGTTAAGAGTAAATCTAAAGGACAGTGCGTGCGACTGCGGGTTTTTTCAAGCTCTGAAGTATCCATGCTCTCATGTGATAGCAGTTTGCTCGCATAAACGTCAAGACTATAACCATTTTGTGGATCCCGTATACCTATTATCTGAAGTTTTTAAGGTATACGAATTTGAGTTTCCCCCATAAGTAATGACAAAGACCCTGATGTGGTTCAAGATTAGCTTTCGATTGTACCAAATCCGAGTTTATTAAGGGAGCGTGGTCGTCCAAAATCCAATCAAATTCATTGCGATATGGATATTCGAGAAAGATCTAGACAAGACAGAAGATGTGGCCATTGTAGAAACTTAGGACACACTAGAAAAACATGTCCACTTCTGTTGTCATCAAGTAACAATTGATGAGGAAATGATGTATTTGTTTATCAAATAATAATTCTTGTATTTTAATTTGCATTTACTTCAAGTTAATGTCATTCGATAATCGCTGATGAAGATTTAAAAAAAACGAACACAATTATTAAATTTTAACAAACTAATAACAATTTGATATTTAAATAAAACAAACTTACAAATAGAATTAAATGGTAAATGATAACCAATTTACAATAACTGATATTAAATGGTAATAAACAAAATTAACTAAAATATGTTAAAAAAAAAGTCCAACAAATTTAACAAAATAAAGTAAGTATTAAATGAGAAATAATAAAAAATTACAATTAAACAAAATAAAGTAAATATAATATAATAAAAAAAATCTATCGATGTCTGAATCGCGAATGTGTTCCGCATGGCGGTGGTTGTCGGTCTCGAGGAGGATTTCTTCGTATCACTGGTTCTGACTCCTCGCTGTCATTGTCATCGTCGTCATCGTCGTCGTCCTGAGCAGGTACATCAGGTTGATTAGGAGCTGATGACAATGAAGCACCTCTATAGAATAAGGACCCTGAAGGTGTATGACTGACTATCCCACCGGAATACGAAAACTGGGAAAACCCAGACATCACTGAGTGTGAAAATTGTACAGGAGGTTTATGTGCTGCGGCCATGGGTGATGAGGATGAACCCGCCAAATATCCAGCATATGAACCCCAAGTTGGATCTGCAAACATAGACCCATAATAGCCTCCAGGAGGGGTCATCTGTGATGGTGGCGGTGGCGGGGTGATAAAACCAGGTGAAGGCGGCGGCGACATCTGGTAATGGAAAGGCGATGACGGCATCATATATGGCTGCGATGGCTGCTGGGAAGGTCCTTCTGGTGCAGCTGAGGATGAACCGAAAGCACCTGCTCTCCGTTCACGAGTCGGAGGACGATGGTGCTGTGTCGGTGAACGTCTCTGTCGACGTCGTGAAAAGGTCTGCCCTCGTGCATCCTCGGGAAGTAGAAACGATTTTCCGTTACTGTTGAACCACTCATAATAATCCTCAGCATACATCAAGAAGTCAGTAAAAATGGGCTCTCTACGTGGAAGGCGTCGATGTCGATCTTCCCACAACACGACCCACTCATGATGCCTCACCAGTCAATCTGTATCTGTCTTGCCGCGTCTATCTAAGTTATGCAACTCGTCCATATTGTGAGGTGCTTCCGGAATTGGTTGAAAACAACCAAACTGCCGGAGTACGCGATCAGTAGAGTGCTACTCGACGCTCGCATAATAGATTAGAGGGACCATCGCCATCGAAACATCTGATGGACTCTTCAACTCAGGTGGGATCACTGCCCTCACATCATCAGTAGAATATGACACTCATTCAAACTAAAACAAATAATATATAATTTTTATCAAAATAATAATCTAATTATATAACTATAATCTAAAATCGATTTTTAAACATTAAAATTCATACCTGTGTGCCAACCTTTTGATCGATTAGCACCCTAATTTTTTCTAAATCATCAGGTAGCTCCTGATGATTTTTCCTATCAGTAGACCACCTATTCAAGGAAAAAAATTTGTTATACGCTGTATAAAATTATTAATATACAAAATCAATTTTATAATTATCTCAGAAGTAGTGGAAATACGAATGGGTTCTTCACAACGGGACATAAAAAGAGAAATCGATACCATGCCCAAGACTGCAACAGCAGGAGACATCCGCCGATAGCATTACGCCTGTAGTCAGTGGCTCCACACATCTCCATGTACAACAAAGCCAAAACTACCGAAACCCAACTGAATGATCCGGCGAGACGAAAGTCGCTAAGATGTCGCAACCACATGCAGTGAACTAGGTTGCGCGATTTGTCCGGCATCAGCAACCCTCCTATCAGCTGCAGTATGCATGCCCGTGCATACATCTTAACCTCATCCTCAGAGGCGTCTGCGCTGAACTCCCGAAAATTGACATCTAACCAATTTAATGGTATCCTACCTCCGATAAAATTTTCCGGGACACGTCCTAGACTATCCTGACACAAAGTAGTCCAAGAACCGGAAGCTATCCCAGATATCACATCTCCATCCACCGGAAGCCCCAGGTGCATAGAAACATCCTCAAAGCGTGATCGTGCACTCTCCGCACGGAAGATGGAATGTGTGGGTCTCTGGCCTCCACCGCTCTATTTAGGCAGAAATCAGGTATGGCTCTATCTTACAGTGACCCTGATATCTACCTATATAACTGAATCCAACCTTTACTAAATACGACAATACATGACTGCGTATCACTAACTTAAGATTCCTAATAAAAGGATCTAATACACGGTCCTTCTCCTAAAAATAAATAATTACAAAAATTAATTCTTAATCTAATAATCATGCATTAAATGAATCAACTAATTATTACTAATAATTTAAATTAAATTAAAACGTTAAAATGTTACTGTATTAGCAAAGTGTCGAGATATTTAATTCTTAATCTAACAATCATGCATTAAATAAATCAACTAAATATTACTAATAATTTAAATTATATTAAAATGTTAAAATGTTACCGTATCAGCAAAGTGTAGAGATATATGATTTCCATCCGAGCGAATTATATTGTCGTCCATTATATATCTGCAAAAGAATTATATTAGTAAAATATTAAATAAAGTAAAAACATAATAGTAAAAACATTATAAAATATACCTTAAAAAGAGATTATTTGGGAAAAATTTAGAGAATTTGAGAGAATTTAGTGTGATAAAAGTGATTGAGGATGGGGGTATTTATAAGGAGGATGGGGACGTGAAGGGTTGGTAATTATGGGTATAGCGCGCGCCCTACACCGCACTATATACCCCACTTGTCAGATATCCAAGTATAGCGCGGATCAGGGGGCGCACTAAACCCACGTGGCGCCAGATCACCGTATATCGCGGGGGAGGGGGCGCGTTATACCCATGTGGCGCCAAATCAGCATATAGCACGGTGCAGGGGGCGCTTTCCTGCTAAGGGTGTTAGATCGGGAAATATAGTCTGACCGGTGTTAAATCAGTAATAATATCGATCACCGGTGATATACTGGGAAAATAGCCCAAAATCTAATCTAAACACAACTTAAAAAAATGTTCGCTTTTAAAAACTATTTGGATATATTATTATATTAATTAAATCTGGGTTGGAAGCCCATTACCCATCAATCAAATGACTTAAACTTTAATCAAACATTTCACCCAAAGTTAAAAAAACATTATAAAATAAAATATATCAATCCAATTTATTAGTTAAAAGAAATATTGTTCTATTTAAAGATTTTGCGTTCAAGCAGTTATATTTACAGGATGTATGCGTTATCAAACGTCTAAGCAATTATAAAGAAACAGATTCGTACGAATTAAATTATCTCAATTGTTAAATAAATTATTATTATTCCTAAAAGTCTTAACTTCGAGTACCAAAGATTGCGAGAGCATTTAAACTTTCATTGTAAAATAATTAAGTGATGTTTGTTGGCATCATAATCATCTAGCAATTTAAGATGAATGATTTCCCATTCAACAAAGATACATATAATAAGTGAAGTTATCCTTGCGTACTTTTAAACATCGTCACAACTACATGTTTAGTATATCAATTATTGCTTTTGTTTTATTTTGGTCACTCAATTTTTTTTTTCAAAATCATAACTAACGTTTTAATTTGATTTCATTTTGATTACATGCTGTTAAACAATTAATAGAACTTATGACGTGACAAATTTTTAATTTTTTTCAATGATGATGGAAATCCCCATGTATGGAAGTTAGAGCTTCAAGTATATGTTGAAAATTAGGCCTGATGTTGCTCATCTCTTTCTGGCCAGGTTCGTGACCTCAGCGTGAGGTGCTTATGGTAAGAATTACGTTCACATGCCCCCAAAGTTGCTTGGCATCACATGGTATGGTTCTTTGGACGAATCCCCAAGCACACCATTATTGTATGGATGGCCATATTAAATAGGTTGCCTACTCGGGTTAGACTCCTGCGTGTGGGCCTCGCTATTGAATCTGATAGCTGTTTATTTTGTGGCAATGAGGCAGAGACAAGAGACCATCTCTTCTTTGAATGCCATTTTGCCAAGGATCTTTGGAGCTCTATTCTGGATCTTTGCTGCATCCCTCATGTAGCTTGTAGCTGGGAGGGAGAACTGGCTTGGGCTTCATTGTTGCTCAAGGGAAATTATCTCATCGTTAAAATACTTAAACTTGCTTGTACTGGTCATGCATACAGTGTTTGGAAGGAAAGAAATAGCAGGTTGTTTGGGAATAGAGCCAGATCAAAGGGAAAGCTGCTGGGAGATATCAAGGAGGCAATCCAATTACGGTTGGGAGGTAAATCCTTCAACATAGCATATTCATCTAATATTGCCCTGTGTGCAAAGTGGGGCATTGCTTGAGTAGGTACTGTTCTTATTTTTTGCCTAGTTAGATGGCGATTGTACTATGCTTAGCTATGCAAATCAGCTGATTTTTACATTGACTGTAGCAGTTTTCTGCTTCTTGGGTAATGAAATTGAATTATCCAAAAAAAAGTATGATTTTGAAATAAAAAATACTCGAGTAACCAAAACAGAACAAAAATGATAATTGAAGTACTAAATGTGTAGTTTACCCAAATTGTAATCCACCATTGTCCACCCGTAAGTTTGACCCGGTGCCGGCAAGCGGCAGAAAGCATAGGAAGGCCGGGTTTCTTGCCAAAACAAACAAGCGAACATGTGGTCCCCACAAAAAGGAGGCTGAGCAAGGATCCAGGCGAGAATCCGTATGGGCTACTGACACGTGGAATCATGAATGTCAGGGTTGAATTTTATAGGTCGTAGCTGTACGAGCTAGGTATATAGGCTCCCCCTCCACTAAATTTGTCCTGTATTTTATACATTGTATATACACAAAGGAATACATTTATAAATTAAGAATAAGAAAAAAAGACAAGTTGCGAATTAAATGCACAAACTCTTTACACAATAGAAACATCCCTTTGTTCTCTTGTTCTTTTCCCCCACTCTCTTTTTTCCCCTTTTATATTAAGCATTGTAGCACTTTTCCAAGAAAACTGCACTTGCTCTTGTCTCTCTATATTTCATCAAATCCATCTTTTGCTTCTTTTTTCCAGCCTCTGTGTTTTTGCTTTTTCTTTCTCTTTTCTCCATCAAGAAAAGATGACCGGGGGAAATCAGGAAGGTGATCAAAGTGTTAGCCTTGATCTTCTCAAGCAGAAAATGGCCAGCTTTGCCAAGGAAAGGGACTGGGATCAGTTCCACAGTCCTAGAAATCTCCTCTTGGCTTCTTTGGGTTTCTATATGGGGAGGTAATGATTTAACCAACAAAAGTACAGCTTAAACCAGTTGGATTATCATATATATATATATATTTATTGCTTTATCATTAAGCCTTGTAATTCTCCCCTGGATCACAAGACATGGTTTGCGTAAGTTACCCTTTTTCTGGTTTAGCCCTTTTTTTCATCTTGCAGAGTCAAACATAAGAAACTGTGATGTAAAGTGGAGACAAAGGGTTTAAAAGATGAATGATTCTTGTTTCACATTAATGGCTAAACTAATGATTTGATGTAGGTGGGAGAAGTGGGAGAATTATCGGAGATATTTCAGTGGAAAGGAGAGGTCCCAAAAGGGTTACCCGGTTGGAAAGAAGACGAAAAAGTTCACCTGGGTGAAGAACTCTCTGACGTTCTACTATACCTCGTAAGGTTGTCCGATATCTGCGGCATTGATCTTGGGAAAGCTGCTCTGCGCAAAGTTGAACTCAATGCTATCAAGTACCCGGCTTCAAAGACCAACAATGGCATTGCAGGGAGTTGTTGATCATCATCTTTATCTATTTAAATGTTTAGTATTTTTCTTGTGGAATTTGTATTAAATTTGCCCCTCATAGATCATAGGTGGTGGTGGTGGTGGTGGTGGGCTGCTTTTTGGTGCATTTATTACCATAGATTTTGTTACTGTTTTCAGCAGCTGAATCCAATCCTTTCTGACAGACATATGTCGAGAGATATGTATAAAAAATGTTTGCTTTTTCCGTATTTTTGTTTACTATATTTACTTTTCAGGTGAAGGTGTGTATGGACGGCCAATGTGCTTTTCCTTGGGGAAAGTCGTAAACTACTCACTTTAAACATGCTTAAAGGGGCTAACAGGGATGATCAGTACTTAAATCATGGTCAGCATTAGTTGAAACGTCATGATGATGAATTAATGACCCTCATTAGCAAATCAACGATGATTACATCAAAAGTCTCGACAATTTGTCTACATCTCATGAACTGAAATCTGATACTGTATTTAGTATCAAGTTCCTTGCCTTGCAATCTACTAGGGCAGAGTATGATCTATATTATCAAACAAACAGGGGCTATATCCCAGACTTCATCTAATTGATGGGCTTCTTAAATCGAAAAAAAGGAAAGCCAACAAAAGCGTTGGCCAAATACCAACAATGGCTAAAACTGGCCTAAGCCAACTAGGGATCAACCACACTATTGACTCTTCGGTTCAAACTAATTAGGAGTGGATCACATGACACGAATTCAGAATTTTCTAAAGAATAAAAAGACAAATACATTTAAGGTTAAAACTGCACACATACACCTTAAAAATTCATTATTTTCTTTTTTTTTATAAATCTGGAGTAAATATAAGGTAATTGGTTCAAAGATAACTTTCAACCATTTGACATTAATTGTTTATATCTCTGACATTGTCGGTGCTCAAACCCGTAACCTCAAGAAATATCAATAATTTCTTGATAATTAAGGTTAGGGTTCATGCAAAAAAAACATTATCTTTAAATTGATGAGAAATTCAACCGACAAAATGAATATTTTTGGACACATAGAGAGCCTTAATCCTGTTTTAATGGGATTGTCACTTATTCAATTGTGTAATAACGCGGCTTTATTTATAGCAAGTTTCAAGGTTTTATCCCAACATTCAGAGTTTACCTTGATTTGGTAGTTGCTACCATCCATGAGCCGCACCAAAGCAGGTGCTTTATCCTTAAATGTTGAATCAAGTGTTGCAGCGTTCATAAAATGCGCTCCCCATCGTCATCGAATTAATCTATGGGGGAATTGGGTAGTGCTCTGAAAGAAATGCAGACGCCGTTTATGTAGTCGCCGACACCTCCGCCTCCTAAAGAAACACAAAACGCTATTTACGCAACCCCTAGCTCCTCTACCTCCTAGACAAATGCGATTTCTGTTTATTCAAACGTCGACCCAAGAAGCTTTATAAAGATGGTAATGTTACATTAGGACGGGGAGGGCAGTTGGGTTTAAATACGCCGGACCCAACTTGGTCATTGCAGAGTTGCATATGAATCAAATAGCTTTAGCTGGGTCGAGTGGAATGAAATTACTTTTCGTCAATCTCTAATCGATTTGTTATTTTTAAAATTTCAGTAAAAAATATAAAAACTTAATCATATTTCAGAAACCATCTATGTAAATTTATCTTTTAAGAAATACATTTTGGATTGGCAATCCAAATGCAGCGAGAGATCTGAGTCACGTTTCCGGCCAAACTAACATGACCTAGAAATATATATTTTTACTCGAAATTTGACCCGATTCAAGTTTAGGTTATTTTCGTTCGATTCGAAATTTGACATGTTTTTTCGAGATAAAATCCAAACCTAACCTTATACAAATATATGTATGACTTTTAAATTTTATTCAATAACCTAAAAATCTAATTGAAAAATAATAATATAGAAATATATTATTATAATTATCTCTAAATATATAAAATATAATTATACTATTTTTCGAGTTAGATTGAATTAAATATTTTTCATCCTATGTTATACCTTAACTTATCCTCTAAAGAGTATTAACTCGATCTAAACTTATATATAAATATAAGAGATTTAATTTAATAAGATGAAGCCGATTCAAAAATCGTCGACTTCGGGTGCAGCGTACATCCCTACATATTATGGGGTTGTTTGTTTGCCTCTTAATAGAATCATTCAGTACGGTTTGTTTCGCACATCCGAATGATTCAGTGCTGACTGATTCAACAAAACAGTGTTGAATGATTTAGCACAGAAGTACATTCTGAATTATTTAGAGTCAGTTATCAAACAACATGTCACATTTAGAGCTAAACCATTCAGAGCATATGAATCATTTAACATTTGAACTATTAAACGCTTAATTATTCTGAAGTAAACAAACAGTCCCTATTCCGGACCAATGATTACACATAACTAACATTGCGAAGTCCAACGCCTGATTGATTCCCTAGTTATCTCCATGCTCTCCTCAAAGCGACTCTACAGTCTTACCCAATGCCTTCGTTCCGCCACCCACCAACTCCGCCTCGCTAGAACCGACGCCGCTTCGTCCAAGCGGCGGTCCAGGGCCCCTGGTTCAGCATTTTCCTTCACGAAAACGGAAGAGAAATCCGAGTGGTGAGTAGTGGACGGCGAGATGCACGAGATCGGCGATCATGTGCCACCACGTGAGCACTTTGTCATCCCAAGAGACAACGTCCCAAACAAGCGACGAAAGCAACTCAGGGAACAGTTCATGCGCCGCCATCGCCTCGTTATTAAGGAATCGGCTAGCGATGAAACATAATTGCAAGTGTTCTTAATAATGCAAAATAATCTGAAGACTGCAGCTAATAGTAGGTTTTGTTTTGTTTTACTGAAGAAGCATGAACCCTGGTGCAAAAAGTACATGGAACTGTATAATGAGCTTAGAGAAAATTTGGAGAGGTTGTATTGGGATGAGGGTTACTCGAAAAAAATTGCCAAAGATCATGCCAAGAATGAGTCTACCGAAGATGGTGATCAAGATTTTAACCCATACAGGTTTCGTCTTGCTGGTTTCTTCAATTCTTCTTCATGATATGTTAATTAATCATGTAGAAAAAATACTTCAGACATATCTTTAGGGTAGTTTCCTTGCAATATGTAAATGCTAGATATCTTGATTGAGAAAGTATTCATTTGGCATCACACGCTAATTTGTCTAAGGATTCTACTCGAAATTATTCTTAATCATACTCCCTTGTTTCATCTTATAGGAGCAGAGGAATCCGTGCCGATTTCAAAAAGGTATGAATTTTTTTACATGATTTGGTGGTGGCTTAACTCATGATATATCACTCAATTTCAGCAGATCATGGGCATCCCATGTTGAAAACATATAACTTTCTCCTTTTTTTATTATTATTTTGGAACATATCTTCCTGTTGATACTACATTGAATTACACATTCTGAACTGCAGGATCAAGGTTTTGGGAGGAATAGGCAAGGTGATAACTTAGGGAAAGTCAATCAGCTACGGGATAAATTTGAATTCGATAGAGAGAAAAGAATGAGAGAGAAAGGTATGCTTGATTCTTTCAAGTTAATTTATGTTTTATACAGAAATTTCTATGTGCTGCTTATACTTGTATTCTATTCTATAGATCTAGAGATAGTAAAGGCTGAATTGAATGCATTAACTTGCGCTACACGTATCTATTACAAAATAAATTGGGAGTCCATTTACAAAACCAGAGGCCTAGATCCATATCCAATCTAGCAAGAATCCTAGGGTTCATCAATCCTAGGGACTACTTCAGCGCCGCCTCCAGGTGTCCCAACCGGTGACTGTCACGACGCCATTGCCTCCAACAGAAGAATCCAGAAGAAGCAAAGAGAACCGCACACCTCGCCCTATGGTGAGTCACCATTGTAGATCCGATGACTCACCAAAATGAACGATGGTCCAAGATCTTTCGAGGGCTATAAAAAGCCTTGATTTCTCTTCAAAAAAAAGGGGAGAACACAACAACGACAAGAACGGGAAGAAAGCAAACAACACCAACAAGCAACAAACAAACCAAAAGGAGAAGAAAAGAAAGGAGATCTTACCTTCGTCGAAGCCCAAACGTTGTCGGAAAAATTGTTTTACCGAAGGTAAAATCTTATATCTAGGCCGTCTTGAAATTTTTTAGGAAAGAGGAGGGTGGTTTCGGATTTAGGGTGAGTCGATCTATGATTTGAGCTATTTTAATTTTTTTCGGTCGTGAATAGTAATCGGAATAGTGACCGGCGGCATGAATAATGATCGGCTGGTGAACGGAGCTTCCTCCGGTGAGGGAGTTTAGAGAGAAGGGAGAGAGCTTCTCTCTCTTTAGAAAGAAAAGCAAAACAGAAAAATAGAGAAAATTGCCTATTTTTGCTTATTTATACTTAAATTAAAACTACGTCGTTTTGATGAGGGAGTGTCTGTGTAATTTCAGAATTGGTTTAACCCCGTTTGTGGTCCCTGTATTATGTAATCTTCCATTATAGTCACCAAAATCAAGTTTCTATATCTTTTAATTTTATCTTCGCATTTTATTTATTTTTATTTTTGTCACTACCCGTATATTTACATATATTTGAATAATATTTTACGATTATTTACACTTTTAATATATATATATTTTATAATATTTCGAATATTGACAAATAATTTATATATATTTTAATTTAATCCTATATTATTATTTTGGTTATTATTTAATTGTAATTTTATTTTATTATTACTTTTATGTTTAAATATTTTAAATATAGTACTTATTTATTATTTATTATTTTAGTCACATATGTGTATCCTAATAATATATATATTAGTGTTTAAAATAAAAAATATAATGAATAGAAAAAATAATAATAATGACATAAAGTAATATCATTATTAAAAGTAATAATAAAAATTAGAAAGTAGAGCACTATAATTTTGGTGTTCTATTTTAAAATACATTATACTAAGTTGTGTCCACATTTTTTTTATATTTTTTAATCCTACTTTTTTTTTAATTAATTATAATATTTCATTTTTTTTTTTTTCTTGAAATATTTATTTTATTATCTTAATTTTAATATTTTTAATATTTTCATATTATTAGAGGATTATTTACAACTATAGTACTTTTCATATTAAGTGTTATAATAGTAACCTTAATTTTTATATTTTCTTGATTAAATCATTAAAATTATTATATGTAATATGGTTATTTTATTTTATACAATAAGTCCTAAAATATTTCCTTAACTTTTTAAGAAAGTATTTTAAATGATTTTTTGGTATAAATAATATTTTTTAATTTTTTTTATGGGATTATAAATTGAAATTAAATTCAAATTTGTTAATTTATTGCAAGACGTTAATTAATAAATAAAGTACCAATTTTGGGCGTTGTGTGGGTGCTAATCATTCCCCACACTTAACCGACTCCCGGACTCATTTTTTGATAAGCAGACCATTTTTGTGTTATTTTAATATTATTTTTATAAATTTTATTAAATTACAACATTTTTTGTGACCAATCACACCTCGATAAAATGATTGGTGACGATTCCACAAATTGTGTTTTATCTTATTCCAGAAGAAAAATACTTACTTTTTCGAGACGAGATTTAGAAAGTAACGACACTTGTTTTTGCCGGACGAAATACCGTCTCGACATCATGCACTGACCTGAAACTTTTACATGATTTGAATCCAAACTTGATCACTCTATGCATGATGCAGATTAAAATGCATCCAAAGTTATTCAAACTAAAAAAACCAACATATCTGCAAGCTAACTTGAATTGACTTAATAAGGTAGCTACCAACACTGACTCTACCAGAAACGACCCGGTTGCCAAATTTCCACCTTGACATAGCTCCCTTGGTCTCAATTTGGCTGAAGGGTTCCCGTATTCATTGAAGGAAACTAAAACTATAACCAATAGTTGTTTCAGCTATTTTCTCTATTGCTTGTTAATGAAGGGATGAAAGCTTTAGCCCAAGTTCTTAACTAGCTAATGAATTTAGTTTGAGTATCTCATAATCTGGCTCTGCTAGGCTTGTAATTTTTTTATGCCACTTGAGAACAAAGTTCTATTTTGAGCCCTTCTTCTGCCACATCTTCTTTTACAGGAGCTTTTGGGGCTTCTCAGGGTCATAGTTTGGATTGCTATGTCACTTAAGTGATGAAAATGCATTGAACCCATTGCCAAATGTTTGACGTGGAGTCACACATAAGCCACATTTTTCATCAATATGAACTTCCAACTAGCTGATAAATCATTCCTCGTGTTTGATTTACAGGGATTTTCATGTACTGTGTGAATATCTTTAATATGAGCAAACTGGATCCTTCCATTGTATTTTCTTAAACGTCTGAATGATTAGGCTTACATATGAGTAAACTGGATCCTAAAATGTCCCGATGAAATCCCATATGCCTTGGACTCGTCTACAAATAATTTTCCTTCGTGTCATTTAAAATGCATGCAAATATCATATGTGATGTATTATATTGCTTACGTGGAGCACCCCTGTAAATGTATCTATGCAGCATTTGCACCAATGAATGAACAAAATGCTTCGAACAGCTACGATACAAACTCTAAGAACCAGCCGTTTGACAGATACTTTTCTGATAGTGACTAAGATTATGATGAAAGAAAGGGTATTAGGAAGTGATGACTGGCATCAGAACCTTTTTAGCTGATTCAGTTCAGATTCGGACTACCCTTGAGCAGGTCTTGCCTGTTACATAAGAGTGCAAGGTTTTCACTTTGAATTGCCTAATGTTGTATTGGTAAGTAATATGGATATTAAATTATGATTTTGTATGAGATTTTCTCTCAATACAGTCTCTTTTTGTTACAAAAGTGGTAGTCTGAATATAAAGGAGCTGTAGACATTGGACATGAATTCAAAATGTACGATACCCTAATTGAAAGAGAGATGATATTATTGATAATCCAGTCTCGTACCACAATAAATAATACGAAACTCCTCTCCACATGAATAAAACTATAAGGAGGAAACTCTCTCCTTTTTAGTTGCAATTATCCATTCTCAAACCCACGACTCTTTGAAAACCACTTCTCACCTCCCCTTCCCAGATCCTATTCATTTGTATTTAAAAAGCATACATTGTTCGAATAATTCGATTTCGATGACAATTTTTTTTTGTTATTTTTAAAAGTTTCGAATTCGAGCATTATGAATGTTATAATCGTGACGTTTAATATTGAATGGTTAAAAATTATCTTTAAATAAATAATATACTATATTATATTTACTCAATTCTGGTAAGGGAGAACTAAAAAAAGTAGAGGCGTCAAATTTCAAAATTACATAAAAATTAAGTGGAAAAACTAAATTTTAAAATTTTTATTGTCAAATTTTAAAATTTTATTCTACCCAACTAGAACCACCATTAATTAACATAGTACCAAGGGTAAACTGCCAAGGTAAAACCACGTTAGTTTCGTCCTTACCCTAAAATCTACCAGCGGAGAAGTAAACGTAAGGAGAAACTTCAAGGTCTTAACCAAACATGAGATTCAAATATCACTAGTGCTACTACTAATAAATTTATTTAAAATTAAAGAGATTAAAAACGCTGGTGAATTTCTCATTTAAGAGCAACTGACGCCTGAAGGTTCGTAAACACTCGATACCAAAAGTCTTGCTATTTCCTACCGGCTACAGAGAAATTAAAGCTAAGAAATTATATCAAAAGATCGTACGGCATCTAAACCCTACACGTCAGCGCACTTCTTAGCAGCGGAGCAGATAAGCCAAACATAGCCGTATGGATCCTTCACCTTGCCCACGCGACCAACGTAGCACGCGCCACCGTCCTCAGTTATCTCACTCTCTGCAACTCCTCCAACGCTCACGACCTTGGCAACAGCAGCTTCAACGTCCTCAGTCTCGAGGCAGAGCACACATCCGGTCCCCTCGGATTTCACCCTGTTTATTTGAAAACACGCCAAAAACCAAATGAGTCTCTTGAGAAATTGTTATAATCCACCTGAACATTATTTTAGGCAAAATAAAAAAATGCAGTTGGAGCCAAACAGGATGTAGAAAATATCAACAAGGAAGATTAAAACAAAGAAAAAAGAAGATAAACCATATTCAAATTTCAGCCATACAGATCTAAGAAACAGGAGCTCTAAATAAAGACACCGCAAAAGCAGGAGTGAAATTGTTAGATAATAAACAAAAAATGAGAAATGAGTAAAATAAGTTTCCTACCAAACAATAAGACGATTTAAAGAAGCTACCCTATTCACAGCATAAACTAAACCTAACAGAGAGTTTATTATTCAACGATGACTGAACGTAAACGGTCACAATGGGAAAATAGCTTAAAAGAAATTCTAAAGCAAACCGTCGTTGATAGATTTTCATAATCGAAAATTACAGTAAAAGAAAATGTACAAAAGCAAACAAAAAAAAAACAAATATTAAAAAATATAGAGGAGGGACGAGCGTACGGAGCAGAGTTTTCATCGATGTCAGAAACAAGAATGGTAGAGCCAGCTAGCTCAAGTTGAGCGGAGAGAATCTGGGGGAGCTCCTGCTCAGCCTTGCGCTTAGGGTGAACAGTACGGCCAACCTCAACAGCGCCAAACGCGGATTTGTAGAACTGTACCGCATCAACTGCCTTAGGAGCCTCCACCATCAGCTGAGGTTTCAACGCTGTGAACTTCACCGCCGCTACCTTCTCGGCTCCTCCGTTCTGGACCTCCTCCTGTGCCATTGATGAAGCTAAAACAAAAATCCTTTCCCAGAGAAAACCTAAAACCTAGGAAAGAGAAAACGACAACAGAAACTCAAAACATAAGGAGAGAGTGCAATGAAGGTGGTGAAGACACGGGCGTTGGGCGAAGTTATAGATGCGGGGATCAGGAACCGTTTAAGGATAAGATTGGTATTTTAAATAATATTTGCGATTCAGGTTTTGTCATGTTGTTCATTGTTTAGAATTTTTGAAGACCAAAAGGCCCTTGGCGTGTCATTCACTCAAGCTCATTTTGAATATTATTGGGCAGTGAATTAGGGATGGCAATGGGTCGGGTCTGGTCGGGTTTTTGGGCCACCCGACCCGATCCGAGAAGAAAGGGTTCTCCACCCGTGACCCGACTCGACCCGATAAAATTAATGTTTCACCCGACCCGACCCGATCCGAATATATGACTTAGAAACCCGACCCGACCCGACCCGACCCGAAATAAAAAAAAAAATTAATTCAATGAAAACAGTGACTTAATTGAAAAAAATTATATATGGAGGGATATTATTGTAATTATCCCTAAACATATAAGATAAAATTATATATATTTTTCGGGTCGGGTCGGGTCGGATTTTTTTTACCCTAAACCCGACCCGAGCCCAAAATTTTTTAAAAAAATCCGACCCGATCAGGTCGGGTCGGATCGGAACTCGTCGGATTCGGGTTGAGTTGCCATCCCTACAGTGAACACACCTTTTACTTTCCACAGTAACAAAAGTGATTTCTTGGTGTTTAGGGTTTGGGCTTTTTGGGAAAAACTGATTTTTAAAACAATGGCTTAAACGACTTTGGGCTTGTGTTATTGTATTTAGTGCTCCCGTAAATCAATTAACCTTTACCATTAATTATACTATTTCAAGAATGGAAATAATTATTTATTTTGTTATTTATAATTGTCAAGGCAGTCTATCCCGACATATTTTACAAATGTTTTCTTATTTCTAAAATAATGTATTTAGAGAAATTTGTTTACTACTCACAAATTGACTTTGTATTTGTATTTAATTTCTTGGAAAAAATAAATTTTTCTTTTCTTTTTAGTTTCGAAGGATAGATATTCACCCAAAAACTAATTCAAGACTCGTTGCTGGTCCCAAACAATTATATAAATTTAATTTCATAATTTGAAATATTTTATTTATTACTAAAACAATAGACCATTTAATAAAGATGGAATCCCATGGTCGTGGACAAATTAATAATACCAATAACTAATAGGGGAGGCCACATTAATGTAGCCGTCTTAATTAAATTGGTATTACACATGACTTTTAACCATGTGGTTATGGGCTTGATTCCGAGAGACACCTTATTTCTTCTGTGCTTGTAGCCATGTCATCCACTTTCCTTCTTGCTTTGCAACCCTCGTTCCATATTGATCATTAAACTTTGTACTTTGTGATTATAATAATATTAATTATTATTATTGTTTATCAATAAAATCTCAAGTTTGATTTTCATTTATATGAAAGGGTTTGTACTTTGTTACTTTATAAAAAATATATGGAATTTCACTGCCATATTTTTAATCACTATCATTATATAAAAGGGTTTTAGTAATGCAATTTTTTAATTTTTAGTAATAAGGTGATGATAAATATTGTCTTAGTCAACTCCATTTAATTAGAGACTATTAATTTTTTTAAAAATAATTTATGAATTAAATAACGATGAGAATGAAAATAATGGATCGTTGGGCAAGTGAAAATATAAGACTAAGATTAACATAGAAATCAGAAGATATTACTGGAAAAAAATGAGTTAATCTCAGTCATCTATTTTCATCCATCTAACGATCCTAAATCTGTTTTGAATTTTATATTGTGTAAGTGAATTTTAACGCCATAAAAATATTTTTTAATAATACTGATTAAAATATTTTTTCTGGATCAAAGTACAAGCATCTCAAAAATCTTAGAGTATCAATATAATTTACCTTAAATTATATGTTAATAGATTTATTCAAAATTTTAGTTTAATTAAAATGATTTTTATTTCAACTTAATCTTAATTTGATTAACATAATAATATTAAAAAATATAAATTCAAATTTAATTATCAATTTTTAAAACATGATACAAAATTTGAATAATTTAAACAACTTATTAAAAAAATATCGTAGAATGTGGTTTTTGAGACCATGAATTAGGCAATAAATTTGAATTCTCAAAAGCAATATATTCCACTTCTGAAGCTAAAAGGTCCCCATACGGATAAGGCCCACACTCACTTGTTTTTTTTTTTTTTTAATAAAATAAAGGAGAGGACAAAATGGTCATAATTTGAATTCGGAAGAGACCAACTTTGAACTCTGACAGCTGCAGCAACCCGTCCCCTTCCCACATTTCACCTCCCCTTCTTCTTCATAGATTTTAAATCTCTTAGCTCAAAAGGGAAGCAATCCAGAAATACAGCAACATATAAACAATCGAACAACAACTCTTTGAACATAATTAATCAACAAGCTATTTCATTTTGATCCAATGGCTGCTTACGTTGGCATTTTGGTCTCAGATCCATCTCTGCAAAACCAGTTTACTCAAGTCGAGCTTCGTGACTTAAAAACTCACGTAAGTTAATAAATCAATCGATTTTTTTTTCAATTTTTTAAAGTTACGAATCTGTTTTGATTATAACTACAAACATTTTGTTTTTGATTTCTAGTTCACGAGCTTGAGAAGAGAGAAAGGAAAGCTAACGGTGGAAGACTTAGCATCGAGAATGTCGAGATTGAAAGTTGTGGGAGAGAATCTGAGTGAACAAGAACGAGCTGATTTTATTGCTGATTTGTATCCTAACTTGAACGACGAAGTCGATTTCGAGTTCTTTTTGAAGGTCACTTGATGTTTCTTTACTTTGAGTTTCAATCCGTTTTTTCATTAAGATCATTTGTTTGTTTGGTTTTTTTTCTTCCCTAATGAAAATTTTGGCTTATAATATTATTTTGAATTACTTGGGATTTTGATTTTTGTGAATAGGTTTATTTGAAACTTCATGCACATGCAAGTTCAAGAACTGGAAGTCCTGCAAAGAACTCATCAGCATTCCTAAAGGCAGCTACAACTACTCTGCTTCACACCATTAGCGAATCTGAAAAGGCATCTTACGTTGCCCATATCAATAATTATCTTGCTCAAGATGGGTTCTTAAACAAATACTTACCCATTGATCCTTCCTCCAGTGATCTTTTTGAGATTGTTAAGATGGCGTTCTTCTTTGGTAAATGATTCTTTCAACTTTTAAAGTTGTTGAATTTGTGCTTATGTGATGCAAAAATTTTGAAGCTTTTATGCAAAACAAATGCAGCAAGCTTATAAATGTAGCAGTTCCGGGTACAATTGATGAAAGGGCTATTAATACCAAGAGATTGCTCAATCCATGGGAAAGAAATGAAAACCACACGTTATGTCTCAACTCTGCTAAGGCTATTGGCTGCACTGTAGTCAATATAGGGACACAAGATTTCATTGAAGGAAGGGTATGCGTATACTATAATGTTGGTTGTTCCATTATTGAAATATAGTTTATTTGATGGTTGGTTCCCACTTAAGTCTAAGAAAGACTTTTGGATATAAGCAGTTTAGTTTAAAGCATGCTTCATTGCTATTGTTGTATTAGCAATGTCTACAGCTTTACCCAATGTGCCCATCTTAAAAGCTATTTTTGGGTTTCTAAACTGCTTTTCCACATGATAATTGAAGTTGGAAAGTTCATTGCTTCTCATACTTGGCTTGGACTAGGTAGAGGATTTCATCTAATACCCTAGTTTTGAGCTCACCACTTATGAGCGTAATTACTTAAGAGTTTGGATATTGCAAGTAATTGTTGACAATAATATCATCTCTGGTTCCTTTTACAGAGACATCTTGTGCTTGGATTGATTTCTCAAATTATCAAGGTAACTTGATCTATCAAATAAATTGTTATGCAACCTTACTACCTACGAATACCATTGGTTAATCTTGCTAATGTTTATGCTATTTTAGATTCAACTGTTGGCAGACCTCAACTTGAAGAAAACACCTCAGTTGGTGGAGCTTGTTGATGACAGTAAGGTTGGTTTGTGTAGCATTTTAAGAAAAAGTACAATTTTTAGGAAGATGAACTATCTGATCTTTTTTGTGATGAATTATGGTTAGTATGCCGAATGTCTGAAATTTGCATTTCATTTTCATTTACAAATTTTAGGATAATGAACTATTTGATCTTTTTCTTCTAGGTTTCTGATAATATTTGTCTTTTCTTAAACCAACAGGATGTTGAAGAGTTGATGAGTTTACCTCCAGAGAAGATCTTATTGAGGTGGATGAACTTTCAACTGAAGAAATCCCCATACAAGAAAATAGTCTGAAATTTCTCTACTGATGTAAAGGTAAAGAAGAAATTCGTTTTAGCATATTAAATTTTCATCAAATATCTTCTCTTTTGCATGTGTAGTATCCTAATATGCTGCATTAACAGTGCAAGTAAGTAGATGTTTGTTTAGCCCATTCTGTTTTCCCCATGTTCTTCGTTAGTTAGCATCTAACATAAGTTCAACATCTTAAAACCACCGTAACAGATCTAGTGTGAAACTAAATTCTTAAAATGAGGTTTCTAACCATATATAATTCTTTTGCTTCCTCAATTTTTCTACTCTAACAGTAGATGAAAGAAGTGATTTGGGTTTGTCTCAAGCTGCAATAAGATATGAAGACCTTTTTTCCCCAAAATTTTATTTCGTTCCACCTTTGATTATATAATATTCAATCCACAGGATGCAGAGGCTTATGCACATCTTCTAAATGTTCTTGCACCCGAGCATAGTAATCCCTCTACATTGGTTGTCAAAGATCCATTTCTGAGAACAAAGTTGGTTCTTGAACATGCAGATAGGATGGGATGTAAGAGATACTTAACTGCAAAGGATATTGTGGATGGTTCCCCAAATCTTAATCTTGCTTTTGTTGCCCATATTTTCCAGCACAGGTGAGAATAGCCTCCTTTCTTTTCCAGCAGTGATAATTTAAATATAAAGTGAATTTGTTTGTACTTTTAATATTTTCAGCTCTATGTTAACTTTTATCATCCTTCACATATATTATATGTTCTGTTTGTCAGCATAGGAAAGCTATATTACTTTCTTCCAAGACATTGTTTCTAATACAAGTTCTATAATTTGGAACTTTTCAATATTTGGATTTTGGACTATACAATTTCACTCATTAAAACGTTTATAAAGCAATTATATTGTGTTATATGGTACTATTGCCATACATGTCACAACAATCATGGATGAGGTTTGATTTTGTACTTAACAGACCTTTCTTTTTCTCAAATTTATGAAGTTAGTTTTTTCTCTGTGCGCATGCATTCATCTTCTTCCTCCGGTTCTGGTAGAACATGTCAACTATGTTATGTGGCATCAATTGACATGAATAGGAATCGTTAAAAAACCGAATACAAACTGTTGGCTTATGATGTTTATGTTCAATAAGTACAACTGGTAATGACTTAAAGAATCAAGATATAAAAGATAAATAGTGGCATCTGTTAATTGCAGGAATGGCCTTTCAACCGAAACAAAACATATATCTTTTCTGGAAACACTACCAGATGATGCCCAAGTTTCTAGAGAGGAAAGAGTATTTCGCTTCTGGATCAATAGTCTTGGAAATTCAACCTACATAGACAATGTCTTTGAAGATCTCAGAAATGGGTAAGTATTGGAGAAATCATACTAAATATTTTCATGGTGCCTTATCCTGAGCTATTGAAAGGAATAAGGCTTCATGGTTGTGGTGCTTTTGCATTCCGCGTTTCTTTTCTTTTTCCTTTTGCTTGTAAATGGCAAAACCATCAGATCCTCTATTCAATAGTTAAAATTGTTCAGGTCCCCTATGGAGCTTGTTGGTTAACTGGTGTTTATGCTCTATAACAATATAATCTCAACAAGGTTCGAGGACCGGTAAGGAACAGAAAATTATACTGTTGTTCGTTTCAATTACAACGCTTTAATAAACTATGTGATATAGCTCTGCATGATTGACATATCTATAAATATCCTATATGTGAAAATAGTAAATCTTGCGGTTTTTAACTTTTCATTTCAATCTTGAAGCTCAAATGATGATGTGACTAATTTGTTCCTCTGCAGGTGGATACTTCTGGAGACACTTGACAAGGTGTCGCCGGCATTGTTAATTGGAAGATTGCTAACAAGCCTCCTATTAAGTTGCCATTTAGGAAAGTAGAGAATTGCAACCAGGTTGTTAAAATAGGGAAACAATTAAAATTTTCCCTGGTCAATATTGCTGGAAATGACATTGTGCAAGGAAATAAAAAACTAATCTTGGGTATGTTATCTACCATGAGAATCTGAATTTTCATTACTGTTCTGAAAGCATTTAAAATACATTTTTGCATTCTTGAACAAGGATTGGAATTAGTTTAGTTCTGACCTGATGGATTAAATGTTGATTTTTCTGTTCAGCATTTTTGTGGCAATTGATGAGATACAACATTCTTCAACTCCTGAAGAACCTTAGATTCCATTCCTATGGAAAAGAAATTACTGATGTTGATATTCTTAGGTGGGCTAATACAAAAGTAAGCAGTTCGGGAAGCCAGAGTCGCATGGATAACTTCAAGGTATTCTTTCTATAGGTTTTACTTGGAAGTCTCCCTTGACTATATGTGATTATAGCCCCAGTTTGAATTCATGCCCATGGAGAGACCACATTTGATGCTTCTTATTTAAGCCCTTGCTATTTTAAAAGGCCATTTTTTAATTTCCTCATGATCATTGTTGTTCGCCAGAAAAAATTCAATCAGGAGGATCTTATAACGAGTCAAAATGACTTTGAGGGTAGCTTTAATGGCATTGCTTATAATCAAGTGGGGCATGAATGACTCTAACTGGAGTCAGTGAAATGGTCCAGGATATTATTTATCTCATTGATTTCCATTTTACAGGACAAGAGCTTGTCAGATGGCATATTTTTCCTTGAGCTTCTAAGTGCTGTTCAGCCTAGATCCGTAAATTGGAGTCTTGTTACTAAAGGAGTAACCGGTATGTTCCTATTGTTGTAAGTTCTTGGTATTTTCGAACTTCATCAGTATAAATTGATTACAGAAACAGTCTACTTGATTTCTACCGATGCTGATATTTTCGACACAGCAACTTTCATGCAACACTAGTTTGAGATTAGTTCGATGAATCTAGCTATGCTATAGAAGCTCATTATCCCTTAGAAGCCTTATTTTACCAAATTGAAGTTTGTAAAGTCTGCATAAATTATTATAAGTACACTTTTACGCACTTGCAATTTTACTCATATGTTTCCTTC
The DNA here is from genome assembly GCF_006381635.1 of Hibiscus syriacus. NCBI lineage: Eukaryota > Viridiplantae > Streptophyta > Magnoliopsida > Malvales > Malvaceae > Hibiscus > Hibiscus syriacus. The sequence goes on from NW_024063156.1 coordinate 762,696, forward strand.
TACCTGGGAGCATTGCAGATGAGCAGAAAAAGATGAATGCTACCTACATCATTAGTATTGCAAGGAAGCTTGGATGCTCAATATTTTTGCTTCCCGAAGACATAACCGAGGTATCTTTTTCCTGTCGGTCCAAACTTCTGTTATTTTTCTACAGCAAACACACTTGATGTTGCCATGAGACTTGAATGGATTTTGATTTTCTGCATGGTGTTGAAAATTAGACATTTTTCATTGTATTTCCCAGGTATATAGTGAAATTGCTTGCATACATGTGCAACTAAAATCATCCGTGAGATATCTATGGAAGTTGACATTGCAAATGCAACTAAAATTAGACATTTTACTGTTGAATTCACCCCTCTTATCCTTTTACCAAGAAACATGAACCGGTTTCTACTACTGTCTCCTGTAATGGAACATGGAATTCGATCGTTTATTTTCCTTTTATTTTTAACACCATGAGACATCATTTCAGGTAAACCAAAAGATGATCCTCACTCTGACGGCTAGTATCATGTATTGGTTCTTGAAACAACCTGTTGAAGGGAAACCATCTGCAACATCAGATAGTGAAAGTGGAAATATCTCTAATTCAAGGACCGACGACTCGGACTCGGCATCCGAGTCGTCAGTAGAGTAGAATTATAAGTAAGACCCGAAACTTCGTTTCATTCTCTTTTCTTTTTCCTTTTTAGTGTTTCTCCTCGTAAACACTCCCGTTTCGGATTGTATTCGATTGTTGTATGACATTGCAGGAATCGGGGTGTTTCAAGCAAATTTTGCAACAGCAAATGCATATGTGAATAGCCATTTCCATTTCATCTCCTTCCAGCCACCTTTCTTATTCCTCCAAATATTCTCTCCTTTCTACGTTTATCCAAATTTGGATTTCTTTTTATGCATACATTCATAATTGGTAAATCATGAAAGTATTTGGATTTATTTTTTTAATGAACACAATTAACTTGAAATTTAATCAAAATTTACATACTACATCATAATAAAAGAAAATCCATATATAATTTCGAGATTTATCCCTTGTACAATATTATCTTTGTTATTCTCTCACTTAAGTAGGTTTCACTTATTGATTATTTAACACTTGTTGTATATAGATCCCTTGAAACTCTTAATCGCACACTTGTTTTGGGCCTCAGATTTATTCTATTTTATTGTTAGGTGCTCGCAATCACCAATGACAAATCACAATTGAACTATGATAAAGTAAGTTTGTCAATATATTGTTATTGGTGTATGTTTTTTTTATGTTAATATTGATTGTGTTTATCTTTTATCGTTGAATTTTTAACATTTTTTTGTACAATACTTATCTACCGATTAATATGTGAACTATTCCAGAAAATGATAAGTTAATGTGGTTGTGTTTATCTTGTATCGTTGAATTTTTAACATTTCCCTTATTCAATAATTATCTAGTGATTAATCTGTGAAATATTCCAGAAAATGATAAGTTATAATGTGGTTTTATTTTTTTTTCTAGTTTTGTAGATTATTTTAATAATTTTATTTTATTATAAAACTGTAAACTAACATAAAATTATCTTAAAATTTAAAGAGTATTATTTTTAAATACCGTCTTAATTAGAATCATTAAACTATAATATTTTATAATATAATGAAATGATGGCAAACCTAATGATTCTGTCAGCCTCACTGGAAATTTATATGTCGATGAAAAAAAATGAAGGGAAAAAGCAGGGCATCAAATTAATTAAGTGAATAGATTGCTTCATATCTCCGCTTTCAGTATTCTAATTAATAATTATATATCCAAACTAGTGTTTGTCAAAACTTAGACCAACTCCCTTCACCAAACTAGTTTTAGAAGTTTACTTTGTTTTCTTCAAAATGTTTATAAATTCTTTTTTTTTTTGAATTATCTATCTATTGACCAACTAATCCAGATCGGTACTGCAGAGGCGATGATGACCCTCTCAACCCAGTTTGTTCCATTTGCAAACGTCAGTATTCGAACCCCTAACCTTGCTTAAGGGACCTAGTGCCTCATCCAACTATAACATCTTATTGCTGGTTTTATAAATTCTTATTATGGTTTACATTTTTTTTGAATAATTTTAATTAATACTTCTTTTAAAATTTTCAAAACATTTCATTAACTCTCAAAACTTTTTAAAAAATGTAGTTAATCATCTAAATTTATTAAAAAATTAAATTAAATTCTCTAAAAAAAATTAAAAGTTTTAATGGAAGATTTAAATTTTTTAAGAATATTTAAACAGACATCCTCAAATTTTATTGTCAAAATCTTCCGCTGCGTGATATGTTTATATATTATTTTTTAATATATTTTTCTATTTATTTTAAGATTTATATATTTAATCTAAATTGACTTGCGAATTTTTTCACTAACCATAAATAAAATAGTTAACGAATAAATAAAATATTATATGTGTCACATTATCACTTTAGACACACAACACATATCATGTCATCACTCATATATATATATATATATGATATGTACTACATCATCATTTTTAGACATGTAACATGTTACGACTTTGAACACATGTCACATCATCAGTCATATACACATGTTATACTTCATATTATCACTCAGGTATACATGACATATGTCACATATCACTTTGGATACATTATATGTATCACACCATCACTCATGTACACAAGATACACGCCACGTCAGAACATTGGATACACGTGTCTTACTACATCAACAAAAAATGTTGATTGTTAGTAAATTAATGATTTCCATTCAGTCATGAATTATTTTATCTTTAAATAAAATGTTTAGGTTAAAATACTCTTAAAAAGAATAAAGATTGGAATGAGTATTTAATAAAAAAAATTAATAATATTTATATGATGATGTCTTTCAACATTTGTAACAATTGTATAGTGAAAAAAAACAAAGGAAAAAGCTTACTTATCAAAAAAAATAAAACAAAGGAAATGGAAAAGGAGATAGATAGAAGGGTGCCCCCTCCCAAAGAAGAAACAAAGAGAGCCCACAATCCAAGTGAGAAGAATGGAAGCATGTGCGTTCAAATGGCAGTTGGCTATTCCAGCCCCACAATCTTCACTTTTCCTAAACCCTCAACTGAAAACGAAACCTGAAACGTGTAATTCAATTATGTATTATAACACCAAATATCAGAATAATAATAATAATAAATAATGCTTATCTCCCAAACTATCCTCCTTCCTCTTTACACCTCCCAATCTCCCATCTCTTGTTGTATTTTTGTTCTTTGAAAATATCCAATTGCCCAAACAAACATCTCTGTCTTTCTTGCTGTCTGGTTGGTCTTTATAGATATCGTGTCAGAGAATCTGTCAGTAAAAAAGTTATGAGATTTTGTTCTTTGAGAGTTCATTTCTGAGCAACTGGCCTGCCCCCTATGTGTCAGAGAATCAAAATCTCTCTTCAAATCTTTCTGAATTTGATCCATCCAAAAATGGAAAACCCCTCGTACCAATGTTAGTTATACAACCTAGCTGGTTTTTTTACATAAAAAAGTAGCATGGATTCTCAGCTCTTGAACCCTACTTCTCTTAAATCCAGGTTCACCACAAGGTTCCTTCGTGCCCTGACGAAAATCAATGCTCGAAACCCTTTCTCATCATCTTCTCCCATAGAGATCTTCCGACGTTATCGAAGAATCAAGGTTGCAGCTGACAAGTCTATGGCTTTCGGTTAGGTCGAGGAGAACTTGGAGTAAGGCAACTCTTTGGAGGCTCCGGACCCGATCAAGCCATCGGTGTTTAGCCTCTTTCGGCCGACGAAGATCATCTGTCAGGACCCGTACCACTACCACCTCCGCCGCCGTCGTGAAAAAAACGAGCAGCCATGGAAAAGAAAACAAGGAAGAACATGTTGTCGGTGGGGTGGCTGTTCAAGCGGATGAGCTAAGAGAGGTTGTTCCAGGTGGTGAAGGCATGGATTTATGCAACTTGTTGGATGAAACTGCGCATTACATAAAGTGCCTCACCACCCAGGTACATGTGATGAGAACAATTGCCAATCTCTACTCTCTTCAGTAATTATATATATATATATATTTATTATTACATCTGTGTTATAAATATAGAATAAATATACAAAAACCATAGGATTGTTGAAAGGGAACAATATTCATATACAGAGATGATCTGTCTAAGATGGCAAGTGTTTTATTTTCTGTAGAGAGCAGATATACTATAGTCAATGGATCGATGGGGCTGGTGGAGCGATTACCCTAAAAATTTTAAATTTGTATCTAATATTTTATAAATTTCTCCCTTAATATAGATTTTTAGGTTCGTCCTAAATTAATAATCACAGTTTTTAATCGGAAGAACTCTACGAAATACTGGGATTTTCTTTTATCATATGTTTATTTATATAAAGAGAGATATATTTAATCCTCCCATTCAATTATGTTATTGTTTCTGGGTTCTAATGTATGTGTTGATCAGATATCATCTTCTAACCTTTCCCTTTCAAGCTTAGAAATATTGTTGAAGAGATCTTAGAATGGCAGGAGTGTACATCAAGATAGCTATGATATTAAGGTGAGACTAATGTAATTTAATTGAACCACACATAAAATTTACAGATTTAAAACTTCAAAAAATAATTAAATTACACTTCCCCCCCCCCAATAATACTAAAAGAAACAACAAAAGGATTTGTATTATTGGATGGATCGAGGGCGTTGACATGGATGGTTAATTTCTTTTTAATTTTTATATAATTCAAATATTTTTTTTTATATTTTGTATTAATAATTTATTTTTATCTCTAAAATTTTATAAATTCAACCCAATATAAAATTATGCAGTGATCTTTGTCCATATAAGTACACTTATGATCCGAGTAATCCATTATTTGGTTTTACTATTATTATTATTATTATTATAGTTTCATGAAAAACGATATCCTTTTATATGTTGAACCCATTAAGAAATCTCAATAGTTAAAATGAGTATTGTTCTTCTTAGAGGTTATGAGTTTAAACAGTTGTATATGTAGGTGTGTGCCCATTATCAATGATTCAGAAAGATTTTCAACAGATACTACTTTATAATCACTTTAAATTATTAAAAAAATCCTTTTATATGTTATTTTTTAAACTCTAGGGTGTTGTCTTGCAATTTGCTTAAAAAGTCTTTATAAGTTATCATCCAAGGCAAAATTAATTCCTTAAGTAAAGTCAGGGTTCGAATCCTGACGTTTGCGAATGGAGCGAACTAAATCCCTCGCCTCTGCAGTACTTTATCTGGATTAGTCGGTCAGTAGATCGGATACTAGTGATTAATTTAAAAAAAATTTATAGAATACTTATTTACAGTGGTTTACATTGGCTTTATCTAATTCAAATATTCAGGGATGAAACATACAAAACCTCTGTTTTGAAAATCGGACCAGACCGATCGGTTCAACAGGTTCAACCGGGAACCATTGCTTAGTCCAGTTCAATCTAAACCGGTTGAACCGCTATTAGTGAACCGGCCAGAACCGCTGAACCTCTCGAACCGGACCGGCTGAAAACCGAAAAAAACAGGGAAAAACCGGGATTTTTGTTTATTTTTAAAAAAATTAAACCAAACAATGTCGTTTGTTAAACGAGCCAAGTCGAACTCGAGTATTGCTGAGCTCGACTCGAACTTGAAAACTTTAAAAGTAAGCTCAACTCAACTCAAACTCACAAGCTAAAAATTATCAAGTTCAACTCAAACTCGAAATATAATATTGAAACTTGAACTCAAAAAGGCTTGAACTCAAAAAAAAAATTAAAAGCTCGATTGAAGCCTAAAATTCGAGCTTGATTGAAGTGAAAGAATAGTTCACTCAATACTCACAAAAAAGATCCATGATTTTGAATGCCAAATTACCTATATTATTTATAGAAGTTAGTTGTGATGCGTTTCTATGTTTCTTAGCAATATGAGATTGTTTTGTTCTCATATTTTTACTCTTTAGACTTTTGAGATGCTCTTCTATGTTTCTTAGCCATGTGAGATTGTTTTTTAAAAAAAAAATTAAAACAAACAATATCATTTTGTTATAATTTTTTTAACCCCAAATTTATTTTTTAATTATAGTTATATAATTATATTTATTATTTAATATGTTTTACCTTAAATATTATGTTGTAGTTAATTTGAATCATTTTGTTTCACTTGATTTTATGATTTTTAACTTATATATGTTATGACTTGTTTTGAATATGACTTGTGATATAAAAAATTATTTTTTATTAAATATTTTTGGTATTTTTATTTAATTTTTTAAATAATTATGACGTCGTCCGGTTCTTCCGACCGGACGGACCGGTTCGACCGGCTGAACCAGTGAACCGGTAACATGACCGGTTCGCTAACCGGTCCGGTTCTGAAAACCATGTACAAAACTTAACAGGTCAAAGAATAAGTACATCCAATTTGGCATTTGGCTATCAAGTTATATGACTGCTTACAAGACTGGAATGTATCCAGTTACATATGACAATCTCCATGACTTTAAATCAAGGGGGTTGGGGACGAAGAGAAGGCATATTACACACTTTAAAAGATTCAGAATATCTCACCAAGATCCATTATGCAGAAAGCCTTACTTGACTATATCGTGTACCCAGTGAGTTAATTGATTCTGGATTGAATAACTTAGGCACTGAAAGAAGATATTATCGAAAGTTTCTCGGTTCTCACTAATTTTGCAAAAACAACCCTTACCAAGGCAATACATACATATATATATATATATAACGAAAAGGAAACTCAAATTTACTCCCCCGACCATCACTACACAGAGTTTAAAAAACCTTGTTCAAGCTCTATGACAATGAAAACATATCCATTGGGTTTTAGACCTGAAGATAACAATACAAGTACCTTAAAGAAAAGTTATATAAACAGAAGACAATCAGATAATAATGTCCTCAAGCCCACCAATTTCTCTCCATCACTCATCGCTGAAATGATGTATAATTATAAATTATAGAACTCACGGTACACAATACGGTCGGGGAAGCCAAAGATTAGAAAATAATCAACAAAAGAGCCAAAACATGATATACTAGCATACAAAGGCCTTTCAATGTTAACAAAGCAAGCTATAAATGATGGAAATGAAGCAAGACACTGATTATTCAACTCTGCATCGTCATTAATTCATGAAGGCGTTCTTGTCTCATCAATCTAATTTTTATTATTACAACAAAAAGAAACTCAATTTAACAACCATGTTTATATTCAAATACAATGAGAATTTAACATATGAATAAATTTTCATAAGATTATATCACCTGAAATTGTCAACCAAATGCTCCCATCTCCATAGGGTAAAGCCAACCGTGACGATCAAACAAATACCTTTTCCCAATCTTCCATTTTCTCCTCATCGGCCATCCCGTACGCAGACATGAGCCAAGTGGAGTTGGAATATCAACTGACTCTGCGGTAAATATAACAGAGGGAAAAAAGGACAAGCAGATCACACAGGATGGATGTGTAAAACCACCTAGAGCAAACTCCCCGACCAAAATTACAACAAGGGGGACGGCGGCCCCCCAAAATAAGCTTGATAGAAAGCTGATTGAGCTATTGCACACCTTCTTTTGCACATCTTTCTACATCTGGTTCCTCCCTAAACTTTCTTGATCAACTTCATTTCGGAGATTCACAGATTGTCTCTATAAATTGTATAAAGAAACATAATTAGCTTATATTTCACAAAGTATTAATGAATCAAAAGTAAAGGTATTATAAAAATTGAACCTTGGCTATTGCTTCAGCTAAAAACTTGGCATCTCGAATGGAATCAGCGAACTCAGAATCACCAACCACCATACAATCCTTTGGAGTCTCAAACATCGATAAGGGATACTGCTTATAAACAAGACCGACATCAAAATGAATAACACCTGAGCTCGGAACATCGACCCAGATCCCTTTAACCTGAAACCAAAGAAACAACTCCTTGGCCGAAATGCCCGACAACTCCTCGATCTTTTTGCAACTCAAAGTCCCAGACACGTTCATGTCGTAACGCAACACGCTTTCAAAATGGGCATTACAGGCTTGATCCAAATGAACCTCGAATCGGCCAGTATCGTCGAAGTCAAACCGGGTTATCCCCTTCGGAAGCAGCCCCATGGGAAGCCCGTGGTCCTTTAGTATATCGTAAATAGAATTGTTGTAGCCGTTGACAACCACGACGATGGAAATAATGTGAAGAAGTAAGGAAGGGATTAAAGGAATCATAATTCCTTCGTTTTCTTCTGTCCTTTGTTGGAGGCTCGAAAATTCTTTTTAAGGGTATGTACAATAGAAAGAGAAAGGGGGTTAAGGTTTAAGGAATAATTGGGAGAAAAGAGAAGCGAAGGGAGAAGAAGGGGAAGGGGAAGGGGAAGGGGACAGCCTTGATAGCTTGAGTATATACAGTATTAGGATAAACATCAATTATTGGTCGCCAAGTGGGTCTATGGCCACTTAACTATTTTATCTTTTCATTTTGACCAATAATCTTTTAATTTTATCAATCAAACCACCATGTTGTCTACAATGAACCAATGGCAGGAAAGTTCTCGTTTGAATAAATCTAAACAGATAAGAAATCCTACTGCAAATGCACTACCTTTTATCCTAAAGCAGATCCCTCAGCTGATTTTCCTTGATGTATTTGGTGTTCGAAGTGGTGGTTTCAATAATCTTTGGCCATTAGCTTCTCTAACTTCCAATTCATACCCATATATCAACAACCATCTCTAATGTACAGTATCAAAGGTTCAGTAGCCAATACAGGATAATTTCAATTTTTGCTCTGAATCTATATCAGGACAAGTGGATAATAAAGACTAGAGTAACAGTCAAAGGAGAACTTAGGCTCTCGGCTCTATGATAATACTTGTGGTGAAGATAAAGTTCTCTTTTGATCTTCTTGATTCAGATGGTAGGGAAATACAAGTGTATTGCTTTAATGCTGTGGTTGACCAACTCTATAACCAGATTGAAGATAGTAAGATTTATTTGATTTCTAGGAGAAGTCTACAATCTTCTTAGAAGGCATTTAATCACCTTAATAATGAACATGAAATATTAATATTTTAGGGACTGTGGGTCTTTAAAGAGGGGAACGACCAATCATTATAGAATGCGATCTCCATTGGAAAAAGGTTGTCATGTCATTTGGTTAACGCACCACATTAATATTCTGTCACTCCCAGCAATGAATTTTAGTTAATGACCAATTTATTATAAATCGATAATGTTAGTAATTAAATAATTAATTTTAAAATATTAGTGTGAGAAAGAGAAACTTGCATAATCATAAGTGACTATGTAGTTTACCCAAAAATGTGACCATTTAGTAATCAAAGATATGGGCTATGTTACCGGTACCCGACCCGACGGAAAATCTATTTAACAAGTCCGAAACTAAAACCGCTCGAAAACCCCTGCGAATCAAAACGAATACTGAAGGGTGGAAATGGTGGTTTTAATACGGAGAAGCCTATTTTGCACCAAGATATCCCAAAACAGCCATCGCCAATGGAGCGTAAAGCAGGTTACAAAATCCAACTTCAACGACTCACTCCAGGAGTTCAAGTCCCATCTCTCCTCTTCCGACTTCGTCGCCGTTTCCCTCCAGAACACCGGCTCTTTCTCCGCCTCTTGGAATCGAGTCTCCTCCTTTGACACGCCGGAAATCGCTTACCTCAAGGCTCGACGCGCCGCTGAACGCTTCCAGCTCCTCCAGTTCGCCATCTGCCCCTTTACCATATCTGGCTCCAAAGTCGCTGCCCACCCGTGAGTTCTCCACCTTTTTATTATATGATGATTTATTTCGTATTTGAAAAGAAATGTTTTTTAAGTTTCCGGTAAATTGAAGGTAACTTGGATAATTAGAAGTTAAAATTTTAGCTATGATAAATTTCAGGTTTACCTTACGGGTTGAAATTTTAGGTTCAGAGAATTAGCTTTTACTTGATCTTTATTAAGTTTTTGCTTTTCTTCCTTTTTAGGTCTTATTTTTTTAATTGTTATTGCAGATATAATTTCCATTTGTTCCCAAGAGATGAACTAAAAATTGGGATGCCTTCCTACAGTTTTTCATGCCAAACTTCTTATTTGACAGCTATGGCCCGGCATGGTTTCGATTTTAATGCCTGCATATATGATGGTAAAATATTATTTCTTTCTCTTTTTGAACGCTTCCATTACTGATATGATATTTGGAACATGGTGAGAAGTGACAACACTCAGTGAAGAACTAGTGTATTGTGTGCATTACCACATAATTTCAAAAGAATTATATTTAGGATGTAAATTCTCTGCGGAATTTTGAGCTAATCCGAAAGAGTTTCTTTGCTTTTTTTATAGGTGTATCATACTTATCCAGAGCACAAGAGTTGGTAGCAAAAGTTCGAATGGGCAATCCAATTGCTGTAAATCACATACCTTCTTCTTCCCCGCCAACTGTTGCTGATACGGTATTTGTAGAAAGGGTTAAATCCCGTATTAAGCATTGGAAAAAAGCCTGCACAGACTCCTCAAACATAAAGATAGATGGTAAATGATGCTGTATTAGATATTGGGTTATTTAATATATTTTTCACCATTTCCTATTTGCTCAGTGTGCTTACTTTTTTCATGGCAGATACTCTTATAAAATCACTGAAACAACTTGTCTCAGGGGGTGAACTATATGGCTCTAGGCCGAGCATGACAATAGATGTTTGCAGTGAACGTCAAGTTCAACTTGTTTCAGAGGTAGACTTGCCTGATATCTCATGCCATGCAGTTATGAGAAATGGCAAATTTTGGGCTTTTCTTTCGTGATTAATATCCTGGAATTTCTTAATGCTTTATAGATGTTAAGAGCGTTCTCCGATGACCTTGTTGCTTTAAAAATCCCAACAAAGGGTGGAGGTACCCAGGCAATTCGTGTTGTTTTAACAAGTTCAAAAGAAGACAAGAGTCTTTTTGAGGTAGCAAATAATTCTCAATCCTTGATCACAATGAGTGGTTTGATTCTTTCTAAACTCTGTGAATGGGTATCTTGATTAACAGAAGGAGCTTCAGAATGTTGAAGAAGAACAAAACAAGAAAATGAGAGGATTTCGAGAAGTGATCGAATTGATATCCGCTTCGCAGAAACCTGTCGTCTCTCACAATATCATTAATGGTGTATCTCTATGGCAAAAATTCCACTACCTTTAAACCATTTCATGCTTGTTTATGTTTTAGATTAATGTTGGCCTAAACAATAACTTGGTCCTGCAGATTTTTCGGTTATTCATTCAAAATTCGTATCTCCACTTCCTCTCAATATGGATGAGTTTCTTCATTCTTTACGATCAGTTTTTCCCCATATATTTGATGTTAACCATATGATGAAGGAAATTGGTCCTCTAGAAAACGTGACCAGCATACCTGCAGCCATATCTTATCTCAAGAATCATTTCTTTGCACCCATTGAAATGGAACTTTCTCATGGAGGTTAGTGTCTCTCTAGTTATGTTAGGCAGCTGCTTTTCATGAATTCCTACTTTCATTCTTGTCTACTTGGTTATGTATCACTATGTTATTGTCCATGCTTCACATTTATGTCTTTTGTGCATCATGTTGTATTTTTTAGCTTTGTCAGATGAAAGCAAGATTCACGGGCAAACTGTCGTGAGAATATGTTATTTGTTTGCAAAATTGTGCTCTGTACTGAAGGTCACTCCCGGTGTTAGAGAGGGAAATATTACTTCTCTCCTTGATGGGTATGCAAATGACTTCAGATCATCTTCTGGAAGTTGCGAAGGATCACTTGATGGAGGTATCAGAATTCGGACAAATAGCCCAAGAAAAGTAGACTGCAAGGATCTAGTTTTCTTGTGGGGATTTAGGGATATGTTGTCTGCCGGAATGCTTAAGAGCCTGCTTCATGGGTCGCATGATGTTTTCTCTGGAGATTTTGATGTTTGTTTAATTGATACGAGCTGTGCTGTATTGATTTTTTGCAACCGAATTTATCTCAAGCTTTCCTGGATGTAATGAGCAGCGAAGGAATCAGTGGATCATTAAGGGAACTGGTCTCAGAAGGCTTAAGGGCAGCAGATTTTGAGACATACAAGAGGGCATGTAGTTTGGGTTTATGGGAGACAGATTTAGCAAGTTCCTTAGACAAAGCCTCTGCAATGCCTGATCACTTTTCTCAGAGTAGTCCAGAAACAAAGCCATCAGAGATTCTCTGGTGCAAGGATCTTATTATTAATTTGGACGATTTATGAGGGACGTAATTTTTCAGTGCTCGGAGATAATATTTGTATTTGCAGCAGCTTAGTAGTAGGCTTAGAGTTGATATTAACCTTGCTACTAATCTGATGCCAACCTTCAAGGCGTGATCATTGATTGTATGTGATGCCGTTATTTGAAGAAGACAGAAAATCTTCTTGTAGACCACTAGCCTGGATTGCAGCAGTATATCCGGGCCAGATTGTCCTGTATTTGGTATTGTTTTCCTTGTATACTATGCTAACCTTTGATTACTTATCATATTTGGAATCAAATGCATGTTTTGCTTTTGAGGCTTAGATAAATGTAAGTTACAATTTTGGAGGGAAGAAACCCAGTTTTTCTTCAGCTTTGAAACTGAACACCCCTGTTCCCAAGTTCCACGTTGGACGAAAGGAAAGTTCCATATATATATGTGTGTGTGTTCACCGGCTTCTACAATGACAGTTTATCATTCATTTTTTTAATAGTATAAGGTGATTACAATGTAGTATTCGTTCAAAAATTTTCTTAGCTATTGATAACACACACTCTGTAGATGCAGTTGTTTGAATCCGGAACCTCTAAGAAAAATAACATTATATTTTATCACTGAGATCGCTTAATAGATCCGACAGTGTGTCATTCATAAATAAATAGTGGAATAAGTTTTGTTCATAGTTTCAATTATATATGTAGTTTTGCATCGATTTTAATTCGTGAACCATTTCATTTGGATTTTAAAGTGATTATTTTTTCATAAAGGATTACATTAAAACAAAATCTCGGGTACCATTGATGAAATTTATCCTGAAACAAGCAAGAGTTATGGATCTGCAGTGTGATATATAGTGTAGTCAATAACGACGTTAGGCTGGCTGGGGAATACCCTTATGATATAGTCGAAGTTTGCCTTGTATGTTGTGATAATATGAAGATTTATGATGGTTGTCTTAATGATGTAGGTAAGGTCCGACTTTTATGATCTTTATGTCGTGATAATATAACCAAGGATTGAAGATGTTTTATGTGGGATAGTCTATATTGTGTGAATCATCTAAATTGAAAGCATAGGCTAGCTTTTTGTGTAGCCATTCCTTTGTGACCGTGTCTTGCACAAGCATTCTTTTGTGTATAATAAGATTTAATATATTAGGTTTAATGTAAATAAGATTTGATATATTAGGTTTAATGTAAAAATATGAGTTTAAATTACGCAAAGTTAATTTTAGGTGGTTAATGGATTTTTCATTAAAAATAAGTGTTTAACGTTTTTAATGTTACACTTTTAAGTGATTTTCATTAAATTGGATAATTAAGTAACACATGTCACACTTATGAAATTTTAATTTTTTTTAAAAAATATAATAGTGGCACTTCTCAAATAACAGTCAAATACGACGAACATGGCGGAACAAGCACCTAAAAATGTAATGAAAAAAAACGTTAAGTACTTATTTTTAACAAAAAAAATTCTCTAGGCACATAAAGTTAACTTGAGGTATATTTTGAGTACTTATTTTTACATTAAACTAATATATTATAATATTTTAAATAATTATTAATAATAAAATTTTATTAGAACCCACCAAGTAATATCGTTAGTTAAGGAAATGATGTTTTTATGAGATTGTGCGAAAACTGCGAAACAAAACTAAAATGTAAGTTCAAGTATAAGTTTGGGGAAAAAACTTGAGTGACCAAAACGGAACCACCGGATTAGTTAGATGACTAATACTTAGTTTACCCTATTATGTTTTTGGCAAGGAGAAAATGCAAAACGCAAGGTTATGAGTAGGGCATCGCAGGCTTGCGCACCGAAGGGAACCCTAAGCAAAGGAGGGATCCGATTAATCCAACCAAGTTGCTGAAAACAAAAACACTTCTCAAAATCTCTCTACATCTTCCCCCAAAATGGCGATTTCGACGCTCCAAAAACTCACCTCCCAAATCCACCGTCTCCCCTCACTCTCCTCCCAAATCCTCACCCGATCCTCCGCCACCTTAACCTCCCCTTCCTCCTCCTCCTCCAAAAAAGTTGCTGACCGGATCGTCAAGCTCTTCGCCATTGTCAAGCTCTTCGCCATCGACCCTGAAGGCCAGAAGCGTGAGGTTGTGGGTCTAGCGGGCCATACCTTACTTCGTGCCTTGACTAACTGCGGGCTGATCGACCCCGCCTCTCACCGCCTCGAGGAGATCGACGCTTGCTCCGCCGAATGCGAGGTCAACATCGCCCAGGAGTGGCTCGAGAGGCTTCCGCCGCGTACCTATGATGAGGAATATGTGTTGGTGAGGAATTCGAGGGGTCGTATCTTGAACAAGCATTCCAGGCTTGGATGTCAGGTCGTGCTTACGCCTCAGCTCCAAGGTATGGTCGTCGCTGTCCCTGAGCAGAAGCCCTGGGATATCCCATAATTATTTATAGGAAAAACAAGACGAATGAGGGAATTTTTAGTGCATTTCTGTTGTTTTTGTGGAAGTAATAATGATTTTGTTACTTTGAAATAAACAAATTTTATTTCTGATTTGTGCATTGCAGCTCAATGTTATTAGGGTGCGTTGGAATCTAAATGCAAGATATTTTATGGTTTTTTATGCTATTTTGCAATTTCTTCATTGCCATGCTTTATTGAATTGCTAGAAAATTTTGAACCGTATGAGCCCTTTCCGAGGTAATTACTGAAAACTGGGATTCAAATGAATGTGAGATGTTTTTTTTTCAAGTATTAAATGTTAGGTCTACGTTAGATTATTAGAGCTGTATCAAATAAAGAACATCCGATTATTTCTTTTGACGGTTTCAGATTTGTTAATTTGAGGAGGTACATTTGATCTTTCTTTTTTGTTAAAGTAGTGATCTTTAATTCCTTGGCAAACTTTTGTTTATGCATAATTGACATAGTCCGATGATTTATGGGTGAAGGGAGTGTTATCATGTACAGCTTAACAAATCAAATGGATTTTATGAATTTCTTTAGCTTGCACGATGACGGCCACGTCAGAGTAATTGCATTTTGATTCACTTGATTCACTATCGGATTTCTGAGGAACATAAGAATGATCTACTCCATCAAGTAGTTCACCTTATCTTTGGTCATAAGCCGTTTGCAATTAATTTAGGCCTCATAAGTACAGGGAAGAGAAGAATTATATCTGATGGGTTCATAATAAGATAGCTAAGAAACAAACAAAGTTCCTACATAAGTTAAAACCCATCATTTTAGATGCATTTTGATTCCAGTTCAGTCTTTGTACATGTTCCTGATATGAATTTTCTATTTCCAGTGAAGTGAATGATTTTTTAGAGTTACATTAGGTTAAATTCTGTAGTACATTTAGTGGGAGTCATTCTTTTCCCTTTTAAATGTTATACTGTGTCCCTAAATAAACCTTTTATGCTACATTCGGTAGGAGTGTTATTTATTCTTCATGTTTTAGTACATAAGTTAGCAACAAACTTTCATTTGGTAATTTTTAGCCACCCACATGACTTAGTTTGAACAAAGAGAAGGAATAAATATTGCTTATTTTGAATATGTATTATTTTTTACTTGAGTTTTTGCTCATCTTTCTAATTTCAAGCTTAGATTTATATTAGTTCTTATTTTTCTTATGGTAAACTATTTTAAAGCTCATAGCAATAATTAAGTTTTCCCCTGTGTTAGTACCTACTAACCAAACATAGCATTAAATTCTATACTAACTTTATCTCCAAATTAGACTTGGGTTTTTGTATGTACCTTTCTTCTCAAGTGGACCTTTACATGCATTTCATTACATGATGACAATGTTAAAGTCATAATCTTCAGTATTGTTACGATCTAGTGTGCTAGCTTGGACTACAATATATGGTTCAATCTTATACTAGATAAGAATAATGGGGGAAAAGGAAATGTTTTTCTTAGACAAAAATGGTTTGGAATTAGAAATGTCTCTCACTCAATGGCTTGCTGGATGCATTTTATGAGAAGTAAAAAGTGTGAAACTTGTGCATATAATTCTGCAGCTCAGCATAACTCGGTTCTAGAAAGCTTTGTTTACAATAACGAAATCGCTGAAATGCATTCATAGTACATGATAATGTCGTTGTTGTCTCTTATATTCAGTAATTATATTGGTCATTTAGATTGTTGACTAGGCGATGCCTTCACCACGCAAGTTAACCCATTTTCTGATTTCTGATGTTCTCCTGATATTTTTGATGTGTCAATTAATTATGCATGGAGATAATTTTGCATTAACAGAAGATATACGCCTTCAACATTGTCCTTGAGTTGTTTTCTCCTTCAAAAATATGGGACAGAGTTACCTTGACCTTGTTTTCACCCAAACTCTTATACTGTGCTTGGTTGATGTGTACATCACTAGTTGATGCTCTGAATCTTGACATTCTTACTAGTACTTGTGTGTCTGCTGAGAGAGACGAGGAAGAGGACATGCATTCAGAGATTGTTCTAATTGTTAAAATCGATATTGCTCCTGAGATTAACATAGCTCTTAATCTTTGTACACACAAATATCAAAGTGGAAATCAGTCAATATTGATCTTCTCGGTAAATAGGAATATAATTTGGAAAGTATTTTTTTCCCTGGTGAAATTCGATGTTCGAAAAAAAAAACACAAAAAATAAGGAGTTTTTCACGTAAAACTGAGATGATATTGTAGCATAAACCGTAAGCGATATCAACTTCAATTCTAAACTCAAATTGAGGCAAAATGATGGGGAAAATATTATTTTAATGATCGTATTATATATCTAGTGATGGAAATAATAGTGATAGAATATATTTTATTAGGAGGATCATGTCTAAAGAGATACGTATTAAACAAATTGAATCACGTTAAACTATTCTTATTTAATATGAGATTTTTGTATTGCCAACAAAAATATTATAATTTTATCATTTTATTATTTAAATAATAATACAAATACATGTTTGTAGTGATTTTAAGTTGGATAATTTCATTTTAGATTTTGGATCACCAATTGTATTATTATTTTATTCTTAAGTTGTAATGTAATATATTTATAAAAAAAAATAGTTATATATTATGAACTAATTTGTCTAGTGGAATGATATAAATTCATTAAGCAATGTCAGGGGTTCAAATCATGGTGTTTGTGAATGGAGTAAACTGGGTTAGGAGGGTTGTCATCGCCTCTATAATACCCGATCTGGATTAATTGGTTAATAGATCGGATACCGGTAATTACTTAAAAAAATAATTATATATAGTAAATACTATCATATTCCGTTAGAATGTTAACCGATAAACAACGAATTTACTCCACAAAAAATCTAATTTTAGATCTAAAGTAATAACCATTAATTAATTTTGATTCAACATTCTTTTACATTTTTAGTGTGGAGTTTGAATGCTTAAAATCCCCTTTCTTTTTCCTCTATTGCCAACTTATTATTCTTTCTGTTCATATCATTATTTGTCAATCATTTAATCCCTTCGAATTTTCCTTGTTAATAATCAACTTTCCCATCTCTCATTTCAATTTTTGCTACAAACTTGCAATTTTTCCCTTTTAAATCAAAATTTACTCTTACATGGAAGAAGGACCAGATCCGGCTGAACTTCGACGTATGTTTCAAATGTTCGATAAGAATGGAGACGGCAAGATCACAAAAAAGGAGCTTAGCGATTCATTAGTAAATTTGGGAATTTTTATCGAGGATAAGGAATTAAACCAGATGGTCGATAAGATCGACGTGAACGGAGACGGTTTCGTAGACATCGACGAATTCGGAGCTTTGTATCAGACGATAATGGACGAGAGAGACGAGGAAGAGGACATGAAAGAGGCATTCAACGTGTTCGATCAAAACGGAGATGGATTCATCACGGTGGAGGAGTTGAGATCGGTTCTATCATCGTTGGGGTTGAAGCAAGGGAGAAGTATAGAAGATTGCAAGAAAATGATAATGAAAGTGGACGTGGATGGAGATGGAATGGTGAATTTCAAGGAGGTTCAAGCAAATGATGAAAGGTGGTGGATTTGCCGCATTAAGTTTTTCTAGCTGATAGGTTTATAAAAAAATTTGAGAAAATATCACGTGTTTTATAAATTATTATTATGCTAAGAACATAAATAATTTGTTATCTCATCACAACATTATGCTAAGACGATTTTTTGAAAATATTAATTAAGTCTAAAAATATTTTTAAATTTATTTATTTTATCAAAATATTAAAATTCAAACTCGAACAAAAACTTCTCAATTTTTGGTAGAATGTGTATCCAAAATTTTGGTCACTTGAATGACCAAACAACATTTATTCATACTTGTATACATATGGACAAAGTTAGGAACAATATATGATGAGGAAGACTTGTACGTTATAATTTGCAAGTTGCAACCAGTCAGGTTGATAAGGCAAGCAAATCATTCCTTACAAGATATCATTTCCTTAAACCCAAAACCATTTTTGACTTATTTCATCCCTCGCCTTGTGCATATATTACTCTGATTCAAAGCAAGTGTACAACAATTCTTACTAAACTCGTAGGGCCAAAATCATTATTAGGAAACAGCAACCAACTAGTCAATATTGAAATTAAATGCATATTGGATTCTTATAATTCTTACTTTAGGCCAACATAACTCAACAAAATAATAGCCACCAAAGTGTGTTTTCATCATTCAATGCAAGAAAGCATAAACAGCAGTGGAAATGTAAACCAAGAGGGCAGAAGAAACCAGAGTAACCAAAGCCGCCACCGAATGAATGGCGGACTTACTGCCACAAGACAACATCCCCAGCCGTATCTCGATCACGTTCACCATCGAAAGCATCAGAAACAAGCACCCCATGACGGACCCCACGGCGGAGCCCATCATCCCGAACCTCAAAACTTTTAGGTTAATGTGGGCTCTGAAAGCTTCGTCCACGTCTTTGCTGTTCAACAAATTGATGGCGAGCTTCAAGCCCTGAGCTACCAGCGAGGAGAAAAGGAAGAAGCTGAAGGAGACGACCTCGAAGACCAAGAGCTTTTTAGCAACGTCAATGCCGGCGTCGCAGGGGGCTCGATTCTCGAGACTGCGCTGGCCTGGGGTAGTCAAAGAAAGACCCACGAAGACAGCGATTGTGAAAAGGGAGTTAACGTTGACTAGGCCGTCCAAGGCGGTGACGTGAACGCTTGTTGTGGACGAAGAAGACGAAGAAGTTGATGTCAGTCTCCTGGGGTTGCCGTTGCCGGTGTCATAGTCCTTTGGGTACGGCTCAGATCTGAGAAAGAAACTATTTTTTTTTTCAATGGGGGAGATCTTGAAATAAAAAAAACCCAAAGTTTCTAACTAAAGAAAGAGAAAAAGAAAGAAACTTTACTCATCCATTAATGAAATCTTGCGAGCTTCGATCGTGCTTCTTCAAAGACAATGCTTCCTGGTACAGAAGAGCAAAACTAGATCAACTCCAATTTGATTGTAGGGTTTTGTTCTTATTTTTATATATAATTCGCAATTATTTGTTTCTAATAAAGATTGAAACTTTGACATGGGAAAAAGCTTGTGAGTTTGTTTCAACTTTAATTTTTTTTTTAAATTAATCAAATCATTGTCTTTGAGTATAACGTGGAATGACAATAAAGCCCCTGGTGTTATTGCATTTTGTAAGTAAAGACATGGGTCAATTTTGGGTACCAAAAATGTTGTCCTAACGCAAATTACTTAAATTTCCTGGCCGCTTCAGGCAACTTGTATAGATGAAGCAACGCGCGAATTAGAAATGATTTCTGATATCATTATTATTTAAATTATATTACGTAATCAAGTTCTTAAAAAATAATTATTCATTAATCTAATTTTTTATTATTTAATTATGCGTAATAACAAATTAACATAGTTATAATATAATTTAAATTGATTATCGATTCACTTATATCAGTAAATTTTTTTTACAACGTAAACACTAAATCGTTAAAGTCTAAACGACATGATGATATGAACACATTTTTTATCACAAAAAGTGACTAAAACATCATTTTATTATGGCTATTAATGTTTAAACCGGCGTCGTTCTAAAGAATTATATAAACACCCAATTTATGTATTTTTTGTCATTTTCTTCATCTTTTTTCTCTTCTTACCCTCTTTTTCTCTCCTTGTTTTAACACAATTGTTGGATAAAGTTGTTAGTTAAGTATTGTTAAGGATAGAAAGTGGGATGTTCGAGTTCGCTAAGGAGAAAAGGTTATGAAAAGAAGAGTGGGAATGAGAAACCTGTGGCCTGTGGGATCTAAAAGGAATTTGATGAGGAATATTTTCCCTTATAATGATAAGGTCTGTGAGCCGTGATGATTATACTGGAATTACTAACAATTCTGTTTCACGTGTATATATAGCATTTTCTTGTTAATACCTACAACTTTTGTATTGCCCTATAACCACAATAAGAAAATTCCGAACCCACTGACCTCGATAGTTAAAGGAAATATTGTTATTCCTTGAGATTAAGTTTGAACAATTGTTTTTACAGAGTGAACGCACGTTATCATGTAATCACTTCAAACTATTCAAATAAAATAAAATCCCGCTCTCGTAATGCATTCACATTTACTATGGGTTTTACACAAGCTTCAAGGTTTAGTGCCGGCAATTCATCTGAGTACAATCCATGACAAATTCAATATCAAGGTTTAGAAAAATATAGTTTGGTGACTTTGAATATTAACAAACTAGGGTTAGGGTTTAAATCAATGGTTTCGTTGAAGTGGGAATTGGTTAGAATTTGGTAGGTTAAAAATCCTAGCAAACCACAACAGCTGCTGAAGCTCAAACCCCATACTCGTTCTCCATTTCCAATTATGATAATCAGACTCCATTTCCAATTATGATAATCAGACTCCATTTCCTGTCACCAGCACATATTTGAACACCAGTTTCAGATATGATTCATCTAAATATGCATGCTTGAAAGGCTTTGAAAATTGAGTTTATCCATGTCCTACACCAACCAAAGGGAAATTAACAAATTCCACACGAAAAAACCTCTTAAACATGTTGGAAACTAAGGGAAAACAGTAAAATCAAATCAACGGATCAACCAGCCCTTCATTACATGCTAGATAAGTTCGATTGTAAGTGTATGTCAAATACGAGTATGTTACGACGGAGATATATTCTATTGTTCTATGTTTTTCCTTGGAGGTTCTTGGCTGTTCCACATCGGCCCTACCATGCCCGAAAATGTTCCGATATGAATACTTCAAGAAAAATGAAGAGTCAACATAGATTTAAAGGCAATTAGTGCTAACAGTATCTGTGATTGTACTTGTAGTGAATAAACAGAGAAAAAGATGAGGAAGACAGCAATTAGCACAAAACAAATTTCACCATACATGCCTACATGAAACAAAGCATTCACAATTGTTCATATTTAAAATATGTTTTGTTTGATAAAGTTAGTTTTGTTTTTAGAATATTATTTATATTCATATTAAATACAATAATTTTTCTCAAGTTCATTCTTTTGTCATAATTACGCTTCTTCAATAGTCATAGCTTCATCCTAGTTGCCACTTTCAACCTGTACCACATATCAATTGCATCTTCCTCTCCAATTACTGTCACAGTCACACAACTTCAACTCAAACAAACTAGAGGTTAATGGTTTCAAGAGAATTCGTGTATTCCAAACACGGATATCAAAGGGAATAGTTGAAAAGGGCCAAGGGCGTAGATGTATAGTTCAAACCTGAGAAAATATGGATTGGCACTTCACTTTTCTCCTCCTCTCCTCCACTTTATGATGAAATGTCAGACACATTCTGCATCCTGTTGATTTTGCATCAGAACACGAACACAACAATATTTGAAGAATTGCATGTGGTGCAACAATGGTGCCAGTTATGATGAGAGTCACTTTGGTTGCAATATTGCAAATTTCTTATCAGATCAAATACAAATGAGATTTCTTATTAGAGTATTTTATAGGAGAATAAGTGCCAGCTTCAATACATTGTTCAATGCACTGATGCAGCAGCATTGCAGTAAAACAGCTTCGGAAATCGATTTTAGGGTTTAATAATGTTAAAATATACTGATAAGATTTATCTTCACGTTTTTATCATACTTGTGTCACGTTTAATAAAGGAATAGAAACTATCTCCTTTGTGACAAATTCAATACACTTTGGAAACGGATTTTTTATACCGGTGTCAAGGTTAAATAACCTATGAAACAAATATTTAATGCATGAACCCAAAACCCTAATTCTAGTTGATATAATCACCTTTTATATGTGACATCAGAAGATTTAGGGTTTGAATCCTAGCATTTGCAGCTCCTCCCGTATCTGCTGTCTTATTGGCACCAGAAAATAAATTTAAGGTTTTCCTTGCACTTAATTCTGAATGAATGAAAGCAAAAAAAAATGTTTCTTGTATTGAATTTTCCATGTGATGAAAGCAAAAATATTACTGAAAGAAGTTGCTTACCCTTGCCCCAGCTGTTGCAACAACAAAGATAGATACCCGAAAATGACAGCTTTGCACAAATCATATATGGCATGACAGAGAGCACGCTTGTTCACATCCATGCCCTCACATGAATGGGAACGGGCGCTCTCTCTCATTGTCAAATGATGTGTGAGGTACAAAACTGAAATCTGAAAATAAAATTCTAACATAATAGGAAATATATTGCAAAATAACTTATGCTCTAAATCGATGGTTATCGAAACGATCCCAAGAAATATAACATAAATGCCAAAGAAATCATGTAAATACATGCAAGAACAATTTAAAGCTACATTCTCCTTTATGCACAAAATCTCTATAAAGATAGTTATGACATCCAATAAGATTTCTTTTAACGTCTCCAATAAGATCTCTATAGAGATAGTTATGATGCTATGAATATAATACCGAAGACAAAGGATACCTAGAAGTGCATTGTCTACTATGGAAGTTCCTTTCAACACAAATGAACTTGTACTTCAGATGATTAAAAACATATAGTCAACAGCTTATAGTTCATGACAAGATACATAGTACATGTCCATAAAACATAATCACTTACGCAATCATAAACGGAAAAGAATTTTAGTAGCACAACACCAAGAATTGATGAGCCGATCAAGAGATTTTTCTTGTAAAACCCTTAGTCCCTTACAAATTACAACCAAAACTATAATTCTCGTTATAAATGCAACTAGTTGTTCACCAAAAACTCACCCCAGATTCTGGTGTCTCCCAGGACAAGCTTGAGAAGTGGGACTTTTATAGGTAATCAAGCATATTATAAAGGCTGGCATGAGCTATAACAGATTTAAGGACTAAAGAAAAGTGTTTAAAAGACTTGTCAACATTCAAGGTTGCCATTTTTTAAAATTAAAAAGAAATGACCAATGATAAAAATCTACATGACTTTGAGACTACAGTGAACAGCTGAATTTGCTAAGTAAAAACTTAAAGAAGATATATGAAAGGTAAACAAATCAAGGGTTTATTCAACTACTTCTACTGTTAAAACTCAAACAGCATGTAACACAAACCAAAATTTACTAGTCTTTATGTTTTCTCCATGTTTCTTAACCAAGATCCTAGCCCAAAGTAGAACAAGTATCAACATTTATAAGCAGATACACAAGGGCAAGGTAAAATAATTCAAAGCACAAACAAGGGCTTACAATATGCTAAAACTTTTAGAGCAGAACAAACCCTACCCTTAAAATCACGGAGAATATAAAAGAAAATAAAAGAACCAAGTTCAGAAAGCATTTATAAATAATATAACTTTGAACCTAATTCCCAGATCCAAAACCCAATTCATGAACCAGGAAAAACATTCAAAATCCATACTAAAACACTAAGATGAAGCAGGAAGCACCTACTTGCCCACTAAAGGCTGCATAGTACTAAGAAAACAACTTGTTGATGAAAAGACTGCAAAGTAGCAGAAATTTCTTCAGAAAAAAAATAAAAGAAATTTCAATCCCATGAAAAAAACTACTATACATATATATACGACACTAACAAAGATTAAGTGATAATATTGAAGGTACCGTTTCGAAATCCGCCTCTTTGTCTGGTTAATCGGGCATCAAGATACGTGTGAATTTGATCCAACGGCGTCCGTGTTGACATGTTGACAAACATATAAGCAAAAAAGTACAAGGCCAAAATAGATCTATTTCACTGTTCACCGTACCCGATTCTACTCTGGCGCGTGAAAGATACGCACAATGAGAGACGACGGTAAAATTTAAAAGGTCGTTTTCGTGGGTGTGGCGGTGCTGGTTGGTGGTCGGGAGTCATTGTGCATGTGACAGTGACACAGGATGGGAGTGTTCATTATCGAATATATATATATATATATATATACCTTATTAAATATTATTTTTTAGTATTAAACTAGTCGGTCTGTATTTCGATGTGTAAAATTTGGGTACTCGTAGGTTGGGTATTCACATTTTTAAATCGCGTATACCCGACTCATATTTATGTTATATTTCCCGGTTTGTTATTTTAAAAAATCACACTAAAAATGTAAAAGTTAAAAGCCCATAATATATAATCTAATCTTAAAAATTTGAATTACATCATCTAAATATAAAACTTAAAAATTCAAAAAAAAAATTATATAAATACAGTTGAATTTAAAACATTTTGAGATTAAAAAAATAATTTAAAATTATAGGGTAAAATAATTTAAGGAATAATTTAAAATGTTATTGATGTTTGCATGATGTACGTGTGTTACAGATAAACTTAAACATGTTAACTTATATAAGACCATTGTCGTATAACTTGTTTAACAAAATATCATGATTAAGTTTACATATATAAATAAATATAGTATAACAATCAAGTGAACATATATGATTCATAATGATCTGAAAATATTACTAATGTTTATCATAATAAAATAAATAAGATATATGATGATTTGAAATATAATAATCTCTGAATAATGCTCAAGTATTATTTGCATAAATTAAACGGTTAAAAGATTTTTTTATTATTCTTTAAAGTATTGGGTTGAAAAACCACGGATATAATAATATATACGATCAGTTTCAATTGATCGATAATTTTTAAATACTACTATCTTCTATTCACCTCAAATTTATAATAATAATAATAATTGTTTGTATCACCATATTTAGGCAAATAGGCCCAAATTTTGTGTTGGGGTTGGCTTGCCAATACAAGATGGGCTGTCAGCCCAAGCGTATGCCGAAAATCTTACTCGCTGGTCTTTTCGCCCGTGGCAAGCCGTTTTAAGCTTTGAGTACATTGAATTGCCAAGTGTGAGCCTAAAACAGGTTTATCTGCTTGTCCGAACAGAACAGAGCAAACAACCTTTAGAAAACCACTTAACGAAGCCGAAAATGGCACTGCATATTGTGAAGCTTCCCTTTATCATGCGTTGCTGCGATGGCAGTAACTCCTCTTTGTTCTCTTATCGAAATCTTACTCTCCTCTTCATGGTACCCTCCATATCTCTCTGTAGATTCATGCACTCATTATTAGTTTCTTTTGCTGTGAACTCATATTTGACGTCCACATGCTTGTTTTTTTATGAGGTTTCTCCTCTTTCAGTAATTTTTACAAACACTTTGATTGTAGATATGATTAGTGGAAGAAGGGGTTTCCTTTAATTTATTATTTGAGGGGTTTTTTTTTCATGAATGGTTCCTTTGTCTTTTACCTTTGTTGGGTACTAAAGAAATGAACTTTATTCTGGGTTTAGGCCATACGGGTTATTGTGCTCTAATACTTTTGGGATTTTGTTTCAGGAAGATTGTTCAAATCTCATATCAGTAGTCCCTTTAGAAGCTTTGCTGTTTCCAAGGCTGAAAAACTTCAAATACCAAAAGTAAGCCTATATGATTTTCATTACATGTTCAAAGATAGTTTTGTTGTGGCAATTTGGGCTCGGCTTGTGGCAATTTGGGATGATTTCAACATGAAATGAATAATCTTTGTGACCGACATTTTAGGAATTTGGTGTACCTGATAATATTTTATGTTATTGTATCTTTATTGTAAAAAAATAAAAATTTAATTGGGTTCACTTTTGCTTTTGGTTTGGCTTAGGTTTCATTGGAAAACCATGTTAATTATTGCTCCTTTGCTTTCATGGAATTAAAAAAAGGCTTCATGATTAATTTGCATGTACTAACTGTGAAGTAGCTTGGGTAATGTTATATGCAAGGATTTTGCTCCACACCAGACTTTTGCTCCAACCTATGACATAAAGAGGTTTATGCTCGAAGGGCATGGCTGGATTCTTCAGCTCCATTTCTGAATGCTTCTGAAAAATTTGTTGGGGCATCCGACCATTCTGAGAGAGGTGCTAGTACTGATGATGCTTGTAGTGGTAGCCTTAAGGCGAAGAGGAAGAAACTGAAGGGTAAACGAGCCGTAGTAAGGTGGTTGAAATTCTTCAGGTGGAAGAAGAGAGATTATGAAAGAATGACAGCTGAAGAAAAAATTCTTTACAAACTTAGAAAGGTTATTCCCAGTTTTTCTACAAAATCCTTACAGTAGGGTAACTCAAGCCACTGCTCTCTCTCCCTCGTGAGTGAGTGATTTTGAAGTTGGGGCTATTTAGATGGTCATATGTATTCTAGTACCTGTAAATTCTTCTGTTTCCAACTTTTGGTTCATGTGCATTTTCCTCCATTTGTTCTTCAGGCTCAAAAGAAAGAGGAAAGACTTGTAACAGCTTTAAATAAGATTGAGCCAGCTGAATCATCTGAAACAACCCATGATCCAGAAATATTGACTCCGGAAGAGCACTTTTTCTTTTTGAAGATGGGCCTCAAGTGCAAAAATTATGTGCCGGTTGGGAGACGAGGAATTTACCAGGTGTAATTTTAACATGCACCTTCATTGGAAAAAGCATCAGACTTTGAAGGTGGTGGTTAAGACATTCTCACCGGAGGAAGTCAAGGAGATTGCTGCTGAGCTTGCAAGATTGACAGGTGGAATTGTGCTTGACATTCATGAAGATAATACAATAATTATGTACAGAGGGAAATTATTCTCAGCCTCCGACAGAGATTATGTCACCTCGGGTCACTCTTTCTAGAAAGAAGGTCTTTCTTCTCTCCTTTCTTGATTCTATTTTTAACCCAAATGTTAAAATTAATTTCAGTTTTCTGAGAGCCCGGATCATGTGGCATACTAAGTACAATCATTTCCTTAATATGACAAACTCTTCTAATTTGTCCCATAAAAAACAGTATGATGGTTTACATCGTAGCCACCTTAAACGGATTTCCAACTCTTGGAAAAGTTTTGTCTTGTGTGAGAGTATTTCTATATCTTCACCTTATGACTCAGCCAGCTTTGAGAATGTTCTCTCATATCAAGCATGTTTTTTTAATGTCCCATTTGGTACAATGTTGGAAAGAGAGCTTGCAATGTAAATCGTCTAAATTTGCCTTCACATAATTTCTTTCCATTTCTTCTGTACAGGCTCTGGATAAATCCAAATACAGGGATGGTCTTAGGGCTGTCAGGAAGTATATCCCAAAGCTTGAGCAGGACCTCGAGTTGCTACGTGCTCAAGCTGTGAATAACCCCAACCCTATGCAACATGTGCCAAACACTGATAATCTCAATGGGATTCTGGGAAGGTTTCAAGCGTGCAACTTGAGGGGTCAACTAATTTGAAAGAATTTTGGATGAGAGCAAGGAACTTTATGAAAATGAATCCAAAACAGAGTTGCTTATGGCTTCAGATTCTGAGGACTTGTCAGATATTTTCGAGACCGAGTCCGACACTGAGACAGAGGAGAGAGAAGAGCAACCGCTTTTCTTGGATGAATTTGACAAATTTCCGAAAGAGAGTGACGGGGAACCTGAAGATTTTGAGGAGCACCTACGTCAAATATCTATGGCTCAAAAGTTCCCACAGCATCTGAGGAAGATGTTAACTCGCCCAACTTTGATGGTAGATCGGATATTTCTTCGTGCTGCTTCACTGCTTAGGAAAAAAGGAGGTAGGTGGAATCATAATTAATGTAATCCTCAAAGTAGCTTTGTAGATGTTTATTTACTCTTACTTCCACCGTCGAGGCTGGATTGCATAAAGAGTCCTTATGCATGGTGTAAGGTGCAGTACTTCCTGGGAATCATCATAGTGATGCTCAAGTTTCCGGTAACTTCCATACCAAGTATCCATAAAACGTCCATGTCCACATAGTTTTCTAGCGGACTGGTGTAAAAGTAAGTCAAATTGCTCACCTGAAGTTGCTTGTCGTATTGTATACCTACAAATTGTTCATGTATTGATTTTATCTGGTTCAGTCAAAGCTACTTAACATATCCAACAATATTGTACCAATGCTACTCTGATATGCTTTCATTTAGGGTTTTATGAATTTACGAGCTTTAGGAACTTAGCTTGCTGCTTCAGTCAAAGCCGGTTTTGATAGGCTCTTTAACTTGTGCTTATAAGTCTACCGACTGCAATTGTATGCTGGCTTTTTCATAGGCCCTCAACTCGCTTCTTATAATTCTTTCGATTGCAATTGTATGCTGGAGATTATAGGACTCTCATCTTGCTTATGATTCTTTGACTGCAATGGTTTGCCGGCTTTATAGGCCCATCAGCGTGCTTCTTGTAATTCTTGCCAACAATCAGTTTTGATCTTCAACACTTCTGAAAGATTGCAAGTATGACATCAAATTAAATTGCCTAGGAAATTGGTTAATCAGGTTATGATTAGTCTCAATGTTCTTTCTTTAGCAGATTTAGCCTAAATTCCCTTGACACTCACCAAAAATTCCTTATGGGGCACTTATAGTTCTAGCCAACAAGGGGACATCTGTGTCCAAGTACAATGGATAGACTCTAGATTGCAAGTGTAACAACGGTTTCACTATCTGATAAACGGTTCAACAGAAGACTAGTTCCAATGTTCACTCTTTTTTACATTTAACACTACAATTCCCAGAAAGGCCTTGCAATTTCTAAACCAAATATGCAAGGAATGATCCAAATTAACTGCTTTTTGCATCAGTAAATCACCATTGGATATATCCAAATTAATACTTTTAGGCCTACCGAGAAGATAGAAAAAAAGAACCTTGATCTCTCTGATATGCTCTTCAAGTTCTTTTATGTTGTTGACTATATCTTGAACTCTTCTGACAATTGATCTGTATGCTCCTGAACAAACTTCAGTAAGGTGCGTAATTGTTCCTGATAAGCAGCACATTGTCGTTTACATTTTGTTTCTCATTGTTCAGTTCTTGGGTTAGTTCCCGTATTCTCCGACCCTTCTCATCCTAGAAGAAAACCGCTATAGAAGGAAAAAGGAAGATGACACGAGATGGATTATACTTGAGCGTACTTTCAGTTCTATTTCTACATGGTTAGTGTGAAACCCGAAAGAATGAGGGCTCATTAATCTGATCCAAACTTCTCATCGTCTTGTCTATATTGAATATGATAAGCATGAACTAGTAAGCTAACTCGTATGCACCTTGATTTATAATTAAAAAAAAAGCACATAGCATACCTCACTGATCAAACTTTTTGCAGAACCTACACTTGTCCAGGTGACATCAATGAGTGATTTATAATTCTCGGTAAACTCATCCATAATCTTATCGCTTCTCTCAAGCGTAAATCAGTGTTGCCTGAAAGCTCATGATCGACCTGTTCCTGCCTATCAAAGTTTTCAAGTTCCAAACACTTTATGCTTTCATCTGAATCTATCCCCTGATAAATTTGCTCCCCATTATGCTCTTTCTTTGACCAAATAGTCCATTTGCAAAGGCTGCCGACGAGCAAACTGAATCAACTTCATTTTCCGATTTCTTACACCCAAATTTGGCATCTAGCTGAAGTTGAAAAGAGAAGTTTAAAGATAAATGAGATGTAAGAAGCAAAAGAATAAGAATATCCACAGAACAGGTATCATCATTCTTATATCAAATAAAGTAAATTTATTATCCAAAGAATCATCAATTATTATGACACCTTACTACAAATGATTAGGTATCATTCTTATATCAACTGATGTAAACTCCACCCTCATTTTCAATGTTTGGAACCCATATTACGAGAGCAATTAATTCTTTTAGGTGTTGACCACTCTGCATTTCTTTTTGGGAAATAAGTTCAGCATAGAGCTGAGGGAAGAAAACGGGAACTACCACCCAGTAATCATCAGAAAAACATTGAATTTACAAAAATAAAACACCCATAAATGAAATATTATAAAACCAATCATAAATTAATCTGTAAAGTCACTATCTTAAGTGCAGAGGTACAATGGAAGTGCATAAACAACAAGAATATATGATCTAAAAATATCATGATTAAGTTTACAGATATAAATAAATGTAGTAAACAATCACGAGAACTATAATAGATACATAATGATCTAAAAATATTACTAATGTTGTCATAACAAAATAAATAAGACTATATGATGATTTGAAATAATGCTCTCTGAAAATGAAGTATTATTTACATAAATTAAGCAGTTAAAATATTTTTTATTATTCCTTAAAGTCTCGGGTTAGAACACCCACATATATAACAATATGGACGATATTTGTTGAATGATCGAGAATTTTTAAGTACATATAATATTATATTCGCCTCAGATTTATAATAATATAATAATAATAATAATAATATAATGTTTGCATCATCATATTTAGGCATATAGGCCCAAATTTTGTGTTTGGGCTGGCTTGCCAAATACAAGCTGGGCTGTCAGCCCAAGCTTATGCCGAAAATCTTACTTGCTGGTCTTTTCGCCCGTGGCAAGCCGTTTAAGCTTCGAGTACAGTGAATTGCCAAGTTTGCCCAACAGAACAGAGCGAAACCTTTAGAAAACCACTTAACGAAGCCGAAAATGGCACTGCATATTGTGAAGTTCCCTTTATCACGCGTTGCTGCGATGGCAGTAACTCCTCTTTGTTCTTCTTATCGAAATCTTACTCTCCTCTCATGGTACCCTCCATATATCAGTAGATTCATGCACTCTATTATTTATTTTCTTTTGCTGTGAACTCATATTTGACGTCCACATGCTTTTTTTATGAGGTTTTTTCTTTTAGTAATTTTTACAAACACTTTTAAATGTAGATATGATAGTGGAAGAAGGGGTTTCCTTTAATTTATTATTTGAGGGGTTTTTTCATTGAATGGTTCCTTTTGTCTTTTACCTTTGTTTGGTGCTAAAGAAATGAAATTATTCTGGGTTTAGGCCATACGGGTTATTGTGCTCTAATACTTTGGGATTTTGTTTTCAGGGAGATTGTTCAAATCTCATATCAGTAGTCCCTTTAGAAGCTTTGCTGTTTCCAAGGCTGAAAAACTTCAAATACCAAAAAAGTAAGCCTATATGATTTTCATACATGTTCAAAGATAGTTTTGTTTCATGCTCATACTAAGTGTAACGGTTGATTCCGGGAATGCCATTGACATTGGAAGAATATGCCAGTTGCTAAGGGACTTTATCTTAGTTCAAGCTTTATCTTGGCCCAAGGAACCCCTCCATGTCTCATCCATTTTATATATTATTGTTTTTCATGTCATTTCAGGAAAAAAAGGTTGGATGAGTTGTGTCTTGAAAGGTTTCAGCAGTACAGTCGAACATTCATACAGTCGTGGATTTTACAAGGTACATGATTTGTTCATTGCATGTATCCGGTATCCCTATCATTAATGCACTTGGAGCAATTGTATTTCCACTTTTTGAAATGCAATTTTATATGAAGAACTGGATGTAGAAATCATGGAGATCTTCCTTCGTTTATCTCATCTACATCTTTGTACAGGAAAGTTTTGTTAATGGAAAGATGGTAAACAAAGCTGGAACACCTGTCTCCGACAAGGCTGTTGTAGAGATTATTGCTGAAATTCCAAAATACGTATGTAGGTGATTATTCTCCACACATCCAGCCTGCATTATTTGGGGATTATGTTGTTGAGATGTTCAAGGTTGATTTTAATGTTACCTTTGGTAATCCAGAGCAGGATATAATTAGAAGCAGCAGTTTGAACAGCTTGGTGTTGATGGGCTGGCAAAATAGCCCTTGATTCTGGGGTTCTGAAACAGTAGAGCAACTTTTCTAAATTAATTTTGTCAAGAAGCACATCGAACAAAAGATAGTTTAAGAACAAGTGGTTTATTTTTGTTTTACCTTACTTCATGCATTTCAAGTTAGCTATGCTTATATACCACCAAATTTAGCCGATAACATATATGATTTTTAGAATGTAATGTTGACTAATTGCTTGGGTTAGTTTAATTACCTTTTTGACACTGTTTTTTGGAATAAACTTATATTGATTTGCTCACTTGATAAGATTAATATTTTAATTAAGATGTGACTGGTTTTTAGGACAAGGATATTCTTTATTCTTGTTTTCTTACGAACTTGTCAGTTATTAACAGTACTTTATTTTTCGACCTTCGCTTTTTAATAATGAAGCTTAATTTATACAGAAACAGTAAATCTACTCGATGATGTGTTCCCTCTGTGTAACTGGATATGCACTTTTGGAATTCTAATGGTTCTCGACTGCATGTGGATTTCAACTTTGAACAGGTAGCGGACAAGATTCGTCGAGATGAACGTGTCTGTGTGATGGAACGAACAAATTTAGATACCTTTCGGGTCTCCCTCAAAAAGTTGATCTGGTGACGCTGGACCTCTCATTTATTTCTATTCTTTTGGTAAGCTTTCAAACATTTCCAAACCTCCTTTCTTAACATGCTTGCATTATTATACAATTCCATTCTGTTTCGTCTCTCAACTTCCTACGTTTATCAAAAGATTGTTTGGCTTTACAGTGATCCAATTTTACGCATGTAGGATTTACTGTCCTCTTTATCGGATTAGTTCTGTCAATTGTAATTACATGCAAACAACCTTAATTTTAACTTTTTCATAACCTTCGTTATTCGTTGGCTTTCTTACACAGGTCATGCCTGCTGTAGTAAATGCAATGAAGGAAGAGGCAACTTTAGTTACCCTGGTTAAGCCTCAGTTCGAAGCTCGTAGATCGCAAGTAAGGAATATATGTATGCATGTGGACATATACACGTGTACATAAGAATTGACGAGACATCTAAAAAAAATTGTGATAGTTACAAATTAAAGGGGGTAATCTTTTTTAAATGCCTCTGCAGGTAGGAAGTGGTGGGATAGTAAGAGATCCCAAAGTTCATGAAGAGGTACTGATTTTTGTTTCAAAGCCATTGCAATTGATATGAGATATGAAAAAAGATTAATGTCATTATGATTTAAGTTATGATTTAAGATTTATTATGTTTCTATGTGTAGGTTCTTGAAAAGATCATAAAAGGTGTAGAGAACTTCGGATTTCAAAGCAAAGGTTGGATTGAATCTCCTCTAAAGGGTGCTGAAGGTAATACTGAATTTCTTGTTTGCTTCAGTCGGATTTCCGAGAAAAGTTCTGAATAGTTTTATCAATCGATATGCGAGTTTGCATACATCATGGGGCATTGTATTTAAAGGAGAAACAAATCGAGAAAATTTGAGACAGTTTCACTTTTAAAATGTCCTTCAACAATTTTGAAATTCAAATTTCATATTGTAATCCTTTATTATTCCTGACTATTGTCTCTTTTGTATCAATGCTTACTTGTCAATTTTCTTGAACAATAAAAGATTCATCATTTATGAAGATTGGATTTCTGTCATTTTAATGCCTAGTAAAGTAAAATGTTTATGCTCTTTCCCTGTAGCATTACATTTAACACTATCTATATATATCTAATCTACACACACACACAGTGTGAGAGGTTAACTGTAATGTGGCATTACTCGAGAAGCATTTGCTAAATGTATGGATATATTACCCGCTACTGTACTAGTTGAGGCGGAATTCCACCAGCATCTGCGTAGAAATTTCTTTTGAATCAGCAACATAATCCTCCATGTATGCCTGATAAGTTCCATCCCAGCATCCATCCAATTCTTTTCCTCATCGATCTGCCCCATTCTTACAGGCATGGCTGCCAGATTCAATGCAGTCATTGCGGGCCATTTGCCCTCTTCAGTTGGATATCCCCCTTTAACCTGACCATTATTCGGTATGCTTGCTTGTATTTACCAGAACTGCATCATTGTCTGTGTTACCCTGTTAATACTAGCAATCACAATCAGTTTTAGGACAATGAGAAGCCACATCCTAGTAGCTTGGAAAGGGGGCAAGGTTGCCACTTTGGCATTTGAACCTTGTGAGGCATTGGGCCAATTCGGAGAAGGTATTGGGCGGATTTTACAGCATGCTCTCTCTCGCTCTCTCTCTAGCATCTCAGCAGCATGCTTCACTACATCATCTGGCAATGGAGACATTTTTTGTTTCTCTGAAGCGATCATGGAAGATTCCATGAAGTTTCAGCAAATCAATTCTGATCTCGTCTTCAAACTTCCTCTTTCCCAAAGAAGCTCTTAGCTCCAAGCTCAGAAAGCTCTCTTATGTGATTACTTTCCAGAATTTGAGGACTTCAGCGTCTTTACCATGTTCTTGAGAGAGAATGGTGACCAATGTGCGTAGCACTGCAACTTCTGTTGATGGCATTGGTTTCCCAGAGTTGTAAAAGTTTAGAAAGGGCAGCAACAGCAACAGGAAGAGCTCAAAGAACTCGATTCTCTAAACTATGTGGTATACAAAGCATAGATTTCTCAAAAATCTCATCTCTGATTTCACAATCTTCCAATCGGAAATTACATGAACCACTGTAAAGGTGAAAATAAACTTGGACTAGCACAGCCATTAACTTATGTGTAAATTTATGTAACATCAGACAAGTTCAAATAGTCTAGCATAATAAGAAAGAAAACACCTCTAGTAGACATTCTACAAGGCACAATGGTATATATAAGAAACGGATAAAAGATGGAAATAAGAGATTTTAGAATATGAACCCAAACTCTTACGTCACGTTACAGGAGTATCTTATTATTATGTCAAGAAATTCGCTACTATAATTGTTATTATTATTAGTTCTCTATCATACAACTGGATCACTCTTATTGCCCGAGGATAATTGTAGGACAAATAAGTTATTAATGAGTTGATCAAATCATTAAGTAAAGATGGCACTGTGCTAGTCGAAAGAGGAACAATGAAGCAGCCAAATTACGCCGGATATATTCAGATAGCCAAAATCTTCATTTGAACCTTTAAGATACCAATTCCAAAGAACAGAATGCATGGCCCTCCTCTCTTTCGCCAAAGCCTCACTAGCAAACAAGGTAATCACTCTCTCATACGACGCCAGCTCCGCCACCCTACCACCCTCACAGCTGCATGTGCACTAACATCACAACGTCCCAAGTATTTTCCACTCCGGCATTTCCCATGGCCTGAAAATTAGTTTCCACTGCAGAGATCCAAATGCCTTCCGGAAACCCTTTATTTACCACAATATCCTTCAACTCATTCTCCGCCTCGCTATACCTCCCTAACTCAAGCCAAGCCTTCATTGCCAAAACCAGCAACAAAGCTTGGTGATTCCCCATCTCACCACCGTTTTGTAAAAACGGACAGCTGAGATGAAACGCATCGTTTTGGA
The DNA here is from genome assembly GCF_006381635.1 of Hibiscus syriacus. NCBI lineage: Eukaryota > Viridiplantae > Streptophyta > Magnoliopsida > Malvales > Malvaceae > Hibiscus > Hibiscus syriacus. Next base: position 798,490 of record NW_024063156.1, read on the forward strand.
TTTTTTTTCTTTGATCTCCACCATGTCTTCCATGTTCGTCTTTCCGTGTCCATGCAATAGACAGTCCTTTCTCACATAAGAAAGGGAGAGAGTTGAGTGAAGTTTGTCAAGCGAGTCGGCTGAAGGACTCGCGGGTCGATGAGTCTCTGTTTGTTTAATTTGGATTCGATTTGAGAAAGGAGCTCGCATTCTTAAATTGTGCACTAATAGAAAATGCAAAAGACTAAAATATGGAATATACAAGGAAAACAGAGTGCATCTATTAGATCAAAATGTCTTCTTGTACAACAGATTAAAATTAATAAGCTTCTTTTTTTTCTCCTCCAATTTTTATAAAATACTTAATCCATTCATACACAGTAACGTTGATGAAGGTCAAGGCTAACAGCTAATGTGAGAGGATCACAGTTACCTTTTCGCCATATTAGGAAATTAGTGAAGATAGGGAGCTTGGTACTGGTAGCCATTTCCAAAGTAGTTCCCATGACTGGGAGGTAAGTTGTAGCCGGCAGAACCAAGAACAGGGGGGCCATGGTTGTCGCAAGGTACAGGGTAAACATAGGGTCTCTCATACACATACTGCGGGTACCTATCAGGGACTCTAGGATAGAATGTTTTGTCAGCAGCTATGTTAGCAACTCGTGGACCATATCCAGAACCATTAGCACGAGGTCTCTTGGGCTGAGGAGCTTCATTTGCCCTCTTCTTGTCTGCCTTGGCCTTCTCTAACAGGATAACATGCTTCTGAAGTGGATCAACGGGATATTGGTCCTCAAGATTGTGCTCCTCCACGCATTTTATCATAGCCTTGAGAGCAGACAACTCTAGCTCGTTAACCTCGATCTGGAAAAGAAACTATTTCTGCCGTTTACCGAAATGCAAAAAAAAAAAAAAAGGCTTGCAAGCATGAATATTGACAAAATATTTTCATGCATTTTAGGTAGCAAGAACAAATCTACTTTCCAGTTCACATGCATGTAGCTGCTAAACAATCTAGCTAACAAAATAATGTTGGGTTGCTGAAAATCTATTGCAGCAGGAACTTATAGACAAACCATCCCAAGATTGATCAGACATGAGCCAAGTATGTTAAATGGCTAACTTGTCAGATAGTTATTCAAATCTGATTCAGACAAGGCCTTGTTGGGCAAACAAAAATATGAGTTTGTCCTTCAAAATGTGGTTAAAGTATTGGTCAATGTCAATATATTCAGCCAATGTTAGCCACAACACCAGTAACCTCAAGAACACACCTGCGCAGTGGGAGAGGAATTTCCAGGCTTAACAGCCGGAGAAGCTTTTCTTGCCTCCTTCAAGTAGGATTTAAGTAGAGGTACAGGTGAGAACTGGTCTGTAAGCTCAAATGAAAAAGCAAGGTTAACAGCATCAATCTGCCTTCCATTTCACCAGAACTTCAACACACCTACAATATAAAACAATAGAAATATCAAAAAAGAATATTTGATTTTCTACAACAGTATCAAACGAAAGAACTGGGTGGTTTTCTACAACAGCCAAAGGGCAAATATTTAGAAGTGTTATTAAAAGATGAATCAAAATGCAGGATGATCCATCAACTCAAAAACTAGCACATTTCAAACAATGATGTTGTCTCAAAAGCATCTAAGCCTAAAGCAATTAGAAACTTTGGGCACGTGGGTGAGTTTTCTTCGAGACAATGGGTTGAGCTTGAATTAGAAGTCACCATAGGTGGAATGGGAAAAGGCAGTTAATTTACTAGGCCTCACCTGACATGGTTAATCATGTCAGCTCTATTAAAATAGAGAAGGAGCTCATTATTAGACACATCCCGAGGAGCTGCAATTGTGAGGCTGATACTTTAGCTAAACAGGGGATTGGATGATTAATTAAGGTTGCCTTAGAGGTTTTTCAGTAGGGTTGGTGGTCTATTGAGGTTGTTGGGGCTGAGTTAGTTTTGGTGTTGTTTAAGGGAGGTATGGTTGCATTGGGGGTTTAGTTTCTAAGTTCTGTAATTTTTAAGGTTTTGTTAGTTTGTCTTCTGGTTGTATTTTATGTACTTTGTCTTTGATTAATAAAATCCTAAGGCACTCTTTTCCTCCTTCCGTTGATTAAGGAGCTTTCCTAAAAGATCCATTAATCAAGAAGGGGTTTTTAATGAGGCCTGAAATTCTTATAAAAAAATTAAAATAGAGAAGGAACATAATGGATGAAACAGACATTAATTGAGAAATATTCAAGCTAAACTTCACATAATCAATGTACTCTTTCCCCACAAAAAGTAGTCTATCTAAATGAATAATAAAATATTACTAATTAACCTTTATAACCGACAAACCTGACATTTTTTCAGACAAACCAAGGGAGCGGCAGAGATCAGCTGTTTGTCGACGACGAGAGACCATTGGTATCAGGCTTGAAAGTTCTTCCTCATTGAAGTCGGAAGCAATACCAAAATTCGCAAGCAGTTGCAGGAAAGCATGAGCCTCCAAAGGGTTACCATTACTAGAATCCATGTTAAGAGCATCCAACTTTGGTTTCCATTCCTCAGCAATTGACTTTGCTTGCTGCTTAAAATCTTCAGAGATGACTGCAGAAGCAGATACCATATCCAGATTACTTAGCAAAAAGCTAAGACACTCCATCAACATTATACAGGTTCGCCTAAGACCCAATAGATTTGAGTCTTTCTTTCCATCCACATTTGGCACTTCTGAAGAGTAAAACCCTTCCAAAGATTTCAGGACCAAGCGAGATGGGCTTGGTGCAGCATTCAACGCCCATGGAATTTCCTCCTTCAGGGCAGCAAGGTTCTTACGATTATCAGATATAAATTTATGCAGTCCTTTAGAGTCCATCTCTTCACATAGTTTTACCAACTGGGGATACAATTTAACATCAAAATTTCCATTCTCAAAAGAACTTTTGGTGCCCTCTGAGTTACTTTCAGAAGCCACAGAATCAGGCGGTTTCTCCTCAACTGACAGTTCACCACTGTCTCCATCACAGCTGACATCAGCAGGCTCCTCAGATGATTTCCTATGCTTATCTAGTGCATTAGTAATGGAAAAAACAGCAGCATCCCTATTTTCTTGTAACCTCATCAATGAAGCTTGTTCTTTGGCTACAACAGCTGCTTCACCCTTCTGCAACATTTCCTGAGCGTTCCTTGTTTTTGACTCGAACTCCTTTTCTTGGGGTTCCAACTCGTGGAAGCGTCTCTTCAAGGACTTCTCAAGCCCATGGAAATGTTCCTCTAGTTCTTTCCATTTTAGATTTAGTGTTACGGCACGACGACTTTCAAGTTCAGCAAATGCTTTCTGAAGATGCTGTATCTTAGAGGTTGTTGAGTCTATGAGGGTTGCAACTGATAGTGTGTCGTCCATGGCATAAAACCTGAATGAGAAAGACATCAGCAACCAAACAGGCTTTCTACAGTACACAATCCTACTTTTTTCAACCAAAAGGGAAAAACGTCCAGGGAATAAAACTGAATATCAGGGAAGATAAAGCTCAACACAAACTGAGAAATATTTTTTTCCCTCAGAATTGAACATTGTCTGTGAACAGCAGTGATACATTCATTACCAAATACAGCGAATGTAGACTGATGGCTGATAAAGGATAATGGAGACAAAAACAACAAACTTAGAAATATATATAGTTATAGCCCATAAATGGGGCTAAACATCACAAATTGGAAATATGAATAACAAGAAAAAGTCAGCATCTTTAGAAGCCATTGAAAGAACCATCAATAGGTCATGAAAATATACACTCTTTGTTCTAAGTTAACTATGAATCAACCCCACTAGAATTAACGATAACCGAACAAAGAGCACATAAAAGAAGTTCACCTACATTAACAATAAAAAAAGATTTTAACATCTTTTCAAATTTCATTAAAATCATTATCACTTATAACTTCTTATCAAAAAAAATTATCACTTATAACTAACCCTAGAAAGCCTAAATAGAATCCATAACCTGAAACTAGAAAGAACAAAAAAGAAATCAGAAATGTACAATTTTAGTGTACAGAAGAGATATTCTCACAATGATTTTACAAGCTTCAAATTCACAAGAAAACAACGCATACCGAGAGATCCTAAAAAATCAAAACATAATTAAACCCTAAAAAAAGAACCCGATCAGTAAGAAGAGAGAAATATTAAATTTTCACTGCCAACTTAAACAAATAAAGAAGATCACGCAAAAAGTGATCAGTTAAAAACAAACATGAAAAGAAAAATAAACAAATCTTGAAGGAAAATGGAATAGTTTTGTTTTTCATGGAGAGAACAAAAAGAAGGGTTAAAGAAAGGGCCGATCCGGAGAAAAGAGTGAAAATGAAAGCAGAAGTAAGGTATAGAGATGGAGAGAGAGAAATTACTGATTGATTCAGGGGGGGAATTGAGTGACAAAGTGACCTAATTCGATGGAGATTCCAATTATCAGCCCCTCTTTTCCTCTCTTTTTATTCAAGCAAAGAGGAGCTGCTGCTGGGGGAGTGGCACTAGTCTTGATGAAAAAAAGGTATTGTTTTCCGGAGCACTCTTGTTTTTGCTGTTGGACATAAAAGAAAGGGTGTCGGCTCTTCGCTGTAAAGTAAGTTTAAGTGTGGTCATAGTCAACTTTCGGGAGTGCCCTTAAAGTTGTGCGACTTCTGATTTCAGACAAAGATTTGAAGCATGTTTGGTGTTATCTTTGTCCGATTTCAGACAATGGCCGGGTTAAACTGCTCATTTTTATCCTCATATTTTATCAAGTTATAATTTTTAAACTTATTAAAAGTATTCTTCTTATTTCTTCTAATTTTATCCTCAAATTCATTTGTCAAACAATGATGGGTGGGCGATATATATATTTAACAAACTTTAATTATTTTACCTTAACATAATAACATGATAAAATATTAATAATTTATTTTAATAAAAAATCTAGATAACTAAAAAAAATATTTTGAAGCATTTATTTTTAAAGTGAACCTTTTATTGTTAATATTTTTTTAGCAAAAACAATTTTCAACGGAAAGCAAGTCGAGCAAAGAGCACTAAAAAGTCTTTACCCCATCTTGGAGGCCAGTCGTCTCCATAGCTTGGAAACGAGAAAACAACCAAAGAGCTTAAATATCTCTTTCCTTTATTCTTTATCCTTCTTCTTTTTTACCTATTATTTTCATTTCCTTGTTTTGAATTATGCTTTTCACCATTCAAATCCTGATGTTGAATTTGCCTTATTTTTCTCTTTTTCATATATGAAGTGTTGAGAGGTCTTCTCTCTTAGTTTCTATGTGGGGGAAAGGGGGATGCTCCCTTGTAGTTTCCAGTACCCTTTTGCCTCTTCTTGGATATTCTTCTGTTAATATTTGAGAAATCGGAGGTGGGTCTTTGAATTTTTGTTACAAAGCTTCATCCTGCTTTAATTTTCGTTTTTGGGGTTTTGTTGATATTCCCGTAAATATTCATCAGAATCTAGGTCAAGTAGTCAACTTCAGCTTAACTTTATCTGTGTTTAAGTTTCTATCTTTTGTGTTAGTCTTTGTGAATTTGGCGGTTTATCGGCTGAATTATGTTATCTATGATCTTTCCTTTTTTATAGCTTTTCTTCTTGTTGTTTTTAGATTTGTGAAAGGTGAATTTGATCTTATTTCCTCTTTTTCTTTTAACTTGTTTCAGGTTTAATTTTGAATTATGGTTTAGTAGATTTGGCACGTAAAGCTTTTATTAGCTGTACAAATTGCTTTCTGGAATCCGCCATTTCAATTTCGATTTGAGGGGTTTACTCATAATCATGGTGTTGCATAGCCGAGTTTGTGCTGTTTTTGTGGGTGTTTTAGTGTGGTTATTGCTTGGCTGTAGTTTGAGCCACGCTACTCAAGACGATATCGATTGTTTGAAAAGCATCAAAGATTCACTTGAGGACCCCTTTGGCTACTTAAATTCGTCATGGAATTTCAACAACAACACTGAAGGGTTTATTTGTAGGTTTACCGGGATTGATTGTTGGCACCCGGATGAGAATAAGGTTCTGAATATCAGGCTTTCGGACATGGGACTTAAGGGTGTGTTCCCTCGAGGAATCGAGAAATGCAGAAGTATGACAGGCTTAGATCTTTCGAGCAACAGACTCTATGGAAGTATTCCATCTAATATTTCTGGTCTTATCCATTTTGTCACTACCCTTGATCTATCATCTAATGTTTTCTCTGGAGAGATCCCTCCAGCCCTCGCGAATTGTAGCTTCTTGAACCGTTTGAAACTTGACAACAACAGATTGACTGGTTCAATTCCTCCGGTTCTCACTTTGCTGGATAGGATGAAAACATTTAGTGTGTCTAATAATCTCTTGTCTGGCCCAATTCCATCTTTTAATGCTTCATTAACAGCAGAGAATTTTGCACATAATCCTGGACTGTGTGGGAAGCCTTTGGATCCTTGTCAGTCGACTTCAGGAGGCCCTAAAACTGGAATTATTGCTGGGGCAGCTGTTGGTAGGGTGACAGTTGCGGCGATAGGTGTGGCTATTGGTATGTTCTTCTATTACTGTAGAATTGCTGCCACAAGGATGAAGGATGATGATCCAGACGGAAACAAATGGGCAAAGAGCTTAAAGGGAGAAAAAGGCGTTAAGGCAAGCTACTTTAATACCTCCATATCAGATTTGAGCTAACAATAATATTTTTATTTTTTTCCTTGATATGGTTTCTGCTCCGTGATGTACTTATAAGGTAATGCTATTTCAGGTTTCCTTATTTGAAAAGGGAGTTTCCAAGATGAAACTAAATGATCTTATGAAGGCCACTAATAGTTTCAACAAAAATAATATCATCGGATCAGGAAGAACAGGGACTATGTACAAAGGGGTCCTTGAAGATGGAACCTCACTTATGAAGAGGTTGCAGGATTCTCAACACCCTGACAAGGAATTTTCATCTGAGATGGCTACTCTGGGAAATGTGAAACACCGAAACTTAGTTCCCCTTCTAGGTTTCTGCATGGCAAAAAAAGAGAGGCTTATAGTTTACAGATTCATGGAAAATGGTACTCTCAATGATAATTTGCATCCTGCAGGTGATGCTAACAAGGGTATGGAGTGGTCCTTAAGGCTTAAAATTGGTATAGGGGCTGCCAAAGGATTTGCATGGCTCCATCACAACTGCAATCCTCGTATTCTTCATCGAAATATAAGCTCTAAGTGCATCTTACTAGATGCAGATTTTGAGCCCAAGATATCCGATTTTGGTCTTGCTAGGCTGATGAACCCAATTGATACACATCTAAGCACCTTTGTAAATGGCGAGTTTGGAGATTTAGGTTACGTTGCCCCTGAATATGCCAAAACTCTAGTGGCCACTCCAAAAGGAGATGTCTACAGCTTTGGAGTTGTTCTTCTTGAGTTGGTTACTGGTGAGAAACCTACTCACTTATCTAAAGCACCTGAGAGCTTCAAGGGAAGTCTGGTCGAATGGATTACGCAGCTCTCTAATGAAGGAAAACTTCAAGATGCTATAGACACATCGTTGGTTGGGAAAGGTATTCATAATGAACTTTTCCAATTTCTTAAAGTTGCATGTAATTGTGTATTGCCACCTCCCAAGGAGAGGCCTACCATGTTTGAAGTATACCAGCTTTTAAGAGCTATTGGAGAGCGATGCCATTTTACCACCGAGGATGAAATTTGGATGCCTTCAGATACTGGTGATGTTAATTATTTAGAGGAACTTATCGTTGCTCGAGAAATCAACGAGAGTTAGTGAGGCAATATGGGATACGGTGAGTATTGTATCTTTGCTTAGTTGATGTGTAAGTATTTGTTCTTGTGCATGTTTAAATAAGCTTGAGGTTACATGTATGATGCTTTACTTACTATTTCAACTTTCTACATTCAGTCCTCACTGTAATTGTATCGGTTCCATTTTTAAGCATCTGCATTAGGTCTTTGGTGTCTTTTGTTTCATACTAGAATCCTTCACTAGTGTCCCAAAGAAAAAGCTTTAGATTCGTTAGTATCTTATGTTATCTTTCCTGGCTTTCTCCCGAAACTATCATGTATGTAGAATTTTTTATTTTCACACCGATCGAATGCTACATAAGATGTAAGTAAGATCACTTTATAATTGTGGAATCTGTTTTCCTTATTGCTTGATATGATCATTGCTGATTGATAACATGTAGATCAAGTGATTGTTGTATGCAACATAAACTAGACATGTTATACTTGTGGACTTCAAGTCTTTTCCCTGTCTTTTAAATTGATGAAATCTGTTTCACTGCTGTTTACTGTTTGCACTTTCTGGATTATGAATCTTAATCTGGCATGGAATGATAATAGCAGAACTCTTGATTGCACGGTTGGGAATCATCGTATGCCCGCATAAATCTCAACATGCTACAGCGAGAGTTAAAATCGAATAATTACAAAAAAAGACACCTAGAGCCATGCTGTTTTCTTGTGCTGGATTTTGCAGCCGAACTTCCTACTTTTTTCATTTACTAGAATTTATGCCAAGAAAAAGTGGACCTATTGGGATTTATGCCATTTAGGCATCCAAGTGACTTTGAGGTGGCATATTCCATTGATTGTTACAAGTGATTGATGAAATGGAAGGGGATTTGGAACATTTTTAAAGGGTCACAATCCAAAAAACTCAGTTTTGAAGTGTTGTCAGATGCACAAAGGTTGCAGATGATTTGTGTGGCATATTTTTCTTAGTGGTGCTACTAAATTTCAGCAACTTTCATGGGATTTTTTTAGTAACTTTCTGCTATTTTCCTCCATTTTGTGGAGAGCTATAAAGCATTTGGAGATGTATATTTCTATCATCTTCCGTATTGAGTGCTTGATATCCCTCAAAACTGTTTTCAGTTATAGGGCATACTTGCCCATGTGGGTTTCTTGCCTTTGTGTGTCTAAATATAATTAGAGAAAATAACCTCAGTGATCGAAAATGTCTTATAATATACGATTTTAACTAACTTTTTTTGGATTTGCCAAAATGACCAACAAAATCGCAACGCGAACTCCAATTTCGTAACTTAGTTTCTAAAATCACAGCGTGAATAGTAAAAATCGCAATGTGAATAGTATAATCGCAATGCGAATTTAGAAAATCGTAAAATTGCGTTGCGAATTTCAAATGGTAACTCTCTACTTCTAGACTGGGATTTTAAGTGGAAAATAAAACTTATCTACATGTGTATAGGAATTAGCTTTTTCTTAATATAATTCAAAATTTAATTTTTTAAATGTATTTCATTAGTCTAAGTTAAGGATTCTTTCAAATTTCAAACTTTAATTAATTGAATTTAGAATAATTTGTAATGAAGATTGACAAATGAAATAGATTTGTTGTTCATTTACATATAAATTTTTTCACGTGTACGAATATTTTTTATAAAAATTATTTATGTACTTTTCTAACAAATTATTATAGATGGATGATAAGAGATAATTTACATATAGATTCGTTGTGATTTTACTATTCACGTTGCGATTTTACTATTCACGTTACGGTTTTTACTATTCATGTTGCGAATTTGACTTTTGCGTTGCGAATTTGACTTCTGTGTTGCGATTTACAAATTCGCGTTTCGAAATTGGAAACTGTGTTGTGAAATTGGAGTTCGCGTTGAGAATTTGTTGGTCATTTTGGCAAATCCAAAAAAAGTTGGTTAAAATCGTATATTATAAGGCATTTCCGGTCACTGAGATTATTTTCTCATACAATTAATGCATATATAATTAATGCATTAATAGAGAGGTGATGACAAATTCAGTTGGACAGGTTAGTAGGGTGAACCTACGATTGAGTTGAGTAAAAAAAAATTGAATTGACGAATCATATTTTATAATTCAAATTTTATTTAAAATTTTTTCATATACAATATATATATATATATCATGCAGAATTAAGAGATTAAACTCTAATTTAAAAACTAATCAATAAATTATTAAAATTTTTGAGTTATTCGAGTTTTATTTTATAATTTAAATTTTATTTGAAATTTTTTTAGTCAAGTTGAGTTTAGATTTCAGTGTAAGTGGTCAAATTTTTTTGATTTTTTCATGCCACAGTTAGATTTTTGCTCACCCTTTTCTGTTAGATTCTTATATGTATATATTAAACAAAGACGGTAACTGGTTTATTTCATGGAAGAAAACTTCTGGTGTTTCTTCCATTGGTAGTTCTTACCAGGGATTCAAATAGGGGCAGAATAGCGGTATCAAAGCCAATCGCGGAAATAGCAGATCGTTATTATTTCATTGTTTTAATTTTTATTTTTTTTAAAAGAATGTTTTTTATTAAAAAAATCAGCTCATTCAAAAAAAATTTCATGATCGCGATATCCGTAATGACAACAATAGCATCCGTTATATCCGCAACAGTGATAAATGCGACGCGATAAAAAATGTGGCCGCGAATGCTATTTATTAAATCCCTGGTTCTTACCCTCGAGTCATGTCAGGTGAAAGTACATTTCTCGTCCACTGTCCGGCCGGAGGCCATGGCCAAGAACGGATTTAAGATTCGAAAAGTGATTCCGGCAACAGAGGAAGAAGCACGTTTGATGGTGACATGCAGACGCAAGCAAAACCAGTGAAGCAAAAGCAGATCAACACCGTTATCTCAGCTATTCAGGGTTTAATAGATAACTTTACTTACAAGACATCCAAGTAAATCAACAGACTACCTTATTTTTCCCAAGAAAATTCTTCTAGTATATTATATAATATAAATATATATATATATATATATATATATATATATATATATATAGAACAAAACTGTTCCAAAATTATTGTACATTTATACAGATATAAAAATAAGAATATAAATAAATAAAATAAATAAATTACAGTGACCTTATATTGCGGACCAGGCCACCCAGTTTTGGCAGCTTATATTTTACAGCTTCAGCAAACAACTAAGGTGACGCAGTCTCGTCATCAGAACCAGAACCATACTGTGGTCTCCTCTGAAATCCAGGAAAAGCTTGGAACATTATTGGATTCACTGGAACTGGGAACACTGGTTGCATCATTGGATTCACTGGAACTGGGAACACTGGTTGCATCATTGGATTCACTGGAACTGGAAATATAACTAACAATGGTTCGTTCATTTATCATCCCGACTTCCATGCAGACTCGTTCAAGAACTGTAAGGAAATACCTCACCACCATAAAGATCCTAAATGGGTGAGCTTCTTCCTTTGTTGAGTTCCCATGGAAGTATTCCGTGATCTCCTTTACCAGCGACAGTGCCACGCTTTCATGGGCTCGAATCCTTATAATCTCTTACTCTGCCATTTTCATAAACATGTTCATCGATTCTGAAAATTTCTCTTTGCTCTTGCCTGATCATTGTTTCATTTAATCTCAGAACGTCATTGATGTTTTCGATGCCTCTAGAAAGCTTCAAGACATCGCTGTTAAGTACCTCGGAATCCATTGCAGCAGCTTTCTTCACATTGGTGAGCTCTGAACTGAGACCAGACACAACTTGTAAACCAAGCTTTCTACACCGTGCATCTTCGTTTGAAGTGGAGCTATCTGTTTGGTCATTAGTATTTGAAAGACGAGAACCCTCAGTTCTTATGATTTCTTGTACAACAAAATGCAAGAGTGTGGTCTTCCCATCCGCACCCTTGACATCAACAAGCTTTAGGAGTGTATCGAGTTTAAAGGCATGGGCATCACCACAGTTTGTTTCAACGTTCATGCGATTCCCAGTCTTGAGTACAGCCTCTAGAAGCTTTAAGAACATCCTACTGGTTCTCAATTCCTCGCAAGCAGTCTGTGAAAAGGAAAATTCAATGAGATACAGCTAAAGATAATCGACGATAAAGCAACAAGTTTCATTAGTCTGTCATTAAGTCTCTGACATGGAAGGAGAAAAAAAAGGAGCCTACGACTCATATAGGCAGCAAATGAGAAATGCAAACAGTTTATTCAGATTGCCAATATTCTATGGAAAGCAGCAGCATTACTAGCATGCTCAGGTGAGTGAACACACACGCTAAATCTTTTTAGACTTTTGAAATGGGTACTATACTCAAGTAACTCAACATATTAGTCCTTCATATTTTTACTTCGAAGAGAAACCTGTGACAAAAGATTGTGAATAGTCAGATGGATTGCTGTAAAGGATATGGTAGTTGAATGAGTATTCACATTTTAATACAGGCAGAAACAAGCAACCAACAAAAGCAGAAAGAAAATAAGCAGGAGGAAGAAAGCAAGGACATATTGAAAACAGACAGAGATGGAGTCACAGGTTAATTACCTCCAGAGTTTTGAAAGACTTTCTCTCAAAGTTAGCTACGTAGAGCATTGCATCCACCCTTTTGAACGCGAACGGTATATCAAGAACTGTTTTCAAAAATTTCTCTGCAAGACCAAGCTTGACTGGTGAATCATCTTTGAAGTCCTTCAACTTACGTTCTTCTTCCTTTGTTGGAGCCATTTTCAATAAACTTTCAAGAAGTTCAGTGCCGAGTGTATCTGCATTGCCTGTATCATCATGGATTTGCAATTTAACGGATTCATTCAACTCATTAGATTTCCTTACCCCATTGCATATGAGAATAGGGTTTTGTTGTTGTTGTTGTATTCAAGTCATTAGATTTAATTTATTTAATGTTAATCTTTCTGCTGATTGCTCCTTTATTTCTTTAATATATAAAAAGGGAAATTGTAAGCACTAAATCTATATGCAATCATGTGAGGTGTTGCATCTAACAAAAAATCATTATTATTTGCATAGTTCCCCCACTTTGGTATTATTTTCAATCTTTTGCCCACTGTGTGTATATTTATTCTTCTACTTGTTCTTAATAGTATTTGCACATGTAATTTTTCTATTTCTAATATTATTTTCACATCAAAATAAAAATAATATTATAATTGATGTTTTTACATGAAAAAGTAATTTATTTTCTCTTAATTTATTCAAAACTCAAAATTCATCAGAATATTAGAGTATGATTAAACCAATATATAGAGTAATTGGTGGAATTAGATCAGATTGATGAGTTGAATTAATTAAATTATGAATAAATAGTCTAAATGGTTTGGTATAGTAAAATGAAATATTATACAAATGATTGGGAATTGTTAAAATTTTATATTATAAAATTAGTTGTGAATATTTTTTTAAATAATCAGTAATTTTTTATTTTATTATTTTTAAACCAATAAATTAACTAACTGAAATGATCAAATAAAAACAATTGAATTAATTTAAGGATAAATTATACAGGTTTTCACTTTTATCTTTGGTCTTATTTCGGTCACTGGTTTTGGGAAAATAATATATTCTGATTACTTTTGTCTTTTATTTGTCTTATCTCGATCATCAATTTTAAAATTTTATATTCTAGTCCCTTTTATTTTCGTCATATCTTATTTTGACCAATGAATTATTGGGTTTTGTTAGATTGATAACATAATGTGTTAATAACATGGTTACCTTTTAATTTGACCTCTAAATTTTAGGGGGGAAACTAATTTAACCTTATAAATAAATTATGATATTTGCATTTAAATAATTTTTATACTCTTTATCATATTAAAAAAATGAACCTATATTTATTTAATCTAGTGTGAAACATGTTATACACGAATATGGAATAGGGGTTAACGTTTGTAGGGACGTGATTAAGGATAAAACAATTTATTGAATCTTGTCGGTTAAAAGGTTATTTTGGGTGTAAAACATTAAAATAAAGAATGGCGTTCATATATTTATATATATATATATTAATTTTAATAATGAATTTTTTCTTTTTCTTTTCTTAAAAAAATATCGGTGGTGCCTATATAAATATTGATATAAGAGGAGTTCTGTTGTACGACTGGTTAGGATACGCAGGGGCGGAGCTTAGTGAGGTCTTCAAGGGTCAATTTGATCATAATTTAAAAATAATCTAATAAATTTAACCCTTAATATTTACAAATATGAATTAAGAAAAACATGAATGGATCTGGGGATCAAACTTGGGACCTAAGAGATAAACAAATGAATCATACTTTTACTGCCTTAGCATTCAAGATGCCTACGAGTACATTTTAAGGCTATTATTATGTCACAATTTTTTTAACACTCTTGTAGTACTTAACAGATTAATACTATGGTCACATGCTTCAGATGAGCCCCACCTAGCCATCATCAAGCAGGATTGTACCTGGTGCAAGTAGCTGTACTAGTCTCATCTGTGCTCTGGCCAAGCCTTGCTAAATTTCAGGTCAATCTTTAATTGTTGACAATCAAACTAATTTTTTCCCCATACATTGTCCCAGGCACCACTTGGAGCAGCCTTTGGCCCCTCAATAAAGTTTTGATTCCCACGAGGATTATGGGGTCCTGGGAGTCCGGGAGGACCTGGTTGATTAGGCTTTTGGGGTTTTGTTTTGATTCCCAGCAGTCTTAACACGAATCTAGCCAACTCTCCGTACAATAGTCCCCCGCGATCAAAAAGCTGCAAAATGATGCCATAAGTCATGTAAAAAATCTCACTCACTAAAACACAATATTCGTTGATTCAACTATTATTACTTAAGAAAATCAACTCCAATTTGATGATTCCATATCAAGTTGGAAAGATGGGGAGGTAAGAATAGCAAATGCAGCACCTGAAGAAGAGCAGTCATAAACATGTGGAATGCTTGTGTATTCTGGTCTATCAGAATAGATATCCGGCCAAAGCAGTTAACAACACCTTGCATCTGCATTCAGTGAAGGAAGCAATTATGACTATGTTGTAGTGAAAATGCAACACAAAGGTATAGATTCATAAATATATGTCATGCAATAGCATCCGCAAATGTTTATGACAAATTCTCCATTTTTTAGTACACACTTCCTTCTAACCTTATTCCCAAGCACAAAAAAAAAATTGATCGGCTCAAAGTAGCCTAGAATCTAAATTGATTGTCAAAAAAGTCTCGAGTTAAATAACAGCCATCAAGTGTTTCTGACATTTTAGTGTTAAAGAAATGTCACAATGGTCAATGGACATGCACTCCATGCAAGATCCTGAGCAACCTCGAACCAACAAAGCTACAATTGATACCTTCCTCTCCATAGGTCAATTTTAGTTCTTTAGAAAATGGACAGCGAAATGATAAAGCATGTGAATATTTCCTGGAGTGCATATCTTGAGCTCAAGAACAGAGCCAATGACAAAAAGGAGTCAATGGCCAAGGTGGCGGGCTGTCATTACAACGAGGATCAGACGCTCTACGTAACAGATGATATTATTTACATTTAATCAGATAAAACAAAATAAACTATAAGATTTGAAATAAATTACCACGCGGAGGAATGACATCCAAAAGCCTGGTGGGGATGGAGGAGCACCAAAAGGATTATTTGGATCTTGCTCACCATATGGACCCATGCCCATCCCATAACCACCCATTGGACCCCCAAAGCCACCGAGTCCACTGCCATACATTCACCACCATACATTCCAGAGTTTCCATATAGACCACCATAACCTCCTCTATACATGTTGTTTCCATACAATCCACCACCATAAGAACCTACTCCACCATATGATGAACCATACATTCCAGAACCATACCCTGAGTTGTAGTTTAAGCCAGAACCATACCCTGAATCAAAAACCAACTTAGACAAGCTCCACAATAAGCAACTATCGGGTATTGTAATAGATGAATTAACACTTTACCTCCATAAGTGGTTTTTATAGTTCTGTTGCTCCCAAGGCCTGCTGGGTAAAGGCCTATTAACAGCATTTCTATTCACAGCAGCAGTCACATCAGCAGTAGAAACAATTTCACCTGGTCTTGCTGTTCCAGATGCCTCAACCACATCACTGGTGCTGCCAGGTGAGGGTGGCTTAAACGGTCCGGAACCAGACGAGCCTCCAGCTTGCTCCCATGGTTTAGGCGGAGAGCCACCGGTAGCTGCAGTTGATAATGTAAAATTACAATCAAATTGGGGGGGTTGCAAATATTCAAATTTGTTAACACCCGAACCAAGTTAAATTATCCGTTAATGTCTTGACCTTATTCTATCATTAAAAAAGGAATCCACGCAAGAAAAACCCATAATTAGAAATATAAATTGGGCGGATTCTTCAATTCCCTTCACAAAGCAACTAATCAAGCAGGACCAACTAAACAAATCAAGCAATAATAATCGAAAACCATACAATTATATATTTCTATATTGAATCGATCGATGGCTCAAAACAGGATGATCTAAACTAACAAAAATCAACAGAATAAAGAAATCGGACCTTGTTGTTGGGAATTAGAATCCATGGATTCTGGGTGAGATCAACCGATGAAGCAATTTGTGGAGAGCGTTATACCGCCTCGGCAAAGAAAAACAAATAATGCCGACGACTTGCGCGTATTTGCTCCCTTTACACCTCTTTATGTTTTTTTTTTGGCTCGTCTTCGTTTGGTTATTTTTTATTTTGGATAAATTACACCTCATTGTCACTTAATTATAAAGTTGACATTAAACAGATCATATGCTTTTAAAAAGATATAAATAAATCATTCAATTAAAATATCATTACAAACATTTTGCCATTCGTTAAAATTAAAATGGAACAGTAACTTGTCCTTGTATAATAATATTTATAGTATTTAAAACTTATATAATTTATCAATTTGTTATAATTAAAAATAATTTAATAAATTTAATCATTTATATTTAAATATTACATCATTTTAATCTTTGTTTTTCTCTTAAATTATTTTTTCTTCTCTAAAAAGTATTGTATTACTTTTTTGTATAATAACAGTTTAACAATAACTTGTTATTACTTCATAAATGCAATTATCCAACAATTTATTTTATTTGATCGGTTCGTTTGCTTTGACAGTATCACCAACTAAATTGATGTGATTTCTAAATATAACTGTTAAATTTATTAAATTATTTTGAATTGAGACATAATTAAATAGAATGTATAAATTTCGGGACTAAAAATATTATTATATAAGGTCACGTTAAACTATTCCATCTCATTTTTAACAACATAGCGTTTTGTTTATAATAATATTTTAATTGAAGAACTTATTTGTAACTTTTAGAAAAAAGTTGACTTATATTTTACTAAACGTATAAATACGTAATCTTCGGTGTAATTTACCCTTTTATTTTTATATTTTGTAAAAAATGAGAAAATTAAAGTTTTTGAGTTAATTTAAACCCATCTGAATATTAATATAAAATCTAATAGATAATAACTTAAGTTGTCAATTCTACTGAATTAAAAATATATCAAATATTAAAAATTATGGACCCCCGGTCCTATTTGACAGCTCTACACCTCGTTTTAAATGCCTGGATTTGGTGCATTACTTAAAACAATCATTTCCCAACATGCCAAATTATTTTTTAATTTCTCTCTTAAATTATTATTTTTATATCAATTTATTCCAAGAAAATAGAATATTGTTAGGGATGATTATGAATGGATTGAGATGGATTTTTATCTATTTGAATTCAATTCAAAAATTAAATTCTTTTACTCGTATTTGATTCGATTCGAGTTTAGAAGGATCTCCTCGATTCAAAATTTGGTTTTTTTTATGTTAAAATTCACACTTGGCCCAACCTATATATATTATGTAAATTAAGGATCTAATTGTAAATAAATAAAATAAGAAGGGCAAATAGGAAATTATCTCTTAAAATATAATAGATAATTATAATATTATATTTGGTCGGATTATTTTCCTCCCAAGTCCAAATTAGACTAGACCTAAATTGAACTTGAATTTTCAAAATAAAAAATCAATCTAATTAAGTTTAATATAATCAAAATTCATCAAATTTGAGTGAAATGTTCATTCCTAAATATGACAATTTGTTATTAAACAGATGTAATTTTAAAGAAAAATAAACGAAAATAATAATTTAAGGATAAATGAAATAAAACAATTTCAACACTAAAACAAATATATGTATGTATACTTCAAGGAAGAAAAATATGAATAAAGTGGTGACATAATTTTTAATTAAAAAATAAAGATCAAATAAGTCCTTTTGATTTAGTTGACATTAACACAAAAATAGTTGACAAGCTAATTTTTTTCTTAAAAAAATAATTTAGAAATAAAAAAATAAAATTATAAAAGCCGGAAAATAATAAAATTGTAACACCCCAACCCGTATCCGACCCGAATACGAGTCTGAGATGTCACATTGACTTTTTAAAACAAAATTCTTAACAAAATACAGAACCTTTGGACTTATATTAAGAAAATACAATAAATACTATTAAATTATGCTTCATTATAAAACTTTGAAACAAATACGTACTTATGAACAATATTATACGGTATGAACAGTATCGTGAGCAGTAATGAACAGTGCTACAATGCACCGATACATTGCTACAGTGCACCGATGCACAAAAATTTCGAATGCAAATTGTGCATCGATGCACTGCTACTGTGATTTTCATAAAATGTACATAAAACTCGTAAAAATTAAACCGTTAATTACTATCCATTTACATTTACATAAATACGTTTAAAACATTACAAAATTCGATCAGAGCATAAATACTTAATTTATCGACTTTGTTTACATGCCAACCTATTTTCACATAATAAGACATATTATTTAATCTACTTCTGATCTGACCTTCAAGTGGAGTTATGTTGTTTTGTTGAGCTTATAATGGATCTCTCTGCTTTTTTGTGCTTACGTGTAAAACACTTGCACGCTAAGTCATAGACTTAGTGAGGCATAACATATAATAACAATAATGCATTTCATATACATACAAACATATCATCTCTACTTATTCAATCATGTCGTATATGATTCCATGTAAATAATAATAAATTGATAATATGTAATAATGCAAACACTTTTGATACCTTTTGTAAGCCTGTGTACATTACTGAGAACTTAAGATATTTGAGTACATTGAGGTTGTGCACCACTATGCTGTCACCACAGCTCGTATAAATGTCCCGAAGGACCTATCTAGAGGTCATTAAGAACCTCGGCAACTGTCCATAGGTCCAGAAGAACCTAGGTAAACTGTCAATATGTTCCTTAGAACATAGGTAATCCTGTCCATATATCCTGAAAGACATAGGTAAACCCTCGACTCTTGGCATGCCAACTATACCTATCGCTCTCGTATCATATACCATGGGCATTTATTTTTATGTTTCATATGCTCATGTATTCATGTCATTTCTCTTATGATCACATATTTCTTTTATTCTGTCACATATCACATGTGCATATAATCACGTAGTTTACTTTCATGTAATTCGTGTCACTTTTCATATGATTTCATGTTCATAAGTCACATAGCTCGTAGAATAACATGTCAGACATAACTCATGCATAATTATGCATATAACATATAATCATGTAGGTCATGTCACATGAGAATAACATATAAACTTATTCATATAAGCTCATGTATCTCATGGTTCTTTCACATAGTTCACTATCACATTTTTATATCGTATATCTTATAATAGATTCTCATATTATCACTTATTTCCTTTATACATATTTACCATCACATAATCATGTACTCACATATATCATTTAACATATACACTCATAAGAATCACCTCAATCATATAACCTTTTAGGAGTTACTTCTTACCATAGTAACTCCGTCACTGACTCATCGCAAGCCAATGTTTGATTAATAACATACGTACAATTAAATTGCACACTCACCTTAGCCTTGCTTTGATTCGATCCTAATTCTTTGATTGTTCCGGAACTTGTTTAGGCTCAATATCTACATAAAACATAATTTCCGATATGAATATCATAAGCTTAAACCTTATAACTTGATGTTAATAACTTAAGCTAGTTTAATGAACCAAAATTCCATTTTTCCTTTAGAGGTGTATCGATGCACTATGGGTGCATCGGTACCCAAAATAGCTTCGAAACTTCCATGCATCGATGCACTCCTTAATGTATCGATACACCTTCAAAATTTGTCTTAGTGCATTGGTACACACTCATAGTGCATCGGTGCATCTGCCTAGAATAGGCTATTTCATCCGAAAATCATCAACACTTCTCCCAAAATTTCATGTATAAAATCCTTATTATGCTACTAAATTCATTTATAACAACTTTAACAAAATCCTATCATTCCAACACCTTATAATCTTCCATATTTCATCCAAATTCTTAAAACTAAGAATTATACCAAATTTTCTATATTATCCAAACTTAATTCTAACACTTCTAACTTCTTATTCTCATGTATGACAAGTCAAATTCATCCTCCAAATTCATTTAAACCTTCTTATTCAAAATTTCACTTAAAACCCCATTTTCTTTAATATTTCATAACTTCTTCATCTTTTGATTTTAAGACAAATTAATCTTTCCTTAAACTTAATTATTATCTAAGGACCAAAACCCAACTTAAATTTCAGCTAATAATCAACAACGAAGAACTCTTACCTTTTGCTTGAGCTCTCACGTGGAGGAGGAAGAAGAAAGAAGATGAAGAAGAGAAGTGGAGAAAATATCTCCTTCATCTTATCCCCACCTACATATATATCATTTTTTTTTCATTTCCAAGTCAAATGACCATTTTGTCATTTCATTCTTTTAATAATTACTAATAAATTTCAGGAAATATCTCCACATAAATCATTAAAATATTCAACTATTATACTTTTATCCTCAAATTCTGAAATTTTACAATTTAATCATTAACCCGGTATTGAGGACGTTACAAAAATAATTATAAAAATTATAAAAAAATAAAATTTCAACAAATTATAAAAAACAATTTAAGTTTATTAATTTCATTCATCCGAAAATATAAAAGCAATAGAAGATAGAAATATATATTTTTATATAAAAATAAAGAATTCATCGTTCCATTTCGTTTCTATTCCCTTTGCAAATAACTCATCACCTTCCTCTTTGAGTTCCTTTACCTGATCAATTACTTGAGATACATCAAATTTACAATTCCGCGCCATTCCAAGATTTGCATCCTTATAATTCCAGACAAACACCCGTCAATTCGAACAACTACGAAGGCGACATCGTCGTCGTCATCTTGGCTGATACGCAGCCCGCGTTGAGATACAACCTTGTGTTGAAGCAGCTCCGATGATCCAAAAATAATTTATCAGTGAATCTGAAACAAAGAACGTGAGAAAAGAGAGAGCAATATATTAAATTTTGTTAAGATTGAAAATCCTATAAAATTGACAGAAAAATGGCATTAATGGAGTAAACTTGTTAATCGGGCTTTCAGCCTGATACATGCTTATATAATAGACCCGATGAACAACCCTAACATTTTTAACCAATTGTCAGTTAACAGGTCAGCTCCGGATGAAACACAACAAACCCAGTTAACCCCCCCCCCAAAAAAAACTGTTATTGGACCTTAACTGCTCTAACTGTGTAGTTCTTCTGTATGTCAGACTTAATAAACGGTTAAAGAAATGAGTCAGAAGAAATATTATTATTTTTTAATATTTTTGGTAAAGCGATAACTAATTTTCGATAAAAAAAATAATATTTTAAGTAAAACTTTACCGAAAATATTTAACATTTTAGGTAGCGCATAATAATAATATTTTTGATAAAAAAAAATAATATTTTAAATAATATTTTACTAAAAATATTAAAAAATAATAATATTTTTAATAATATTTTTTTAATTGTATATTTTAGACATTTCCTCTCTTAACATTCACTCTACTTTTTTTTCTTTTACTTATTGAAATTGCACGGCAAGAGTTATGCATGGATTTTCAAAGTGTTGAAGTAAAAATGGATTGGGTAAAGTACACCATGGTCCCCTAACTATGTGATATTATTTTGTTTAGTCTCTAAACTATTATAAGTTATAAAATGGTCTCCAATTACAGGGTGTTATCTTGTTGAGTCTCTTGACTATTAAAAGTTACAAAATGGTCACCTGATTGCTCATTATGTTCCAAACCAGCATGTTAAAAAATTGACGATCGTCTGACATGAACATTAACATGTTGAAAGAGATATCATAGTCGTTTGATATTATGAGATCATATTTTATCATATCTTAGTCAACATACTAAAGTACAACTCATATTACCATCAATTTTTTAACAAAAAAGAATGAGTTTGGAACATATAAATTGTCAAGTTATCATTTTATAACTTTTAATAGTTCAGAGATTTAACAAAGCAACACCTTATACTTAGAGGATCATTTTATAACTTTTTATAGTTGATGGACTCGATACAGTAGCACCATATAGTCAAGGGACCATTTATGTACTTTACCCTAAAATATTTGCAATTGGACAACTAACTGGTACTTAGTTGACCTCTACCGTATGTTCCCATCACTTTTTCTCAAACAAAATGCAAGTGTAAATTAACATGTTTAGTCTTGATATGCATTACAAGATTAGTAACCATGGCTATAGTGCTAGTGTTATTTTAGTATAAAAGCTTTTAATCAAATTGTTATTTTAGTATATATTTTTTAAAATGTTGGAATTTAGGTCCAAGATTGTTTTAAGATTCGCGAAGATTTAAAATATTATGGGTTCCTATACAAATATTAATACTTTCAAGGCTTCTATGGCTAAAATTCACCTAAACTAAAAGGCAAAAATGAGAGAGAAAAAATGCAAAACCGGTGTGGGAATCGGGCAGAGATAGTGGGGAGACGAAGGGAAGGAAAGAGCGAAAAATAAAAAGATAAAAGTAGCGAAAACGTAATTTTCCGTTTTACTTCCTTTCGCCCTTCATTTTTTTGCTCAAAATAATTCGAGAATTGACTCCTTAACCTCCACTTGTTACTTTTTTTTTCTTTCTCTTTTGTCTCCTCAGATCTAATCTTTCAGGGAAATTTTTAGGGGCCGCGAAATCGGTTCGGCAAATCTGCGACGAAATTGGAAATAAACAGCCGGTCTGATCCAATAATCCGATTTTGAAATGGATGATTTTCCAGATTTATTTGCGAAAGATTTTGGGATCAAACCCCAAGGTAAATCAGCCCCTATGGCACCTCCTCGGAACCCTTCTTCCGGTCCGAATTACGGGTACCGATCCGATTATAACCGATCTTCATCCACAAACGCTAACTCGTCATCCAATCCCATTTTCGACGATCATGATCGCGACGGACTCTCGTTCAATGATGTCTACGGTGGACCCCCCAAGTACTCATCCGAATCTCGAGCCTCAACCGTGCAAACCTCGTCGTTCGATTATGACTCGTTTTTTAAGGAGTCGAAGCCACCGGTGTATGACAAGCCTGTTTACGATGACGATCTTTTCGATGGATTGCCTGGGATCAAGAGCTCTTCCACGACTTCGGCTGCTAAGTTCGATGACGTATTTTCGGTCCCGGGGTCTCCACCTCCTCCCAAGCATAAGTCGGCGAGCAGCTCGCCGTTGGATGACCTGCTTGGGAACCTAGGGAGGAAAGAGACGGAGACGAAGTTTAATAGTGAGAGAGTGAAAGCAGAGAAAGATGCTCCTTTATTTGATGATTTGCTTCCTGGTTTTGGCCGGAGTAGCTCTCCTGCACCCGTGAGGTATTTCCGGCTTATAAAGACTTTCATTTTGAAACCAACGAACATCATACTGATTTTTTGATGTGTTGTTGTCGTCCATTTTTTTCTGATACCACAGTTTAGGTATTGTGCTGTTTTTTCATATCAAAAGGCATAGAAGCACAAATGCTTAAATGTTCAATCTAGTATGATATTCCAAGATTTTGTTGCGGTCTTGGCAGGTAGTATATTAATGAAATGAGCATATTTAATTATCGGTTTTATGTATGGAGTTGGTTAAGCTTATTGCTTATTTTCTGGTAGTGTGTTATAAAGATTGGCAAGTTAATCAATTGAACTTTCTATGATTCAGCTGTGGGATTTTTTATAATTGACTAAAGGAAGAAGTTTTCATTCAAATATAGACTTAAGACAAATTGGCAAGTTAATTTTTTGTCCAATATATGTTCTATGTTGGGATTTTTGATAAAATGACTTTTGTGTGATTCATTCGTGGATTGCCGATAAAATGACTAAAGAAGACAATTTTCGCTAAGACAAGTCAGAGATTCTAGATTTATTTATCAATTAATGGCTGTTATTTGTCTGGTTTCTCAACTGCATGGCGTTCTAGCTTTTTCCTTAAATGTTTTGTTCTATGGAAGCAACACTTTGCTTGAGTTGATCAACACTGAATTATCTTACCTAAATGTTGTGTTGTTATAAAATGCTGATACACTGCAAATCCGTACTGGATATAGAACAAATAATGTGGATTTTTTCTCCCCTGTGGAATATATTTACTTTGGCTCTGTTGCATATTTGAGGGAGCATCTCATCTGGGGTAGCAACCACTGTAGCAAGCTACGTTTAGGATCAGGGGAGCTACCTAAGGCAGTGTTTTTGCCGCTTAAAGTTGTACCTTTTTTTGCTTTGTATTAGTTGCTAAACGAAAAATATGCATTTCTCTGATTCCGGTGTGGGGGGCTTATGCTCTTTTGTATCTTTATTGAGTCTCAAAGTTGGTGATTAACATAAAAGCCATCAACCCATAGCTTCTTCAGACGACTCAGTTTTGATGCTTAATGGTTCCAAAATAGTTATGTTCGTACTTCCATGGTGTGTGTGTCACACCAGGTTCATACTTACGTGAATATGACTTGCTTAAGACATACATCACATAAATGCTGATGGAACTCTATTAATCCTTATCTGGTCATGTACTGGCTCTGCATATCTCTTTTGTTGGTTGAGAAATACGCCATCCTCTGTTTATTTCTATTTTAAAGTGGAAAAACTCCAAGATTAAATTCATTGGTTAGGTGACATTTTGTTGGTTTTTTAATGTTTTTGTAAACTGGCAAAAAAGAAAAAACAGAAAATGCTGTAAATGAGTTAGGCCAAAATGTGCTACTAGAAAATTTGAGATTTTCTTATGATTTATGATTATGATAACATCCTCTTCCTTTTTTTTTTTTTGGATTTTCTTGAAATGTTAGTTAGAAACATGGACATAGCTTTTCCAATTAACTTCAGTAAAATATCAATTGTCTTTCATGGTGTTTTTACTTGTAAATTTTTAATTTGTAGCCAGACTTAGAAGAGATAAATAACCAAAGATAAAAACTTATTGTCATTCAATTGTGATTTTGATTAATCGGAAACTCTTAGTGCACATTACTTTTGGATTAAGTGCGAATAAGGGTAACTAAAAGGGGGTATGTTTGGGCTTTGAACACTTTGTTCAAAGTTGAGATCATGTATTTTTCTTTTCAGTTCTGTATTTGTCCAATGCTGTCTTTTAGTTCTTGTTCTTATAATAGTTAGCTTTACCATGCAAATGTTTGCTGATATCATGCTCCATTCTTTGGACAGGTCAACTTCAGAGGCTGGTCAGTCCCAGAATCCAGCCTCAAATTCAAGTAAGACTGGTTCCAATTTGATGGAGGACCCTTTTGTTGTCTTAGGATCAACATCTGACCCTGCAGATTCGTCCTCTGTGTTGTTTACAGACCCCTCAGAAGTAATAAGTAAACTTCACGGATCTGGGAAGTCAAGAGTGGAGAGTTCATCTGGTAGTGGGGGAGTGTTTGATGATTTAGATCCTCTTGAAGGTATTGGAAATCTGTACCTTTTGTGTCATCTGAGGTTAATAAGAGGGGGGAGGATAGGAGCCCTTTAAGAACTTCAAGTGGACCACAAACTTCAGCTGGTGAAGAGCCAAAGGATGAAGAGTTTGAGCACTACACAAAGAAGAGGATGCCTTATATGGGAGATTTTCCGGCATCTCAACCTGTGTTTGACATGCCCAGTATGTCAACTAATTTTCATAGTTCTGGTGGTCGAGCTACTAGCCCTCCTGCTTACCCGAATGTTGTTTCTAATGATACTAGTTCCCAGGTAAATACAACTCCAAGATCTGAGAACTTCGACACATTTGATGATGTGTGGCTTACCATATCAGAGATTCCCTCTTTACACAACCTACTAGTGCTCCTCCCCCTTCAAGACCACCGCCTCCAAGGCCACCACAAGCTTCAAAGCCAATGCCAAGCTCATCTTCTTCCACGAATGCAAAAAAGAAGGTTAATGAATTTTCTTCTTTCCCAAATTCGTCTCAGTACTCACACAACTCTCAGCCAGCTTATACATCAGCAAGCAGCAATGTTACATCTCAAATTGATGAACTTGAAGATTTTGCAATGGGTAAGGCCCAGAATAACTTCGATCAGGCTGAAGTTTTTCCAGGTGATGATTTTGAGACCAGTTCTGTTGCTGCTGCTTCTGCTGCCGCCATGAAAGAGGCAATGGATAGGGCAGAGGCTAAATTTAGACATGCTAAGGAAATGAGGGAGAGAGGGAATTTGAAGGCTGCTAGAAATAAAGAATCTGGTCAAATGGATAAGATGAGAGATATGCAAGATGCTTTGGATAGAGAAGCTAGAGAAAGCAAAAGAGGCTGGAGCGTGTGAGGCAACAAAGGGAAATAGAGGAGGAAGAGAGAGAGCAAAGGAGATGTGAACTGGTGAGGGAAAAGGAAGAGGAGGAGAGAACACAAACAAGGCTCGAGAAAGAAAGGGAACGAGTTAGGCTGATGGAGAGGGAAAAGGAAAGGGCCAGACAAGCTGTTGATCGGGCTACTAGAGAAGCACGTGAAAGAGCAGCAGCTGAAGCTCGTGCTAGAGCTGAAAGGGCAGCTGTTGATAAGGCATCTGCTGAAGCTCGACAACGTGCAGAAAGAGCTGCTGTGCAGAGAGCACAAGCTGAAGCCCGTGAAAGGGCAGCAGCTGAGGCTAGAGAAAGAGCAGAAAGAGCTGCTGCAGAAGCAAGAGAGAGGGAAGCACGGTCAAGGAATGCAGCAGCAAAAGCTGTAGCTGAAGCAAGGAGTAGAGCTGAAAGAGCTGCTGCCGAGGCTCGAGAAAGAGCAGCTGCTACTGCAAGGGCTAGTCAGCAAAAGAATGACGACGATCTCGAATCATTCTTTATGGGTTCTCAACCCAGCAGTGCTCCAAGGCCAAGAGCTAACTCATCGGTGAGAATCTTAAGCTGCAATGCTGTATTCATCTTCTGACTCATGCTGTAGTGTCAGGTTGTCTGGTTTCTAACTTGTGTTGTTGCTCATGCAGGATCCCCTGTTTGATGGACAAAGTAAGGGAGGGCCTGAAGTAGCATCTAGCAGGAGGAAAGCTTCTTCAACTGCAAACATTGTTGATGATCTCAGTTCTATTTTGGAGGTGCTTGCAAATTAGAGATATAATGATTTTTGTAATTTTTAATATCATGTTTGTTCTTCTCCATAGTTGTAATTGAGTAAGCTACTTTGATGCTAAAGCTGCTCCATCTTCATCTGGAGAATTCCAAGAGGTTGATGGGGAAACTGAAGAAAGGAGAAGAGCCAGGTTGGAACGCCACCAAAGAACTCAGGAACGTGCGGTATGTATTCCACGTAGCATATTTCATTTATCTTTTTCTTCCTGTCTAAATTCTGTACTGCATACTGGCCTTGGCTTACTATTAAGTTTGCATATCCAGGCCAAAGCATTGGATGAGAAAAATCAGCGTGACCTTCAAGTGCAAAGGGAACAAGCTGAGAGACACGTAAGTGGATGCAGTATATTTTTGTTATTATTGTTTATTCTATTCTCTTTCATCATCTTCTTCTTACAATAAAGGTTTCTTGCTTTAGCCCTAGCCTCCTTATTGAACACACAATGCATAAGTTAACTTGTAAAATTGACTCTGGGATGGTTTACTCATTTTTTATACTAATGCTAATGTATAAAGGAAATGGGTGGCTTTGATTTACGGATTAAATTTGTATATAATTCTATGATATAATTTGTTGAGACTTCTAAACATGGTATTATTAATAGTTTAAAACCTGGTCGATACTTTGACTCAATTTTGCAACTCAAGTATCATTAGTGAGATGAGTTTGAACTAGGGATTTAAAACAATATCTGAACCTAAAAATATACTGACCTGCCCAACAAATGTTGCAACCAAATTATATGTTCATCTGGATTTAGTTGGCTTAAGTAATTGAATGTATAATCACACATTATGTGTTGAAAGAAATAGTTACTGTCTGGAAAGCATTATGCTGCATTAGAATATATGTTAATGTGCAAATGAATGGGTTTCTACTTGTGTATGCTTAAGTCTACCAAGTTTATTGTAGTATTTACTGTCCGTCTAATATTGATTATGGTATTGTTTCAGAGGATTGCCGAAACACTAGATGATGAGATCAAGAGATGGTCTGCTGGAAAAGAGGGAAATTTGCGTGCTCTGCTGTCAACACTGCAATATGTATGTTATTACTACCATTCATCTTGTTTGTGCTCTCTTACACAGTATTTTATGTAGGAACAGACTTTATTGTATTCCTTGTTTTTATTTTCTAGTATATATTGTGCTGGTTGTCTGTTCTCATTTTATTGCCTAAATACCACCGATCTGATATTTAACCTTTTTTATAGATATTTTTCACATGTGGTAGATGACTTTAAGGCAAATTATGAGCTATGTTGTTACAAGTACCTGCCTAACTTTTTAAATATTCTGCTATGCTGTTACATTAAATGGATAACCGAACATGGCTGCTCTTAAGAATAACCCAAAACTGAAAAGGAGATTGAGCTGACAATTTCAGGTGTCCAGCTCCAATACTTGTAATGTTTACTGTCTGATTTAGCAGTGACCTTTAGAATTAAGGTACTGAAGCATGGAGTACTTCTTCGTAGTGTCTTTCCTTCATGATGCTTACCATCTTACTCTGGCAGTTTTGTTGTTCTACTCAAGGAACTATTCTTGTGCCAGGCATGCACTTCTTTATTGAGCATTAAACTCTGTGGAACCCATTTAAGAAAGATTTGGCGTAGGTGGATGTCAATCTATTGTAAGCATTTGATGCAGAACTTTGTAGAAAGCATGGGATCCTTCGCAAAAATTCTTTCTTTTTCTGCATGACTTGCTAACACTTGCATCACAATTTGACATTCACAATTGCTTGGACAAGCAAATACTTATTTTGAGGGTAAGTGTAGTATTCTAGTAGTTGAACTGCTTGAGAATAAGCTTTATTGTCTTGCGCTATGCCTTTTCCACCATTCATCTGATGGTGTAATTATGTTCTACTTATTAAATTTGCCGTGATGTGAGCACTGCCTTGTGATTTTGGAATTTAGTCTCTTGAAAATTTCATAGTAGTTTCTATTCATCAGTTTTTTTTTTGCTTGCATGTCTTAAATTCATGAAAATGTGATATCGTTACTGTTTTTTTAATTTATCTCCTGCTCCTGTTCTTTGATGATTAGGTTCTTTGGCCTGAATGTGGCTGGCAGCCTGTTTCTTTGACAGATTTAATAACAGCTGCCGCAGTTAAAAAGGCTTACAGAAAGGCGACACTTTGCATCCATCCTGATAAAGTCCAGCAAAAAGGCGCCAATCTTCAGCAGAAGTGTGTTGCAGAGAAGGTCTTTGACTTGCTCAAGGTACTTTAAAAAAAATTTGCGTGAAGAACTTTATGGTTGATGTCCTATTTTACTATTAGAGCCTCGTTTGTACTGATTGCTATTTTTATTTGTCACATTTTCTGAGATGGGAAATCGTGGTATTTGTATATTAGCATATTAATGTCATGTTACTGCTGCATTTCTTTCCATCTTGTTTTCGTTCTCACTGTAAATCCTATCTTTATGATACATAGGAAGCATGGAACAAGTTCAATTCGGAGGAGCTTTTCTGAGTTTCAAATCGTTGACTTTGTAGCTAAAGAAATTTGCCATTTGGAAAAAGTAGGCATTGGGTTTGAATGAATACACGACTGTCAAGCTGCTATGATTCTCTCAGGCGCTGCTGCCTGCCTCAGTTTGATGATTCATTATGTCAACTATTAAAGAATGACATACAAATCCTGCTTCAAAGGCTTGTAATGGGACGGGTGAAGTACATACACTCTTTTTCTTCAGGTTGCTGTACATTAAATCTTCATCCAGGTAGTTGGTGTGGAAATATGGAATCTCCAGGTTAAGTGTAGATTATATAATTCACCAAATTGGCCAGTTCTCTTGTCGAGGGGATATTATTGTTAATTCTTTTTTAATATATTTGTTTTGTTTGTGTTTTTTGTTTCCCCCATTTCCCTACTTTTTTTTGTGGCAAATAGTGTTCTTTTGATATCAAAAGAATAGTAGGAAATATGTATGATTGTTGAGAGATAGGTACTCCGAGGTGGATAATTCATATAATATCATTTGTTTCTTCCGGTTCTCTTGTATTGCTTAGCCATTCGAACATATTTACCTTTTCTTTTTATATATTTGACAAGATTTGTATGTGGACCAGAGGGTTAGTGCCATGATTTATGGGATTGAAATGCTTGTGTGTATTTGTCTTGGAGTTTGTTACCTTTGGGGGCCTCAGAGCTGTGTTCCTTGGTGATTCCAGTTTGTGCCCGTGACATTAATGAGTGTCAAAAGGGAAACAACCATTCAGGTAAACGGAAGCGCGACAAATGCAGATTCATATCCAACTAGTCATTTTAGGCTAAAGATGCTTACATGATCCGAGCTAGGTAGCAACAAATTCATATTTCAGCTTGCATCATATACCATAAAAGCAATTTAAGGGAAAAGAACTATTGTCATGGGGAGCAATCCAAGTTTTTTTTAACATACCGAAGTATAATTTTTTTTAACCATTGATAACACAAACATACTTTGCAAACGTTGTGCGGCGTCTCAAACTTAAGACCTCAAGTTTTTATATAATGGGAAAGATGTTTTGAAGAAATATTCATGTCATTCCTTAAAAGATAAAAGAGAAGAAATATTCATTTATGTATTTTAATTATAATAATTAACGGAGTTAATAATTTAGAATAATTAATAGAATCATAAAAGTGGAGCAGCAATTTATAATCAGAAGTCGACCAAAAAAAGAAAAATCTCAATGTCATTGGAAGGCCATCGAGGTGGAGTTTGGGCTGGGCCTAACAGGCCTGGGCTTTTGGTGGTATCTCCGTGAGACTGAACAAGCAACGGAGCCACAGATAGTTGGAGCGAGAAGATATTTTTTTAATGACAGCGTAAAAATTAAAAAAACTCCCCAGAAATATATGAGCAAGTTATCTCCGTGAATAGAATAAAACATGATAAAACCCAAAACCCTACTGCCTTCTCCTAGAATCTCTACCACTCTCTAAGCGCTCAACACCAACCTTCGCACTCTCTTGCACCTTTTTCTTCAAATCATCGATATCACATTTCCTGCCTTCTATGTAAGCGTTCTCTCCTTCTATTCTTTAATGTCGTCTCTATGCTTTTAATCTTGTGTTTGTCATCTATAATCCCACTCGATAACCCACTTGGACTTTTGCACTTTACTGTTTTCTCTTCTATCCTTGGTTCTTTGAGAGCACCCGGCTAGTTTCTCTGCACTGAACCCAGAATTTGGAAGCTAATTTGTTTCCAGGGAGATGGCTGTTTCTTTCTTTTTCTTCATTTTTCAGATGATGATAGGATCGCTTATTACATGGTTTTTATGATGATAATACTCGGGAATCCTTTAATCCTTTTTCTACTCTTAGTTATAGTTCTTCTTTGGGTGAGGTGGAGGGGGTATTTTGGTATTACCTTTATTCTGTTATTGAGTGATTATTCTTTTTGGGAATTCGCAGTATGTTTACTTTTGCTCGAGTTTTCAGCTTTTTGGAATTTGAATTATGTTAGAGGAATCGGTTTGAAGGCAAGGAGAACGTGGTTGGAAATGAAGAGGAAAACGCAACTTCAACTTGCAGAACTTGAGGACTTATATAAAGGTGTTTTTGGCTCTGGATATTTCTCTTTTAGTATTGAAGATTAAAAATGTTGTTCTTCGGGTTATTGTTTAGTTTACTTTTTCAATCTACATCTTAGTTTTGTTTCTTATACTATATTCGAATTTAATCTAAAATCTTCTAAAGTCTTAATTAACTTTAATTTAGATTTTCATCAATGATTTCTGCTGACTGATATGTTTGTGATTACATATCCTTACTTCTTTTAATCATGTGAAGCAGATAAAATATTTCCCACGCAGGAGGAGATGGGAAACTATGCTTTGTATTTAGGACTAACTCTGAAGCAGGTTCAGCAGTGGTTTATCAATAAAAGGAAAAGGGATAAAGGAACTATATTACCTATTCGTTCTATGAGAAAACCGTCTGCTTCTACAAAAGGGAATGCCACCGGGATTTTTGCTGCTAGTGTGAATCATAAAAGCACTTCTTCAGTTGGCGCAAATATCTTTGGCAATAAAAAGAAGAAAATGCTTCTTCCTCAGGATTTGTTGCCTGCTCAGTACATTCTAAAGAAGGTATTTCGCAAGGATGGTCCTCCACTCGGTGTGGAATTCGACTCTCTTCCTTCCCAGACCTTTTTCCACTGCGAAGGTACTCTACTGGAAGCTTGTAGCCTTGTTTCCTTAGTGGTTGCTTGATTCTATTTAACAATTATCGTTATTTCCCTCAAGAACAACAACAACAACAATGACCGTCATTCATTTGGTTCCTTAAATTTGAGGTTTGCTGAAAATCAAAATTAAGCTGGAAACCTCATTCCCTTTGCTGTGCTCATACATTGAGATTTTTCAAGGTTTCCATTTTGCTAAGATATATGATTTTTCTTGTTAATGCCGTAAATATAACTGGTGAAATACAGCCCCTAACTAGTGATTTTTATAAATTTATTTATTTTCTTATTGTTTCTTTTTCTTTTTCAACTTTATCTATTTTGCTTAAGATTTGGGAGCAAGTGTCAAATATATGGGTATTTTATTCAACATTGGTGCGTTCCATTTTTTTAAAAATTCTATTTAGAAGGTCAAGATTCCATACACATGTTTACTTCAATAACATGTTGGATAAGTGTCTGACAAGGGTACTCGACCTAACACTAAGGGTTGGAATAACATAGCTTGTTAAAATTTGATTTTTCCTTTTCTAGTATTCTTGGTATTCACACTGTAATTTGATGTATTTTAATTACTCTATTTAGGTTCTAAAGAGTCTCATCCTGCTGATCAAGAGTGTGAAAGGGGAGCAGCCAAAAGGAGAAAGGTACAGAAAATATTTTCAAGATGTTCATCTTCAGTTCCTACTTCTGTTTTCTTATTTGTTTTACTTTTGTTTCTTGTATTTAAGATTTTTGAGTTTATTGGCGCGAACCATCAGAACAATAGTAATGAGAAAGCCCCAGTGAAGAAACATGGTATTGGAAAAGGTTTGATGACAGCTTGGAGGGTTGTGAACCCTCAGGGTGGATATATTCCTACTGGTGTTGATTTTTCTAATCGAGAAATTGGTTCTCCACAAACTAGTCCCGCAGTGCGAAGGCAACCACCTTGGAACAAAAGGCGGCAGCCTTTAGTATCTCAAATGGTTAGCTGTCAATTATTGAGTTGCATGATTTTATGTTTACTTCTTTCTTTTAATCTTCTTAGGAAGCCTATTATTTTTGTTTTTTTCATCATTCCCTGAAAACCCAGTGGTTATGCTTTTGAATGATTCCTAGATTTTTGTTTATGGTCTTGTGTTGAAAATTTGCTTACTTCAGCTTGCAATTTCAGAAACAGAGAAGTTTGGAAAAGAAGTTACAGGAAAAGAAGAGGGCTTCCATTAAGAGGAGAGAGGTATATATGGTAATTTTTATCGCATTTTTGCATTTTAATCTTAACTTCTCAATTACTGCTGTATTAATGTTCACTTGCCTGTTTTGTGGCAGGTGCAATCTAACAAAAATGAGCAACCGCACAAAGAAAAATGTGAACTTGCTTCAGATGGAACTGTATCTAATGAATGTCTTGATCAACTTGCAATGCTAGTCGATGATGAAGAATTAGAGTTGAGGGAGTTACAAGCTGGATCAAATCCATTAACATGTGCGGATCATCTTGGCACAAGTAGATTGCTTGGTTGCTCCCTTTGCAAAGGTTCGCTGGCTTTGTAGTTCATGATTCTTTGAATACTTGAGTACTTTTTTACATCTTATTTGTAGCATTTATATGATGTACATATATAAGGTATTTTGCTTTTAGTTCTGTAAAGAATCTGTTTATGGTTTCCCAGATTTGCTGGCCAAGTTTCCACCAAGTATGGTTAAGATGAAGCAACCATTCAGTATGGAACCCTGGGATTCATCTCCCGAAATTGTCAAAAAACTGTTTAAGGTCCCTGTTAAGCCTATAGTTCGTTAATGTTGTTCTTCATTCAATATTATGGCAGCATGTTATGAGTCCTGTTCCTTTATTTTTCTTAACTGTGTTGCTTAACTATTGTTTGCATTTCTTTTTCAGGTGTTCCATTTCTTGTATACCTATTCAGTAACACTTGACATATGTTCATTTACACTTGATGAGTTTGCTCAAGCATTTCATGATAAGGTTATCCCTCATCTATATTGTACCATATACTTTGAAGTTCTTAACTTGGCTTATATTTATTTTCTCTTTTTTTTTTGTCATTCTAAACATATGTGTGTGTCTGTGTGTGTGTATCTCAGGATTCCTTGTTACTTGGTAAAATTCACGTTTCCCTTCTCAAGCTTCTTTTATCTGATGTCCAAGCGGAGTTGAGTGGTGCACTTTTCCCCCATTTTAGCTTGTCTTGCAAGTTTCTTGTTCTTCTTCAATCGGTGAGTAGTGATCATGCAGGTGTTTTTTTTGGTATTTTACATGTCCAATTGGATGCTTGCATATGTGTCTGTTTGCTTCCAATGGTTTTTCTTGTGTGGGATATTCTCCTCCTCTGATTTGTTTTAATAATGCACCATATTACTTGGACAATCCGTTTACCTGGGAAAGCGTTGGATATAGATTCAAAGTGTTGGACCAAAAAATAAGTCTGGATTCAGTAGTTATTTGACTAGAAAATAGATCCATTGGAAAGGAAGTGCTTGTTAGACAAGATTTATTTTTTAAGGATTTTTGTTGCTCGACTTATATTCACTTAAATAAGACTTTGGGGGCATCAATCAAGATTGAGTTGGAGATTAGCTAACTTTTCTCTGAGTTGATTACACTGTTTTTTTAATATCTGTTTATTAAGCATGTCGGTCAAGTTGCAAAACATAATATTTTAGATTGACGTGCATTCAGTGAGTTGGCTGTGCCTGATATTCCGATTTAGTTCCTTCCTGTGTGATGTCTTTAACCATAATACAGCTCAAATGAATCATTGAACCAAAGCCCTAGGAATTTTAAGTGGATACATTTGTCTTAGCAAAGTACATATATATGCAAAAGGAAAAAGAATAACAAGGGAAATGCATGCGTCAGTTGTGGAGCACAGTGATATTGAAATGCTTCCTAGAATTGTACATGGATGAATCACTTGATCCTTATCTCTTTGTAAATATTTTTTTGACAGTTGGTAATCTTTTATAAAATTCCTAGGATGTTGACTTGAGGTGTTGAATTGTCAGAAATTCTTAGAGCTCCATGTCCTTGACTCCTTGCTAAAAAGGGATGTGATTATTTCCTTTTATCAGGTAGAGAACCAAGAATATCTGGTCGACTTCTGGAAGACATCCTTGAACCCTCTGACATGGACAGAAATACTACGCCAAGTTTTAATTGCAGCTGGCTTTGGTTCAAAACAAGGTCTATTACGCAGGGAAACCCTTAGCAAGGTATGAGTACATTATTTTTATGTATCAGATTTGGCCAGTCTCAGATTCAAACTTCTTTGGAGTTCCTTTATGGTCCAGAGATCTTTGGTTATATGTGAAATAAGTCATTTTATATTTAATCTTCTTTCCTAAAATACAGGAAATGGACCTCATGGTGAGGTTTGGCCTACGCCCCGGTAGTTTAAAGGGTGAGCTGTTTAAAATTTTGTCACAGAGAGGAAATAATGGGCTAAAGGTTTCAGATTTGGCATCGTCTTCGACGGTAAGACTTTAAGCATTTATATTTAGAAAATGAAATTTCTGCTACAGAAGCCATCTAAGCTGAAATCCTCACTGTATTCATTATTATGACTTCTATCAAAAAAAAATTATTATGACTTTGTTTCAGTGATCGATTTTTTTATCTTTTGAAGGTTACTGAATTGAATCTCACTAGCACGACTGAGGAACTTGAAGAATTAATATGTTCAACTCTTTCAAGTGATATTACTTTATTTGAAAAGATTTCATCATCCACATATCGTCTGCGCTGTAGTTCTGTTGCAAAGGAAAGCAACGATTGTCATTCTGATACTAAGGATTCTGGAAGTGTTGATGATGACTTCGATAGCAGTGATGATTCTGTGTGTGACTCGGGAAATTATTATCAAAGGAAAATAAAGTATGATAACCATTTGAAAAGTAAAAATAACATGCTGGCAGTCTACACTGAAATTGATGAAAGCCATCCAGGAGAAGTGTGGTTGCAAGGACTTATGGAAGATGAATATTCAGACTTGAGCATTGAAGAGAAGCTGAATGCATTAGTGGCTTTGATTGATCTTCTTAGCGCTGGTTCCAGTATCCGAATGGAGGTAAACCAGTTTCATCTGGCCAAGTTGACATTCTCTTCCACCGCCTTTCTCCTCTTCACCTCCATAAAATTGAAATAAAAATAAATAAATAAAAGAAAGATTGAAAAAACTCCTCTTCTGTGCCCTTGTTTGGTATGTCTTGCTTCCGTGGTCACTATTCTTTTTCAAATGTATCTTTCTTTTCTATATTTTCCTTGAGGACCCATGATCTCTGCAATGGTTATTTTGGATAAAATATTTACATCAAATATAAACTAGCAACTGCCTTCTTTACTTCCTAGCATTTTCAGGGTTTTAGGTTTTTGTTCTTACCTTGCTTAAATGTTTCTTGTTCTATTATGAGGTTATGAATTTTCCATAATTCCGTACCTGTTAGAGTCTCATATTACTCATTATTTCATTTTTCAGAATCCTAGTAAAGCCATTGTTGAGTTTGTTCCCAGCATCCCTCGCTATGGTTCTGGAGCAAAGATTAAGAGATCATCAACTCGACAGAATTTTCCTAGGCCATCTTGGGTCTATGGTGGACAAGAACCACACACACCATCAGACTCTTTCCCGGTTGACTCGTCAGCAGTTGCAAAGTTTTTTGAAAAAGAAAAATGTTCTTGCAGTGGAAAGGATGCAAAACAAACTGAAGTAGGAGTTTATATACACCCAATGCAATCTGTTTTTTTGGGCTCTGATCGTAGGTACAACAGATATTGGCTTTTCTTGGGCCCTTGTAATGGTTATGACCCTGGACATAGGAGAATTTACTTTGAATCTTCTGAAGATGGTCACTGGGAAATCATAGACACTGAAGAGGTAACCCTCCCAGCTTATCATAATGGGTGTCTGTTGCTTCATTTGTTATACGATTGGTTAAATTTCGTCTCATTCTTTTTTAAGAACATTGCCTTTCCATTATAAGTGAACTCTTTATCCAAAGATAAGATACTTAACCTGAGAGAAAATCTAGAGTTCTTTTCAGTTTTCCTTTTGCAGACATTGGAGTGATTGTTCTCATCTAAACAAACTTTTTACTGTTATTATTTGTTTGTCTCTTACCACGGTGCAGGCTTTGCGGTCCTTGTTGGCAGTTTTAGACGACAGGGGTAAACGTGAAGCTCTTCTTATTGAATCATTAGAGAAACGGGAAACTTCACTTCGTCAAGAAATGTCAAGCAGACATTTATGTGATGCAGAAATCGGGCACATGCAGTCTGGTTCACCTGAGATGGATGCAGCAAGAGAAAACAGTTGTTCTCCTGTTTCTGATGTTGACAACCTAAGCTTGACAGTGGCTGCGAATGAATCTTTAACCTCGTGCAGTGCTATAGTTCTTCATACTGGGAAGAAGGGAGAAGAACATAAACAAATGTGGAAACGTCTTCAAGAACTTGATGTGTGGATATGGAATTACTTTTACTTGAACCTTAATTCTGTAAAACACAACAAGCGTTCTTATCTTGATTCGCTTACCAGATGTGAGAGTTGTCATGATTTGTACTGGAGAGATGAGAAGCATTGTAGCATTTGCCATACCACATTTGAGATTGATTTTGATCTAGAAGAAAGGTATGCCATCCATGTAGCTACGTGCAGAGAGGGAGGAGACAACACTACTTTTCCGAATTTCAAAGTCCTACCATCACGGTTGCAATCACTGAAAAGCTGCAGTCCATGCAATTGAGGTGCATTTCATTTCTTTATTGCTTTTTGTCTTGCTAACTTTCTTTATAAAACTAAATCATCATATATTACATCATATGAAAATAAATAACACAGGCACATGCCTAAATTCCATGCATTACTATTATATAACATAGTATGCATATGCATGCTCATCTTTCTTTTACCATCGTCTTCTTTTTGCCAAGGACTGTTGTTCAGGGCACATAAAACTCATACCATTGTCTCATTGGTTTTTTAGTTTCTTTATATATTTTATTAATTCTACTTGCATATTTGAAAACAAAAATGCCAACTCTCTTCACAAGAAATAAAATGGGTAATGAAGTCTCGCTGTCCCACTATCTTTTTGTGAAAACGGTGAAGGAAACTTTTAGTGCATTATGATACTTAATCTTTGAAACACATTTAAGCTATTTAAGGGAGCAAATTGTTTAATGTTTATTAACAAATTATGTATTTTAAAATGTTTGGTTTCATGGGAAGTCCGTTGTATCTTTCCTTTCTTTAGTAGAACATGTGAAAATTCAGTATTGTGTACAATTCATTTATATATGTAAAATATTTAAAAGGAGAACAAACTTTATTCGATTATTTTTATTTAACCATTGTGTCCATTTCCCCCCTTACTTTCTATGCAGTCATTTATGCCTAAAGATTCTTTAGTTGGTGCTTGGACAAAGTCTGCTCACAGGTTGTGGGTAAAAAGGTTACGACGGACATCGTCTTTGTCTGAGCTTTTGCAGGTAGTCTTTTTTTTTAATTACATGCTTAGAGTTGTTCTTGAAGTAGTGTGGCAAATTTTTTATGCTGACCCAAATTATAAAATGGACCATCTCAAATCTTGTTTGCAGGTTGTTGCCAATTTTGTTGCAGCGATTAATGAGAATTGGTTGAATCAATGCCAAATTGCACAAAGGGGTTGTACTATTATTGAAGAAATCATAGCATTCTTTCCAACCATGCCCCAAACATCATCTGCACTTGCACTCTGGTTGGTGAAGTTGGACGAGTTCATTGCATCATATTTGAAGAAGGTTCATTCTGAAAGGAACTAGGAAATGGGACCAGATCAGGTATATTTCTTTATCTACAAAGTTTCTTTACATGTGTGGTGCTCTGGTCATCAAAGTTGAGCATCTTGTTTCTTTCTATTCACTACATGGATTGTTTCTTTTTATTCGAATGAAGATTCGATCATGCTATGTAGAATGTGATTGTCATGTATTTTTATTTCTCAAATACAAGTAGTTGATATTTGAGTTTGTGAAAATCACACTGGACCTTTCCTTATGCTAGTTGATGCTGATGGAAATTTCTTATTAAGCAGAGAATATTTCTAGCAGTTTAGGTTTTAGCTTTGGTAATGTTTTCGAGAATTAACCTTGAATCTTGGTTCTAGCTGCTAGCTAGTTCTCCTGGAATTTCTTCCAGGCAGGACAATATTTGCTCTATCTTAACATAAAGGAAACTAGTGCCAATCAAATTAAGCACACTTACATCCCATTTTAAATGTAGTCTTGATGATGGATAGGAAAAGATAAGAAATGTAAAATTTGTTTGTTGCCAAATGTTTGTCTCTATTCTGTTCTTTACACGTGACAAAGGCTGACTTGTTTATATTCAATTTGTATCTTAAGAGAAACTATAAGGATAACATCGGCCATAGTGGCATTGAGGCTGGTTATTTTGAACTATGCATCTGTCCGTCTTGTTTTTCGTATATTTTTGTCGGTGTTTGGAGGTGTAATCAGCCTTGGCGACTAGTTATATGTTAATTTTTACTTAAACAAGATTGTGATTGTGAAGTTGATTGTTTAGGCAGTTATCATCTTTAGAATCAATGGAACGAATTTAGAGTAAGAAAAAAAGTCGTATTTTGAAAGGGAAATCATTCACCCTTTGAGCTTTGTATCATGTTTCATTTTATTTTGTGTGCTTAGGATGTGGAAAATAAACAGTTGTCCTCGTTTCATAGTTTCCTCAGAACTTTCATGATTTCAATATCTATGTGCATGCTCTTCCATTCCAGATCCTTTTGCAGATTAGCATGCGTCTTATATTTTAGAATTAATAAGTTCTTTAATCTTTAGCGTATTTCAGATAGAAGAGCAGCAGATGAATAAAGCCATCTATTTTCAGGGCATGTACAAATGGAGAGCGCATTTGGCTTTCTTCTTTCTCTTTGCTCTTCAAAGTACTGAACCGACCTCGGTTATTATTCCGACCGAGTATTCATCAGTGGGAGCTTTCTTTGATGCATTAGAAGTTTAGTTTGGAAAGATGAAAGCAGAAAAACGTTATGAGACTGTACAGGGCAGGGTTTCGAGTAAATTTTCATTTTTTTGAATAATCCTCCTTTGCTTAGATGATGTACAGGGTTAGAGGTACATACATATATGCCCAGGGAAATCAAGTGTTTTTTTTATACAATGGGAACCCAAGTTAGTTAAATTGTTACCTTTTCTTCCTATCTTTGTTCATGGTAGAAAAATGAATGTTGCAGTAAAAATCTCATTTCATTGACCTCGAATATCCAAACCTAACATTTAATTTGGAATAAAATGCTATCAGTTTATGTGGCTGAATGACATACTTTAAGAAGCTCCATTTTCAATTTTTTTATAAGGTCCATAATCATGGTTAATCATGCTGACGTGTCTACTTTTAATTTCCCTCGTGGTTATATAACATTACGGTTAAAAATTTCAATTCTTGCTTTTGTTGTTCTAAGGTAATATTATACAAATCAGTGTTTGAATTTGAGTATTTATATAATATTTTATATACGTAGTCATTTGTTAGGTGGAGGGACTATAACCCCTCTTAATATTTTTGATAGAATAATATTTTAAGTCTATATTAGTTTGAATATTAGTCTAATAAAAAATTTATTCTTTTATTTTTGAAATTTAAATACTCATTAAATCTTTATTTTTCCCAACATTTAATACCAATTCCGTCCTGTTTGTATTTTCAAGACATCAACAACAGATCATTTCTTAACCATGACATCAACAACTTTTAGACTTAATTTCTTCAAACAAACAACATGAAAACCTCTGTTTCCCTAAATCATTACACCATCTGTTGGTATTTTGAAGACATTCATTGTATCAAGATGGATGTTTAAGAAGCTTCACCGTCTCCAAAACAGCTGAAAAATCAACGTCCCCCAACCCCATGCTTCTGCCCTTCTTGAAAGCCTCATTGGCTGCTGCTGCTACCGGCATTGATACTGCATTTTGATCCCCAAGTGCAAGAGCCAACCTCATATCTTTCTGCTGATGTTTCAATGGGAATGCAGGCGAATAATCGTCTCGAAGCATTGCCGGCCCCTTCCCTCGAAACATCGGGTTAGCAATGCCACCCAGGTCCTGCATGGAACATTGTTCAGGGCACTGCAAGTTTCAATGTGGTCACAACTTGATACATTATTTAGATCTGTCAATCTTACCAACACATCAAGAAGGTCGTGCGGATTCAATCCGCCTCTCTCGGCCAACACAAGTCCTTCCGAGAACGCGTTCATCACACTGCAGAGAAAGAAAACGAATGTCCCGATCAAGTACTTGGATTTGTCAAGTTAAAGAAAGATGGAGCAAGACATTTACCTGCCCATTATCATGTTGACAACAAGTTTCATTTTTGCACCGTTACCAATTTGTCCCAAGAAGAATGACTTCTTCCCCAAGACATTGAAAGCTGGACCTGCTTCTTCATACAATGCCTAAATTTACGGTGGGAACATATTGCAGTTAACATAAAAAACATACATGATTATTGTACACATAAAACGCATACAAAACAGAGAAGCTGTGTATCAATTTACCTTATCCCCAGCAGCAAGAATGACCAGTTGACCAGTTTCTGCAGGCTGTTTGCTACCCGAAACAGGTGCCTCGAGGAAGTGACCGCCTTTGGATGTAATCGCCTGTAGATATCCCACCGAAGGAATCAGTGTATCCATTCATCCATAGGTAAATCAGTTCATATGAGAATACCAAAGAGTAAAAAATCCTCAACAATTATAAGGTCTGCATTCGTGTTATTCGATGCCTATTCAGATTCAAGTATGGAAGAAAAACTTATACGAATTAAGCTTATCTACGATGAACACGTACTTGTACCGGACACTAAACTTGACCCTCTCAATTTGTAAGTTTCAGACATAAAAGAAACAGCATAAATGAAGAAATTACATGCTAACCTCACTGATTTTGCAAGAAGTCTGGGGATCAACAGTCGACATGTCAATATAACCTTTACCATTGCAAATTTGCTCAAGAACACCATCTTTGTCAAATACAACCTTAAAAGCAATCATCAAAATGCACATATCATATGGTAATGACAGTAAATTCGAAACTGTAAATAAAAAAATTGTTAACAATTGATTAATTACAGAAAGAGCAGCAGCAGGGTCAGATAAAATGGCAATGGTGATCTTGCATTTCTTAACTACTTCTGCAGGTGTTTCTCCAACTGAGGCACCATGAGCCACAACTTCATCACACTGCAATATATATATATAGAAACAAACAAATGACGCAAACCCATCAATCAGATCTTAAAACCGAAACGAACTGCAACTGGATATGATAATATTCCAAAGAAAAGTAAAGAAACACCAGATGAAGAAGAAAAAAGATATATTTTTGTTACTTTGGTAGTGTAATGAGAAGTTTTGGAGAGAAAAAACCTTATAAAGAGTTCTGTTCCAAACAGTGACTTTGAATCCATTCTTCAGCAAGTTCATGGACATGGCTTTGCCCATTATTCCCAGTCCCAAGAACCCTACCTCCATCTTCTTCTTTCACAAATGAACCTTTTTCTTTCACAGTTCATGTAAGCCTGCCTATATAAATAACAAAAACAAAGCATTAGCATTGTTTTAGCTCCATTAAAAATACTACCATAAAATCACCATCATCCTCGTCACCCCATTGATATTTTTAATATAATTAATTTGCTTTGATTATTACTTTGATAGTGTCTGGTAAATTAAATACTTCCATCTTTGGAAATTAACGTGTTGTCGTTTAGTGGATAAACTGATGCGTTTCAACGTAAGGAGCTTTTTTTGGATTATTTTCGCGGATCACCCGGACCCGTATGGTAAATAATGTGACAAGTCCATATATTTGATAAAAGTGATTTCGTAAATTGGAGTCTTATTAGGTATAATTGGTTAGTTAAAGGGGTCGTGTATTATATTGTTCATTCTTCGAGGGTATATTGTCTATTCACGTACTTATTAAAGAGTTCAATCTATTATTAAAGTTAACCAAAATGAATAATTAAAATAAACAATGATATGCTTGGGGATAATACGTTGAAATCAATTCTGTTTATGACATGTATATTGAAGCTACGACATGCATGATGATAATGTATTATGAATATTGAGGTGCATCTTGATGATATGATATAAGCAAATAGAATATGTTATGGAGATTTTGTTGTTGTTTTTTTTTTAGTTTGGAGGGCTTCATTCTGATTAATTCAGATTTAACTCGTGCCGTACACTTGATTTTGGTGGGTGAGTCTCTCAATAAGGATTTTTTGCATACGCAATAATTCGAACTCAAGACTTACTTAAGCAATATCAAACTCCTTATCACTTGAAACAGTCTCATTAGTGCAATTTTATTGATTAATTAACAAAATCACCTTATGAATAATTTAGAAAATGTAATGGGAATTATGTTTAACTGTATTTTATTTCATCCATTAGTGTACGGATCTCTACGATATGATTAATTATAATTTCTAAGATAATTTATATTACCTCAAACTTTAAAGATTTACTAAATCTTAAAAGAAATTGGATTTGAATATCTAATTTAGATTTAGTGATTGATCTTATGTTCTAAAAGAAAAGAAAATTTCTAATTTAATTATATTTTTATTTCGAATCTGGTATACCTTTTAGATCATGTAAGAGGCGTTACAAGTGATCAAAGTTCAAACATAAACAACAATGAGTCATAAGAGAAAACACCCTACGAGATAAGGACATCAATGTCTGGAATTTGCCCAATTTGCTATTACTACTATTTTCTTATTTTTCTTTGAACTTTTTTGGGGGGTTAAGGTTGTGATTGGACGACCAATTTACTGCTATTTTCCCATTTCTTAA
The DNA here is from genome assembly GCF_006381635.1 of Hibiscus syriacus. Classification (NCBI taxonomy): domain Eukaryota; kingdom Viridiplantae; phylum Streptophyta; class Magnoliopsida; order Malvales; family Malvaceae; genus Hibiscus; species Hibiscus syriacus. The sequence goes on from NW_024063156.1 coordinate 842,817, forward strand.
ATTTATTTTCAGCTATAACAAAATGAAATATTGACAAACCAGTGGTGTATGAGTACCATTGATGACTGAACAATAAAAATTTGTCAAGTATGAAAATGACGGTATTGGGGACAACACCCATTGGCTTGTCAAGCTTTCCTTCGTCTACCTCATCTCTCAGTTGCAGGTCCAGACTCACCTCTTCTTCATTCTCTTCCACCCTGTCAATGCTACTTCATTACTTATTTGCTACAATTTTGTATTAATCATACCTCATCTTTAAACAAGTGTTATTCATCTTAACATCCTTTTATCAGCAGGTTGGGGCCGGGAAATCGATTGTTTCCCGCGGTTGTGTCTCCTGTCCGCTGTTCAAGAATCTTCTTCTCCTACAGGTAGCTTTCCCCATTGTTATCTGTGCCGGTGAAAATCCTTCTCAACTTAATTTGTTGCTTTTCTGCTACATAGCCACTGCTAAAACAAACGCGACAACAACTCCTGCTGAAGCAAACCATCAGCCGCCGCAGCTGGTGGTGAGGAGGAAGAGAAGGCAGCCCCAAAAGCAGCTCCAGTAAAACCCCAAGCTGCTGCAAAAGCTCCTGCTAAAGCACTGCCGGAGTTGATGTTGGAGGAAGCCATCCCTTCATTGAAAACAATACTTGAAACTCAAGATGATATCTCTGAGATTGACCTCACTTTCCAAGACAACAAGGCAGTCTTTCTGCTCTATTTTCACTCTAAAACTAACCCATGTGAAACCTTATCTGATGGGGTTTATGAATATCTTCGAACTTGGACAGTTGGAAGGTTCATTCATGAAGGAGGGCTGTCCCTGCTCGTTCTGGGCCTTTTTCCCTGATGGTGTCCTTGCAGGTATTATAATTTAGACAAATTGGAAACAAATTATCATTTCCATTTACTGTACTAATGATTTCCACCATTTGCATAAGTCCAAAAGGTTTCTCCTTGTCTTAATATGGTTCAGGAGCAAGCACTGTGGAGCCATTCCTTGTTGATGAGAAGACAATTACAGCGAGGCATGTAGTTTTCTGGGTTGAAAAGCGTTTGGCAGCCCAAGCAAACATCCCTGTCTGGAAAGAGTGAATTTTATAGAATTTCGCATACAAAATTTTCCAATTCATTTCTGCTAGAAAAAGAATTATAACTCCCATCGTGATGTAAATCCTCGAGCTATAGTAAAAGTTGGTTAAGAATGGCATTACAGCTTTAATTTCTGAATTGTTCATTCCAGCAGTCATTCTCCCATCGCGATGGAACATCGGTTTTACAATAACAAAAGCTCACATTTGATAAGAGAGATTTGCATTCATCAAAAACCGTACAAGTCCAACAACAACATGCCTCTCTCCGATTATTGTCTCATAAAGGGAAAGAGAATTGCAAAGTAATATAACATTGTATAGCTTACATAGCTCGTAACATTTTCATCTAAATTACATGTCCAAGGCGCCATGCTTTAACATTAAATAACATCATTTCATGGCCCATATAAGCAACAATTGATTTCAGTAACTAATAAACACATGCGACAGGTACTTTTGAGTGCAAAGTTCATAAATTATAAGTCCACATCCGCATTCGCCGCACTTTGTCTGTAGTTAGTTGTTCGGCATTGGCATTTTGAATTGCACGAAGTTCAGCTAAGAAATCCATCTGTGAGCTTGATAAAGGTCAAGCAGTGTTTGTTGGGGACATCATCTACGGAAAAATCAAACCAAATGCACAAGGAAAGAGGGCAGTGAGATTTGGAAGAAGAAGAGAGGTAGGGAAGTACGTGAGGGAAGAATACCTGATGGGGAAGTCTGAAATTCCTCCAGGCTGAATCACTACTTCCAGAGTACAGAACAGGTCTTTCTGAACCAAGAGAACCACAGTAAGACTAAAACCATCTGGTGTGGTCCTTTAACTCAATAAATGAAGGAGCTATCCACCATTACATGAGAATGGGACGAAAGCAAGACATAAGGTGAAACAGGGTACACCAAAAAAAAAATAATGGCATGAAAGGATGCTAAAGACGACACTCCCAAAGCCCATAACAACAGGCAGCAAACACAGAACCGCTTACACTAAAATCTAAAGAAAAGAGCAACTTTCAGCTCATTGCTAGCTTTCTTTAACATCTTAATATCAGTTAAATTTTTGCATGCCCTTAAAAACCAAGATCTGGACTAGGAAGCCATGATCAAAAATTATAGAGGGAAACCCATGGCTAAACCCAGAAAAGTTTTATTTTTAAACTGAAATTAGAAGATGCTGCACTTCAATGGGGGAAGAGAGTTGAGGAACAGTGATAACATCAAGGATAGCCAAAAATCAACTGTTGGGAACATATGAAAGGGAAGATGTGGAAACAATTTCTACCAGCAGATTACGCTATGAAAGAGAGAATTTTAAGTCAATAGATCACCACACTATAGAATTTAATATTCTGTCCATTAGAGTTGGTTTGAATGAGACTATTTAACAGCTAACAGCTTGCTATTTTGCAGGTTTGCATTAGAGTATTAGAGACGAAATGGAGGTGGTTCATGTCTACAACTTAGAAGATGCTCGCCAATGTGCCTTACAAGCTGAGAAGCAAGTTTTGCCTTATGATGCAAGTAGACCTTTATCTAATAGGGAAGATGACATTCCCAAGGCAGTTAAAGAGGTAAAGAAATTGTGTCTTCAAGCAAGCTCTATGGCGGAAATGCAATAGAAACTAACAAAGGTTAAGGAAGAGTGACCTACAGGGTGAAACAGAATCCAACTTCAGTAAGGTAAGCAGTGGAAACTCGTGTTCTTTGTGATTCTAAAGTATGTGAAGCCATTATCGACAGTGGGAGTACGAATAAGTATATCTCTAATTAGCTGGTGTACCTAATCTAGTCACTAAAACTATACCCTTCTTATCATGCAAATAATGTACCACTGCAAGATTTGCTCCACAGAAGGGATCACCAAGCCAATCAAATCAAACTTAAAATGGGAAATTTATCAAGTCAAATCCAATTTTTCCACTCACCAGACAAATCAATAGATGTATCATGATAGCGATGTAAGGCAGCTGCCCAACCTGCATTTGCGGGGATAAACAATGAATGTATATCAACCATATGATTGCATTCATGGATTCGTAAAAATGTTTTGAAATTCTATCCAACAAAGGTTATACTAGTCAAACAAGCATAGAAGAGGGAAGTGGATTTCCTAAGCTCCACCCAACTACCCTTTAACCTTCACCACTTAACCAACCAGGAAAAGTCTTCCATGAAACTAATTAGGCTTCAGCAAAATACTCTAGTATCTGAATTGATCATGCCCTAACCCGGAACCAAAGAAAAAGAAATCCTCTGACTATAAGTTGAATAGTTCACCTAAATGTAATGATGCACTTGAGCAGAACACTACAAGATAAGAAAATCAATAACTCTCACTTCACGGACATAATGTAATGACCAATGTTGGAAGACTACAGAAACAAGGGCAGCCTTCTTAATAAAAGTATACAAAATATTCAAAGTGTGTAGAGACATCGTACGATTGCTCAAAAGCCGAGAAGCGTCACTTCTAGAACAGCCTTCTAAAGGTATTAAAGCAGGACGACGATGCTCTTCATTCAAGATAGCGCTGCTTCCGGAATCCCCAACCAGATTATTGTTTCTCACGGCACCTTGAATCTTCTCTGAATCATTCCCATAAACATTGTTAGTCCAATCAAACCAATCTGCAAGGTTTAATTACAACTCAGTCTACCAAATGAATGAAAATTAAAATCATTCTTATATAAACAAACCACCAGAAAAAAAGGAATGATTAATGAAGAAACTAACCTCCAGATTTACAGCGCCCGAGAGAACGATTTCTGCAATTTTGAGGCAAAATTAAAAAAAAGGAAACGGGAGATGTTAATAAAAAAAGAAGGGGGGAAAGTTTAGGGTTAAGAAGTCACCGTTGATTAGGAGGAGCGTAGCGTTTGATTGCAGGGGCGGCATCGGGTGCGGTGGGTGTAGGGTTTTCCAACATCCTCCTCTCCCCTCTCTTCCTTTACACCGCCGCCTAAGGATGGGGGATTGCAGATTCCGGAGTTTGATTCGCCATTGAGTCGCGGCAGGTAATTTAAGGCTGACTTTTGGTTAAAAAGCGTCTCGTTGCTTTTTATTCGATCAACTCCTCACCAAAACGCCCCCGTTTCTTATAATTTCCAAATTCTCATACAATCCAACCCAAGAAAAAAAAGAAAGTAAAAGGCCGATATTTATTGTTTTATTTATTTATTTAAATTTCATTCATTTATTTTATCATAAAGTACTAAAGAACAAAATAAAAAATATATTTTTTTAAAAATAAACTATCTCAACGTTCATTAAATTTTGAGTAAATTTCTTTTATTAAAATTTTAAAAGTTATAAAATGATTACTAATATAATCATTTTTTAACAAATTAACCATTTAATCATTAATAATCTTTATCATAGACACATAAAATTGATGTGGCACATTTGATTAGTTTACTTGATGTCGTTTAGCCACATCAAATTATATAATTTACAGACCCTTTGACTCTCATAGATATACCAGTCGTTTAGATAAAAGGGAAATTAAAGAGAAATGAATGAAATTAAAAAAGATAAATCCAAAGAATAGGTTCATTTAATCAAATTTATCATAGAAAAGGAAAATATATATATATGTTTCAGAAAAATAAAGCGTTATATTCTATCATTTGTATAAGAAAAGAGAGGCTTTAACAAGGGAGAATATGAGGGTTTGGAGCAAATACGAGTGATTAAAAGAGAAGTTTATTCAAGTTCTATTTTTTAATTCGACTCAAATTTAATTTTTTAATCAGTTTAGTTTATGTAATTATGAGTCTAGTTGAAAATTTTATTTTTTTAATCGAGTCGAATTTTATTCATCCTAACAATAACAATAATAAAATGATTAAAAGGAAAACACCTTTAGTTCGGAAATTCTAAAATACAATTTATTAATATAAGGCTAAAAAAAAGGTAGAAATCGGTTGTAACCGAAAATCTTATATAGAGTATAACTTTTAAAGTTGTTAGAGTAACATTTTAAGTTGCAACAGAAAATGTTATAAATTTGTATAACTTTTTCGATTGTAAATTCTAAACTCCTTAAAGTAACTTTTTAGTTGTAACCGGAAATGTTACAAATTTATGTAATCTTTTAAGTTGAACATGATAACATTTTAAATTAAAATTTATCTTAAATTAACTTTAAATTAAACTTTCATATAACAAAACAAATTCGCTTTAATTCCCCTCGTGGAAGATACAGTATAACGTTTATCTGACAATATCCAGATTTTTTTGCTTGAGACCGTCACCTGACCGAGAATAAATCATGGAAAAGAGCAATGGTTGAGAGTCAGCCAAGTGGAATTGGGGATTCATTTGTCAGCTACACCCCTCTTTATCCATTTTTAATCCTCTCCCCTGTGAACTGCCCCTTGGGGATAGATAAGTCACAGATAATAAGAGAACATGAGAGGATCTCTTTTACTTATGAGGTTGAATTTGTTAAAAGTGATATTAGATGGCCATCTCGGTGGGATGCCTTTTTGAAGATGGAAGGTGCACGTGTGCACTGGTTCTCAATTCTAAACTCTCTGATGGTGATCACTTTGCTTGCTGGTATTGTGTTTGTCATTTTCTTGAGGACAGTGAGGAGATTTGACAAGGTACGAGAAACTGGGCAAAGAAGCTCAAGCAAATGAATGTGGAGCTTTCTGGATGGAAGCTTGTTGTAGGTGATGTCTTCAGAGAACCGGATTTTTTCGAAGCTTCTTTGTGATGATTGGAGATGGAGTCTAGATTATGGGAATGGCAGATGTCACTGTCATTTTTTGTGCCTTCGGTTTCATGTCGCCTGCTTCACGAGGAATGCTACTGACAGGGATGATTATTCTTGATCTTTCTTGGGTATCGTGACTGGGTATGTAGCTGTACGTCTCTGGAGAACTATCAAGGGAACTTCAGAAGGATGGAGGTCTGTTTCGTGTAGGTTGCGTGCTTCTTTCTTGGAATTGTCTTCGTTATCCTTTCGGTATTGAATATTATTCTCTGGGGCAGTAACAGTACGGGTGCAATTCCCTGTATTTTGTACTCTTATCTCTCTGGTTCTGCATTTCTGTGCCCTCACTCTCATCGGAGGATTCATAGGGACAAGGCCTGAAGCTATTCAATATCCCATACGAACCAACCAGATTCCTCGGGAGATTCCTGCACGCAAATATCCGTCATGGCTTCTTGTTCTTGGTGCTGGGACCCTTCCATTCGGAACCCTTTTCATTGAACTCTTCTTCATTCTTTCTAGTATTTGGCTTGGCAGGTTTTATTACATTTTTGCTTCTTGCTTATAGTTCTTCTACTATTGACCATTGTTTGTGCCGAAGTCTCAGTGGTCCTTACCTACATGCATCTTGTGTTGACTGGCGATGGTGGTGGAAGGCTTTCTTTGCATCAGTTTCAGTAACACTCTACTCTATCAATTACCTGGTTTTGACCTACAGAATTTGAGTGGTCCTGTGTCGGCTATCCTTTATCTCGGTACTCAATGATCATGGCAATTGCAATCGTGCTGTCAACGGACACCATCGGCTTCATCATGTCATTTATTTTGTCCATTATCTCTTCTCATCCATCAAGATCGATTAAAAGTTTTAACCCGGCGAACTTCATCAACCAGGTGGGGCACGTAAAGAGTGTGATATCTCGATTCATCATGTCGATCTTGGTAAAAAGTTGCCGTTGGTAGATAATCGTGTTACACTGTCAAAAACGCCCTCAAAATCATTCAAAGTTGCATGTTAATTTTGGTGGTTGTGGAGTTTAGGATCTGATAGATTTAAAAGTCTGATTATTACCAGTTATGGGTTTGTTGGATTGCGCAAATCTCAATTATGTTTGTTTTTCTAGGAAGGTTTAAAAGTCTCTGAGTAGCAGTTATAGTTGGAAATCTTGTAGTTTCTCCCATATTTTTAATCAAATAGAAAGGTTTAATTTCTTCAATCACAACCATGGTTTTATGATGTATTTAACCATTTGTTCCAAATCTACGTAGCCAGGTACGAGCGCGGGATTTTGTGTAGAGAGGTTGAATTTATAAAATTTTAAGGTGGAGACGATCTTATAAAATTTTGAAGGAAACGAAAAAATTTTAATAGAAAATATCTAAGGAACTCTTATTCCTTAACCAATTCAAGGCATTTTATCAAGGGAAAAACTAAACACTATTTTACGTTCTTATCTACGCACATGCATGAAGAATACATACGTACTGTTTTTTTAGTCTTATGCAACAAGGATGCAAAGTCTTGGAACTTGGAAACATAAAGTGAGTTCCGTCTTTTAAGTACAGTTTTGCTTAAATGGTGCCAGGGGAACCTTGAACATTGTCTTAGCTCAAGCAGTCTCGCAGATCGTCGTAGTTAAAGCTAATGTCGAGGTTGTTTGGTTCATCATCACCCCAATTCAATAAGGCTTCTATGAGGTCCTCATCGCCTGGCTGAATCATCATTTCCACCTCACTGCTGGGAAGTACAGGCAAACTTTCCTCATTTGAACTAGCAGGGTAGCCATTCGGAGTCGAGAAGCCTTCGGGTGCAGGGTAAAGAAAGGTTTGGGGATGATATCCGGAAGGCACTTCTTGAATGCTGACATTGGATTGGCCTGTTAGTGCATCATATGTAGGACGACATAAATTCTGCTGGTTGAAATCAAAATGTGGCAATGCAGCCACCATGCCAGAGGGTCCGGGCATTGTTGCGAACGTTCCTAAGTCAGCCAAGGGTTGCCCGTACAAAACTGCATTTTCCTTAGCTGAACCGCCTAAATGCTGATCGGTCGCTGTCGTGTTCAGATACCTCTGTGCTTCCATGAACCGTAGATAATGGTCCTGGGTCTTCAAAATCATGTTTTTAAACTATCATTGATGCTGCAAAAAGGATGAGTTATAAATTTCCTTAACAAACTCACCTGACGTTGCCGGCGTCCACGGCTTTCCTTTTTCGATTTTTGACCTTTTTTAGCTATACTTCTGCATATCATATGCCAAATAAGCCTCAATAGTGAATAAAATCATAAACCAGCTTACCAAATAGGCAAATTAATACCTGCTGTCCCCAGTGGTCTTAGTGGTCTGAGATTCGACCAAGCTCAACGGTCTGAGACTCTGCGAACCTCCATGAAATTGAGAAACTGATTATTCCTCGCATCGGGAATCATTTTAAAACATATAATCAGCTTGAATACCAACATGTTTATTCACAAGTTGATCATCTAAGTTTAAACATCACCAGAAATGAAAAAGAAGACAGTACTTCATTTAGCCTCAGCCTTTAATTTGCCCTGATATACTTTTTTCGATAATTTGTCACGGAATTTCTAGTTATTCTCTGAGATTTAGGGATGCTAACACATTTACATTTGTTTGAGTTTGCTTTGCATCACATTTAAGGTGGATATATCAAACAAGTAGTTAATTAAGCACATGATAAAACGAGTAAACTCACATGTATAATATTCATCAAGAATGAAAGCTTCTAGGTATAACAAAACATACCATTTTTGGTTGTGTCCTGCCAGTCCTTCACTGAAAATTTTCCGAGTCAAAATTTCTGGAGTTCATTAACATTAGTTAGGGCCTAAATGATAATCCTTAAGTCGGTTATAAGTACTAAATGGAGAAATGCTGAAATTTAATATAAAAGCTTACTTGTAAATGACTCTTAACATGTAAAAGATTGAGTCCATCTAAATCCATCAGGTCAAGAATAGCCTTCGGTTTTGCTTCTGCAAATAAGATTTATGGTCGTTCTTCGGATAATTACTGGTTACTTCAAGTGCAAGGTAGCTTACCAGCAGCAACAGCAGAGTCCTGTGGTAACTCTAAGAATTCAGTAAACCACAGAGGGAAAATATTAACATAGTTGAGTTTTCAGAGCTGGAAAAACATAAGCCAAAGTTCAGTTCATGCAACAGGACTGACTACCCGGGAATAAACATCCACCGAAAAATAAGAAAAGCATGAAGGTTTATGTCATCTCGTAATTCTCTCGGAGTTGATTAGAGGATTTTGTTCTACAGCCTAGTGTAATGGTTCATTCTAGAACAAAAGTTAGTTACAAATGCAGCTCACATCTTGTTGCAAGGTTTAATTGTCTGCTAATAAGATAAAAGGCCTAAGGAGGAAAAAGAAAAGTGCAGAAGCCCATCTGCTGACTTGTAAGACGCCCAATTTTCCTGTAATGTCACCGGTTATAACAATGGGAACAAACCCAACTTCATCGAAACATCCATGTGACGTATACGACAAACTGCAGTTGGTATTGATAACTCCGTAAAAGGTCACATTTTGTACATTTTACTTAAGTTATTGAATGTCTAAAGGCCCATTTAGAACCATATAGATGCATTTAGAAGCATTTAGTTGCATGTGGTGGATTCCGTTTGCCGTGGCATTTTATTTTTACAAGCGGTACTGCTTTATGGGAAATGTACTTGTCTGATGATGTGCAGGTATTGAAAGCTGAAAGCAAGGAAAAGAGGAAAGAAAATGCCGTGGCATAAGGAGATTGCTGAGCTAAATGAAAATGATGAGTTCGACTGGCATTTCGAGAACACAAAAGGTGAAATAAGATATTTTCTAGCCAGCTGTCTCCAACTCTCCGTGCCCTCTACTCGAGAAATCCCCTCGAAGATACGCCTGGAGGGATCGGCGCTGTAATCGTCGGTCCTGCTGATGATGCCGTCTGACCTGCAGATCTTATCTGTCCTTGGGCGCCTGCAACGGGATTATGCCGGGTCTCAGCCAGCAACCCAGCTGGATCACTGCTATGCTTTGCCCGACTCTCTAGTAAATCAACCATGGTTTTGGGGTTTTCTAGGATGGTTAACACCAAGTCTTAGGGTTAATTTTCCCCTATAAATAGAGGAGGAAGCCACAATGAAGAAGACTTTAGTTCCCCACTATTTTGAGCTTAAAAATTTAGAGAGAGAAGGTCTCATCTTTCTCCGTCAATCCCACTTGCCGTGGCATTTCTCCTTGACAAGCCGAAGGGAGTGGCGTTCTGAGCATCCGAGAGGAGCCAGTTCGCTAGGAGCAGATCTTGGTGGTCGAGGGAAGCATTGAGCATGCACGTCGAAGGCTTTCTCTCCTCCCCTTAGTCCTTTGCTTTTATATTTTGTTGTTGGGTTGTAAGGAACGAATGAATCTTGCTTTGTGCTTGTTGATTTCGAACCCCACCATGAACTAATCCTATTTGGTGGGAGTTCACTTGGATGTTTAAGTTTTTATTTTAATGAATGGTTGATGTTTTATGCTTTATTCTGTTTTGTTTGTGAGACTTAATGCTTTAAGGTTGTAGGCTACGAGAGTAGCCTTTCTTTAGAAGGTACTTAGGGTTCGAGAGAATGCCTTGGCAAAATATCTTTAGTCTTTGAAAGAAGCTAGGGAGGAACTACACAACAAGGGTTCTAGATAGTAACTAGGCCTAATCCACCTTAGAGATAAGGATAGGATTTTATTCGACTAAAAGGAGTTGTGTATAAATGATATGTTAGATGTTAATGCTGCCACAAAAAGGTATTGCTGAGACATATCCTATTAACTGAACCAATAGGGTCACTGCAAGGGCTTACGCCAATCGGTTTTTGCCATGCATCTTAATCTGTCGAGTCCCTTACTAGAGATAGCATAGGGCATTTCAGTAGACTCTGTCGGCAGGGTAAGCTTAGAAGAAACACCATTCAGAGACTGGACTTAGATTTTCCTTGTGACTCCTTCCACTCATTCCCATTGCTGTTGTCATTTGAAAAAGCTAAAGTCCTATATTTATTAAATCGTATTTACATTTTATTTTGCCTTTTCATTTCCATTTGCTTGCACGTATTACATTTAATTTGCCACAACATTTTCAATTACCATCACTCTACCATTATCAATTTCTACATCAGCTATTCCATTTTGCCATAGCATCTCATTGTACATACCATCACTAACTTACTTAGGTGACAAAGTAAAGTGGCTTGACAACCTATTGATTTCCCCAATTCCCTGTGGAGACGATACTCGACTTATCATTTTATTACTTGTTCGATTGTGTATACTTGCACACATATCCACATCATATTTTAGTACTCACAAAGAGCGGACAGGTATCATCAAATACACTATGAGGAAGTCACACAATTCATCATACGTCATCGATGTTAAATAAAACGTTAGCAAACGACATAAACTATTACATGGATGAAAAGAGCACGGCAGACACAGGTTGACAAACTTCCAAAAGCATCTGGAAGTATTGAAAATATTCCTAGAAGGCAATGTAACAGTACATATGTACATATAGAAACTGAACCAATAGGGTCACTGCAAGGGCTTACGCCAATCGGTTTTGCCAGTGCATCTTTAATCTGTCGAGTCCCTTACTAGAGATAGCATAGGGCATTTCAGTAGACTCTGTCGGGCAGGGTAAGCTTAGAAAAACACCATTCAGAGACATGGACTTAGATTTTCCTTGTGACTCATTCCACTCATTCCCATTGCTGCTTGTCATTTGAAAAAGCTAAAGTCCTATATTATTAAATCGTATTTACATTTTATTTTGCCTTGACATTTCCATTTGCTTGCACGTATTACAATTTAATTGCCACAACATTTTCATTACCATCACTCTACCACCATTCCATTTCTACATCAGCTATTCCATTTTGCCATAGCATTCTCATTGTACATACCATCACTACTTTACTTAGGTGACAAAGTAAAGTGGCTTGACAAACCTATTTGATTTCCCCAATTCCCGTGGAGACGATACTCGACTTATCACTTTATTACTTGTTCGTTGTGTATACTTGCACACATATCCACATCATATTTTAGTACTCACAAAGGCGACAGTATCATCAAATACACTATGAGGAAGTCACACATTCACACCATACGTCACGATGTTAATAAAACGTTAGCAAACGACATAAACTATTACATGGAAAAAATCACGGAAGACTACAGGTTGACAAACTTTCCAAAAGTATCTGGAAGTATTGAAAAATATTCCTAGAAGGCAATGTAACAGTACATATGTACATATAGAAACTGAACCAATAGGGTCACTGCAAGGGCTTACGCCAATCAGTTTTGCCAGGGCATCTTTAATCTGTCGAGTCCCTTACTAGAGATAGCATAGGGCATTTCAGTAGACTCTGTCGGGCAGGGTAAGCTTAGAAGAAACCCATTCAGAGACATGGACTTAGATTTCCTTGTGACTCCTTCCACTCATTCCCATTGCTGCTTGTCATTGAAAAGCTAAGTCCTATATTATTAAATCGTATATTACATTTTATTTTGCCTTGACATTCCATTTGCTTGCACGTATTACAATTTATTTGCCACAACATTTTCAATTACCATCACTCTACCATCATTCCATTTCTACATCAGCTATTCCATTTTGCCATAGCATTCTCATTTGTACATACCATCACTAACTTTACTTAGGTGACAAAGTGAAGTGGCTTGACAAACCTATTTAATTTCCCTAATTCCTGTGGAGACGATACTCGACTTATCACTTTATACTTGTTCATTGTGTATACTTGCACACATCCATCATTTTTAGTACTCACAAAGAGCGACATGTATCATCAAATACATATTGAGGAAGTCACACAATTCATCATACGTCATCGATGTTAAATAAAAACGTTAGCAAACGACATAAACTATACATGGATAAAAAGCACGACAGACTACAGGTTGACAAACTTTCCAAAAGCATCTGGAAGTATTGAAAAATATCCTAGAAGGCAATGTAACAGTATATGTACATATAGAAACCAGTTTAGTATCCATAATAAGTCGCTAATCGAAAAATTTTTTGTCAGCAGCCATGAAGAAGTTAGACAAACTTCCTAGATTACTGTTAACCGATCTTTTTAACATGCGTGCATATAAGGTACAAAGTCACTTCAAAACCTAGATTGATCAAAAGAATGCCTATTTTGAGCCAATCTCACATGAACTTATCAAAAGAACGTCTCTTCATAGAAACACACACATAAGGTAAGCAGTGGGAGATGATAGAAATTTACACCGAGGGAGGAGAGAAGCAGAAAACCATCTGTCATAGATGATTTCGTTTAGCGGCGTATGCAACATACTTATTGCATACACACTTGTATTCAAACAAAGAAAGAAAACTTGCTGCATGCAGCAGTCAGAGAAAACAGAAACTATATTAGGGGGAAAAGGTAAGATGGATTGCTGCATCTTTGAATGCTTGAGAAATATGGATTTCTGTTAAATTTGGGGGGAAAAGAAGAGGAGATCCATTTTATAAATCAGGATGAAAGGATTCTACTGTAAAATAATTTAAAAATCCTTACATTTTGTTAGAATGCATGTTAACAGCAAGCAAGGAAGAACTTAATTTCCAAACAAACAAGCATAGATATAAAGGACAAGAAAAATTTTAAATTTAAGCAAGCAAAATGAAGCTAGAGAGGGATCTAAGCATTCACCATAAAATCCTAAAACAATCCACTCGGACATGTTAAGCACTTAAATTAACACGCAGGCCATTTCAGATTGGAAAAAGAAAAAAATTAAAGCTATTTATCAACAAAGATGGACATGATGTAATCATCAAGTATCAGGTGTATATCTACTATGAATGATCTAAGATTTGGAGACAATGAAGTAACTAGGGAATATGAAAACTGACTTCGAGGACCACCGAGCCAATCAACAACTTCAAGGAAATAATCATGAAGTTCATAAGTCCATCGAAGGCGAGGTCTAATCTCATTAGTCACCATGAGTATAGGTTTCTCCCTACCACCTCCCCATCACCAGCAACATGATCACCATTGATCTTAACAGGGGTAAAAGGCCCCTTGTTTTCTTGCGAAGCAAGCGATGCAGTATAATCACCGCACTGAATTTGCTGGCCATCTTGGTTATCATCCCCGTTGACATCACCTTGAGACCAGCAACCACTTGCTTCTCTACTACAAACCAATTAAATCACCTGGATTTTGATTTACATCATCAATTTCCTTGGGAACACTCTTCAATTCACTCGATATCTCAGCCATTTCTCTCTTCAACTCTTCCTTTTCTCTAAACAACACTGATTTACAGTGTTACAGACTAATCTGCAACAAAACCCAAGACTCTACACAAGATATAAACAGTAAATAAACGAGAACATGGCAATAAACATGACGTAACCCCACAACAAGAACAAACTGAGGCCCCACCAAGGGGAGGTTTTTTCTTTTTTCCTGTGAGGGCCACAGAACGGATGATTTGTAGTCATCTTGGTATTAGTAAAAAAGAAAGAGGAATAGTGGAAGTGCGAGACTTTAGAACCAGGATAAGCTAGAGAGGAAATCGAGGTGGTACTTACGCCAGAGTGAACAGCTCACGCGGTGGGGGGATTGATGACGTGTACGGTGGCGGTGTGGTAAACTTACGCGCCATGAGTGAACAATGCTCACGACGGTGGGGGGATTGCATGACGTGTACGGTGGCGGTGATGGTGGTGGTGAATGTAACATCCCAAACTATGGGTTAGTGACTAAATGGTAAAGTTTCAAAAATTTGCTGATTAAAGTAGAAGAATGGATTAGTTCAATGATTTATTTGGAAATAAATCCTAAAAGTTGTTAGTAATTATCAAATGAAGTTGAGGGCAAAATGGTCATTTGACTAATAAATGAATTAAAAATAGATATGATAAGGATATATGTTAGAGGGGATAAGGAGAAGAGATATTCTCTTCATCTTCTTCTTCTTCTTCATGTACGAGAGAGAGAAGAGCCAAGCTTGCAAAGGTAAGATTCCTTGTTAGCTGATTATTTGTTAATTTTAAGAGTGAGTTTTGATCATTAGGTAATACTTAAGCTTATGGAAAGCTTAAGTTGTCCTAAAATCAAAAGATAAAGAAGTTATGAAAGATTAAAGAAAATGAGTTTCTTAAGGAAATTCTGGAAAGAGTTAGTAAGTGAATTTTAAGAGGAATTTGACTTGTCATCAATCTAATTAAGGAATATGGAGTGTTAGAATTAGATTTAAAACATGTTAAAAATATGGTATGATTCTTGGAGTTAATAAAGAGGAGAGAATTAAGGTTAAAGACGAGATAATTGATTATAAATGAGTTTAAACATGTATATGAAAGTTAGGAATATGAAAGTGGATGAAATATGAAGCATTTGAGTGAAGAGTTGATGACTTTCGGGTTCAAAAAGAGGTTATGGGCAGAGTGCATCGATGCACATTCATAGTGCATCGATGCATCAAGGTTAAAACCCAGAAATTGTTGAAGGTGTATCGATGCACAGGTAGTGCATCGATGCACTCTTTTAAAATAAAACATCGAATACAATTAGTGCATCGATGCATAAGGCATGCATCGATGTATCCCAGTAATAATACAACATCGAATGCATTTTATGCACCGATGCATCAGTAGTGCATCGATGCATACCTTCATTAAAAGATGAAATTGCCTTTTCTCTTAGTCTAAAGAGTGAACCATTAGAGTATATTAGTTATAATACTAATATAGATCTATGATGATGACGTAGATAGAACGTGATCCCGTTCCGAATCAATTGAAGGATTATAATCGAATCAAGCAAAGCTAAGGTGAGTGCAATTTAATTTGTACTTATATTATTGAATAAACATTTGGCTTGCGATGAGCCAGTGATGGAGTTACTATGGTAAGAAGTAACTCCTAAAATATTATTTGATTGGTGATCAATGTTATGATTTGTGTGATTATGAGATATAAGTTATATGGAAAGTATATGCGAAATAAGATATGAGTTTATATGAATATGTGATATGAATAAAGCTATAAGAAATGATTTATGTGAATACATGCATTTGTGATGCATGTTATATGATATTAGATATATGTTTACACATACATATGGTATGTGACCGAAGAGAATGAACATATGATTATAAGATCAATGATTACACGTATATTTGGTACGTGACTGAAAAGAAAATATATATATTCATAAGAGAAAGGATATGAATAAGTAAATTGAACTGTTATGAATGTTAATGCCCATGTTATGTGATAAGAGAGCTAGTGGTAAGTTGGCATGCTAAGGGTCGAGGGTTTACCTATGTTTTTCGGGATATATGGATTGTTTACCTATATTCTTCGGGACATATGGACTGTTTACCTAGGCTCTTCGGGATCTGTGGACTGGTCCTTCGGGATGAATACTGAACTAAGGTTCGGTGTCCCATGAGGGAATTGATACGAGCTGTGGTGACATTAGTGCACAATCTCAATGTACTCGCATACCTTAAGTTCTCAATGTATACATTGGCTAATGCAAGGGCTTTAAAGATAAAATAACTTGTTTATGACTATATATATGCTTTGTTGCGAAATGACATGGATACTCGATGGTGAGTATAGAAAGGTTCAATATATGCTTACATGATAGAAAGAAATTAGTAATAATGATATGAGTATGATAAGTATATTATGATATATGTATAAGTATGCATTATGTTATATGAAATGGGTTTGTGGTTTTATTAATGTTTTATATGCCTCACTAAGTCAACGACTTAGCGTGTAAGTGATTTATACGTAGGTATGGAGAGTAAGAGCATGTGGAGTAAGACATGTCAGTTCT
The DNA here is from genome assembly GCF_006381635.1 of Hibiscus syriacus. Classification (NCBI taxonomy): domain Eukaryota; kingdom Viridiplantae; phylum Streptophyta; class Magnoliopsida; order Malvales; family Malvaceae; genus Hibiscus; species Hibiscus syriacus. Next base: position 859,505 of record NW_024063156.1, read on the forward strand.
CCTTACTCAATGTCAGATCAGAAAAGAGGTGATTAATATGTACTTTAATATATAAAGTTCTAGTCGGCAAGTATTCAAAAGAATATATTGTATAAACTCTGAATAGTTTTGTAAACGTTTTGAATAAGTTGAATGTTATAAAAGTTTTTAAATTACTCAATATTTTATACGAATAAATGTTTGAAAAGTCAATGCGACACTTCGGACTCGTATCCGGGTCGGATACGGGTTGGGGGTGTTACATAAGTTTTTTGCTTTAGTTTGGTGACTCATTTGCGACGTGGAAGCAGGGGTTTGTTCGGTGGTTGGTTCATTCTAGAACAAAAGTTAGTTACAAATGCAACTCACATCTTGTTGCAAGGTTTAATTGTATGCTAATAAGATAAAAGGCCTAAGAGAATGAAAAAGAAAGTGCAGAAGCTGCATTTGTTCCTATCTGCAGACTTTAGAGACGCCCAATTTTCCAGTAATGTCCCGGTTATACAATGGGAACAAAATCCAACGTCATCGAAAATCCATGTGCCGGTATACGACAAACTTGCAGTTGGTATCATCAAATACACTATTGAGGAAGTCACACAATTCATCATACGTCATCGATGTTAAATAAAACCGTTAGCAAATGACATAAACTATTACATGGACGAAAAGAGCACGACAGACTACAGGTTGACAAACTTTCCAAAAGCATCTGGAAGTATTGAAAAACATTCGTAGAAGGCAATATAACATTACATATGTACATATAGAAACCAGTTTAGTATCCATAATAAAGTCGCTAATCGACAGTTTTTTCGTCAGCAGCCATGAATAAGTTAGAAAAACTTCCTATATTAATGTTAACTCGATCTTTTTAACACGTGTGCATATAAAGGTACAAAGTCACTTCAAAACCTAGGTTGATCAAAGATGCCTATTTGAGCCAATCTCACATGAACTTATCAAAAGAACATCATCTTCATAGAAACACACACATAAGGTAAGCAGTGGGAGATGATAGAAATTTACACCGAGGGAGGAGAGCAACAGAAAACCTTCTGTCATAGATGATTTCGTTTAGCGGCGTATGCAACATACTTATTGCATACCACTTATATTCAAACAAGAAAGAAAACTAGCTGCATGCAGTCAGAGAAAACATAAACTATATTAGGGAAAAGGTAAGATGGATTGTTGCATCTTTGAATGCTTGAAACATATGGATTTCTGTTAAAGTTGGAGGAAAAGAAGGAGGTCCATTTTATAATCAGGATGAAAGGATTCCACTGTAAAATAATTTAAAAATCCTACATTTTGTTAGAATGCATGTTAACAACAAGCAAGGAAGAAAATTTCCAAACACAAGCTAGATATAAAGGACAATAAATTTTTTAAAAGCAAGCAAAATGAAGCTAGAGGGGATCCAAGCATTCACCATAAATCCTAAAATAATCCACTCGGACATGTTAAGCACTTAATCAGCACGCAAGCCATTTCAGATTGGAAAAAGAAAAATTAAAGCTATTTATCAACAAAGATGGACATGATGCAATCATTCAGTATTCAGTGTTATATCTACTATGAATTGATCTAAGATTTGGAGACAATGAAGTAGACTAGGGAGGATGAAAACTGCTTCGAGGACCACCGAGCCGATCAACAGCTTCAAGGAATAATCATGAAGTTCATAAGTCCATCGAAGGCGAGGTCTAATCCCATTAGTCACCATGAGTATAGGTTTCTCCTTACCACCTCCCCATCACCAGCAACTGATCACCATTGATATTAACAGGGGTAGAAGGCCCCTTCTTTTCTTGCGAAGCAAGCAATGCAGTATAATCACCGCACTGAATTTGCTGGCCTTGCAAACACTTGCTTCTACTACTACAAACCAATTAAATTCACCTGGATTTTATTCACATCATCGTTTTCCTTGGGAACACTCTTCAATTCACTCGATATCTCAGCCATTTCTCTCTCTCAACTCTTCATTTTCTCTAAACAACACTGGTTTACAGTGTCGCAGACTAATCTGCAACAAAACCCAAGACTTTACACAAGATATAACAGGTAAGTAACGAGAACATGGCAATAAAACATGACGTAATCCCACAACAAGAACAAAACTGAGGACCCCACCAAGGGAGGTTTTTTCTTTTGTCCTGTGAGGGCCACAGAACGGATGATTTTGTAGTCATCTGTGTATTGGTAAAAAAGAAAGAGTGGAATAGGGAAGTGCGAGACTTTAGAACCAGGACAAGCTAGGAGAGGAAATCGAGGAGTGGTAAACTTACGCGCCAGGTGAGTGAACAATGCTCACGACCAGGGGCGGATCTAAAAAATTAAAAAATGAGGTTCAAAATTATAATACTCTATTTAAAAAAATTAGGCATGCAAATTTCCTTATTTTTCCTATTTCTATTAACAAATTAAGCTAAATTTAAAATTTTCCCCAAAATAATGGGTGTGCAAGTGCTCCCCTAGAGAGCCACATGCATCCGCCACTGCTCACGACGGTGGGGGGATTACATGACGTGTACGGTGGCGGTGATTGTGGTGGTGAAAGTTTTTTGGCTTTAGTTTGGTGACTCATTTGCGACGTGGAAGCAGGGGTTTGTTCGGTGGTTGGTATTTGAAACGCTCGTCTATGACTCAAAGCTCATTAAAACAAACCCATCTTCTTCATAAGTCAAAAAGGATGATCCATGGATCTAAGCAGAAAAACAAGAAAATGATTACACAACTTCCTCCTCTTCAGATACTATCAAGTGATTTTCTCGTTGCCAGTTTCTCAAAGGAAAATTTATCAAGTAGGAAATGGAATAAATAGTTTAGTGTGGTTACCATCATTTACTTAAAAATGATATTAATATATTCATTGGGTAAACAACAAAATAAATTATAAATGTTGTACCTCCATCGCTCGCTAGTGTTTTGGAGCACTCATCTGCATATCGAAAGTTTTTTAAATTCTTAAAAGACCTTTGGAAACAAATGCTTGAACTTAGCTATTAAACTCACATTGTCAATAACGATTAAAACTTAGCTACTCAACTAACTTAAAATGACGGTGATAATTGATGAATTTAGGGATTGTGATTTTAGGTTTCTGGTTTTTTTTTTTGGGATTTTTGAGAATTTAGTGTTTTTTTTGTAATTTTGAATTTTTCAAAGAAATTTTAAGTTTTTATTAGAAAATTAATATTATTTGTATCGACAAAACGATGTCATTTTAAGCTTTTTTAGGCATTCACGATAACAATGTCACGGCGTGAAACTGCCATTTATCGTGTTATTAAATCATTAATGACGAAATGGTATAATTGCACTTAAAAATTAACGTTAGTGTTAAAATTGACAAAATTATAATATTGGTTGTATAAACGAGTTAGAACTTAAAGTTCAGTTATTATTTGATGTAATTTACCCTTAAAAAATGATTCGTTAACAATCGTCATAACACATTATATTACGAGTAATAAACCAATGTACAAAGAAAAGTAATCTTAAAAAGTTTCTCTCATTGTTTGCTCTTTTTTTCTTCTTTATTTGAAAGATGTAAATATTAATTTTGGTATTGGTCATTAATCGTTGTTATTTTTTCTTCTCTAATATCGTATGTTTGATTTTTTTTCTTTAATTTTTTAATAATTCTATTTTTATGTCATATTTTTATTTATCTTTTATTATGTTTTTTGTCTTCTTTATTAGTTGTTTGATTATTCTTTTTATTCATTTTCTTAGAATTAGATTTAGTATCGCATCAACTGATCAAGATGATACTTATTTATTATCATAATGATCTTTTTTTTATTTTAAACTCTCATATTAAATTTAGATAGGTTGATTGTCGTGTAGTATAATTTTTAGAGAAAATAACCTCAGTGACAAAAAATGCCTTATAATATACGATTTTAACAAACTTTTTTTGGATTTGCCAAAATGACCAACTAAATCGCAATGCGATCGATAATTCACAACGCGATCTCCGGTATCGCAAATTAGTTTCCAGATTCGCAACGCGATTCTGACTATCGCATTGCGATTTCCCAAATTCGCGTTGCGATTTTCCTAATTCGCAATGCGAATACGTAAATCGCAACGCGAATTTGGAAAATCGCAATGCGAATACGTAAATCGCAATGCGAATCTGACTATCGCAATGCGATTTACATAGCGCCATTCGTATTAACGCGTATTTTTTTTCAAATTCCAAACACGATATAATATATCGGAAACTGAACCGTCCACAGTATATCCCGTAATCGCAACTCATAATCTAAAACCCTAAATCACAACTCAGTCTCATCTTCATCTCTCACTCTCTAAGGCGACATTCGTCCCCATCTCCGACGAAATCAGTCCCCACGACGATAACAGTCTCCATCTCCGGCGAAATCATTCACGGTCAGAAATGGAAAATTAACCAAATCAACCACCGAGGGTTAATTTTTTTAATTATTTTTATTTTGAATTTTTTGCATTATTATTAGGTTTTTCATATTGAAATTGATGATAAGTTTACTGGTATTTTCAATATAGATTAACCATTTCACTTAGATTGCTTATTATATTCTTCGATTGCTGCCAATACTGCTAAACTGTTTAGTCTTTACCCTGTGAAGTTAGTATTTGTCTTTGTTTTGTCTTTTGGTTGAAGTAATGCAATCCATTCAAGTTTCTTTCAATTTTAGTATTTGAACCGAGAATGACTATCGCAACGAGTGAATCGCAACGCGAAAATGACTATCGCAATGCGAATTTGACTATCGCAACGCAAGAATCGCAACGCGAAATGAAAATCGCATTGCGATTCTCTCGTTGCGATAGTCAAATTCGCATTGCGATAGTCATTTTCGTGTTGCGATTTAAAGTTTCAGGAACTATTCTTCTTCTGCAAATTGAAACTTGAATGAATTGCATTACTTCAACCAAAAAACAAATACTAAATTCACAGTGTTGCAATTTAAGTTGAAGAATAAACTACTACTCTTTATGTTTATTGTTCATATCTTCACAGTGTAGTTTTTGGTATATCTAAATTGGTATGTTTATTGTTTTTGCAGAACTTTTATTCGGCTCAATTGACCTTAAGAAATAAAGTAAGCCTGGCCAAAACAATTGCGTCTAAGCTTTCACCTGCACAAAGAAAAATATTTGAGGATACTTGCTTCGGGCCATGGCTGAAAGTACAATATCCGGGTGGAGATGCTATGTTGACCCATATGTTTCTTCAACCATGACTAGCGATCTACCAGAGACTATACAACGTCGTGATGAAGAGATATGGTTTGATTTTCCACCGGCGTATACGTTTTGGGGGAGGATTTTTGCTAATCACCGGTCACGCTTCGGACACGATGATGTAGATCGGTACACTAAACATATTACCCGTCTATCATGGTTTCCCGGGTTTTTCCTGAGTAGTCAACGGAGAAGTCGAATTTACACGTGGAAGACTTGAGGAGATTATTGAATAAGAAAGATGTTTACTCGGATGGATGACGTCGATGTTGTCCGAGTATGCCTTCTAATACTTTTGCAAGCCAGCTTGTTAGGCAGAGAGGCCCGAAACCTATTCCTAATGATCTAATTAAATTAGTAGAGGACCTAAATGCATGAACCTGTTTCTTGGGGTTCGTATCTATGGAGAGCTACATGGAATAAGTTGTCGTCTGCCTTTAATGATCGGAAAAGTTTGTGTGGCGATGGTTCCAAATACACTTTATCAGGCTTATTGGGCCTTTAAGGTAATAATTTTATAATGTTTCCAAAATTATAATTAATTCTTTAACAATTACTAATGTTTGTTATTATATTGTTTGTAGATTGGATATTTTAGGCCTTTCCCGCCATGCAGATATATGCATTAAAAACTCTAATGATATTCCTAGGGCTATTTCCTGGAAGAGGAAATGGTCCTTGCAGCAATGGGAAGATTTACTACCATATACTACAATAAATAATGTAAGTTAACACAAATAGTACCATATGCTTATAAACAAGTTTTTACTAGTACACGTTTAACTTTGTTTGAGCTTTTATATTGTTAGGAGGCCACACTCCATTACAGAGCTGACACCCACGGAAGCTGAGCTTGCCACTGATTGGTGGCAAGCTAGTAAGCTTTTTTTTTATGGCACGGATGATGAGCAGCCACCACTTCGAGAGCCATCACTTTACCCAGAGCCATCACCTGATCGACCCGAATATACACCTCCACAACGAGAGTCATCACCATTATGTCACATCATCGAGCCTCTTCTCCACCATCACTCATGATAGGCGACCGGCAAAGATGCCACGACATTTATCTCCTGTTCTCCATCCACCTCCACGGGATGAGTTAGGGGAGTTACGTAATGAGGTCAATGTCTTGCGTGCGGAGGTCGGTACTTTACGCGATGACAATGGTGTATGGCTTGTTGAGGTGTCTACTTTACGTGGTGAGGTAGCAGCTCTACGTGAGATTGTAGCATCGTTGCAGAAGAGGTTCATACTCTACGCAACGAGGTAAGTTTAATATTTTTCATATTTAACTTGATGATAATTTAATCGTAATTTCACTTAGATTGCTTAGTAAATTCATTCGGTTGCTGCCAATACTGTTTAACTATTCTTTAACCCGTGAAGTTAGTATTTGTTTTGGTTGTCTTTTGGTTGAAGTAATGTAATCCATTCAAGTTTCAATTTACAGAAGAATAATAGTTTACTATCGTAATGCGAAAATGACTATCGCAACGCGAAAATGACTATCGCAACGCGAAATGACTATCGCGAGAGAATCGCAATGCGAAAATGACTATCGCAATGCGAAAATGACTATCGCAATGTGAATTTGACTATCGCAATGAAAGCGCAATGCGAAATGAAAATCGCATTGCGATTCTCTCGTTGCGATAGTCAAATTCGCATTGCGATAGTCATTTTTGCGTTGCGATTTTGTTGTTGTGATTTTCATTTCGCATTGCGATTCTCTCGTTGCGATAGTCATTTTCGCGTTGCGATAGTTATTTTCACGTTGCGATTTTAAGTTTCAAATTCTATTATTCTTCTGCAAATTGAAACTTGAATGAATTGCATTACTTCAACCAAAAGACAAATACTAACTTCACAATGTTGAAAATTTAAGTTTCAAGAATAAACTACTACTCTTTATGTTGTCTTTGAACCTGCACTAAACATATATGTTGTCCTTTTAAATGTTTATATAAGTTCTTACTTCTGGAATGTTATCTGATGCATTTTGTGAACAATGATATAATAATGACTTGGGTGAATACCGTACAAGTTTGAAATATATTTGTCTTTGTTCTCACTGTTTAATATCATGTTTGTTATTTATGATTTATGTATTAATTTATTTTTAGCGGCCCGCTAAGGTGGATGCTCTACGTCGGGTTTTTCTTGCAAGACGGAGTTCACGCATCAGACGGTGTGCACGTGCCATTACGTCTCCGTTCACCCCAATAGTGTGAAGAATCCGTAAGAAAAAGCTCGACTCACCTATCATCGTTCAAGAGGCATCCCCTATCGTTCAATAAGCCCATATCATCCCTCAAGAGCCCCCTCCCACCGTTCAAGAGGCCACTGTCATCGTTGAAGAGGTCCCTCCCAACATTCTAGAGCCCAATTCACACGGCGTAATATATCAAATTATTGAGAAGCCCCATCACGTGCCGGACATGATGGATGACTATTGGCTTTCGTATAAGTTACCGGCCAGTACCATTCCGGCAGATGAAGTGGAGAGGAAACAACTACCGGAAACAATTCTGGATAATACCCTTTGGGCTACGACCGCAATTGATTTTTATCTATATGAGCGGAGCCAAGGGTGTTACGCTGACATATACAAACTCAACGATGATATGCATTTGTTGATTGAACGGTCTTGGTAGGGTGTATTATTAGGGGTTGAAGACAACGGCTATTTCGATGAGGGGGTAAGTCTTATATTTCTTATATTTCAGTTTGATTAATTTTTTTAAAAAATTTATGTAATTCACTAATATATGTTTTTGTAAAAAACATATTGATGCACGGGTGACACGTCTTCTAATTGTAAGGAAATTGAAGAAAAATATTAAAAAAATGCGATATACAATTATGCCGACATCTTTTCACGTAGTTCACTTGAAGAATCAACGACAGGAATCATATGTGTTGGCTAATAGACAAGCTAAACTTTATCCTGCATGGTGGGAGGTTGATAAGGTTAGTATATTTGTTTAAATATTTTAAAGGTGTTCATAAATAAGTGCGCAATTGAATTATTACATTTCGATGCAGGTGTTTATCCCTGTTTTGGACCGTACTCATTGGCTTCTCGTCGAGCTTCAGCTCTCATCCCTAAAGATAATAGTTTATGACAGCATGATAAATTACATATCATTGTCTGATTTGAGAGATATGATTAAAGTATAAAGCTCTCATTTGGCTAAATTCTTGGATGCAATTGATTATTGGACTAAGTCTGGAAACAAGAAGCCAAAGAAGTTAAATGTTACAGTTATCAGAGACGAGACCGTGCCACAACAAACGAATGAAGCCAGAGGGGATTGTGGTCCTCTCGTATGCATGTGCTTGGAGCGTTTGACGACAGGAAATACATATTTTCTACCTCCCACCGATAGAGATAGAGGTGCAGTGGGCTTGTGGTTTCGGCATTTTATGGCTAGAGTGATATATGCAAGACGATGTCTATCTGTATCCGTGTTATGAAAGTGTCCATAAACAATTTGTAAGTCAAATGCAAGTGTTGTTAAACATATTTACTCTTTTTGGTTTGAAAATGTTTGGTTAAGTAGCTAGAATTCATAATGTTTGTTTGTAGGTTTTAGATGTGAAAGTGTTGTTGATTCAATGTTTGGTTTATGCAGGTTAATCCTGAAGTGAGCTGCGTGAAATGGATATATGGGTGCAAAAGTTGATTTCATTATTATTTTTTGATTGTTTAATTGATTTGTAAAACATGATTTGTAAATGTTGATTTGTTTAATTGATGTGTACATAATATTTGTGCTTATTTAATTGATTGAAATGTAATAGTTGATTTGTTGATTTCAATCTGCATTATGTTGAATGCAAAACAGACTATCGCAACGCGGAAATGACTATCGCAACGAGAGAATCGCAATGTGAAATGAAAATCGCAATGCAAAAATGAAAATCGCAACGCGAAACTAATTTCGCGTTGCGATTTTCATTTTCGCATTGCGATTTTCATTTCGCATTGCGATTCTCTCGTTGCGATAGTCATTTCCGCGTTGCGATAGTCAATTCCGCATTGTGATAGTTATTTCCGTGTTGCGATAGTCATATTCGCGTTGCGATTTCCGCGTTGCGATAGTCAAATGAATGTCTAATAAGTGATAACAACTAAACATATCATAGCAATGTTCAAACTCAAGTTACTAATACATGCCTAACTGAAAATGTTAAAAGTTCACACATAATATACACATAATACACGTTTGCATTTAAAAATCACCTAAGTTAACAATCCCAAAAGGTGAAGCCGGTTGTGATTGGGATTTTGATGAGGATCCATATTTTGGTAGAGGAAAAGATGATCGTGATGGCACTGGTGATCCACATGTCAACCTTGTATGACCACTTTCCTTGCACCAACTACATGTCGATCTCTTCTTCTCTTCACCCTTAGACGGTATACGATCGTGACTTTTTGGTCGGCCAGGTAGCCTTCTGTCCATGGCTGGTGGCAAAACTGTTTGTAAGTCATCTGGTATGTCCCACTCAGAAGAATGTGGAATATGGTAGACAATCTCGCCATGAGTCTGTCGATATACTTCTGTAGTGTAGCAATCCATAGCGTATACGCTTGAATCATCTTGGTTTAGATGAATAGAAACTTTTATAACATGGCCACACGGATAACCAGATGTTTGCCATTTCATACAACTACAGTTTGCATTATATCGACAAGCCCATTTAAGTTATTATCCAGTATTTCAAACAAATGTTTGAACATGGTTCAACTCTCCATGACGTTGACTTCACAACACGTTTCGTTATCTTTTTTTCTGTCCATGTGTAACACGATGTTCCAATGTTCCTATAAATTTAAATAAATATACTTAGTAAAAGATATGATAAGTTACGAATTTAAAGAATAATACATGCATGGTTTCTTTCTTGTAGTACCAATGTTGAATAGAGGCTCGAAAAAACTCCATTAACATAGTAATGGGTAATTTCCGGGAATGACGACTTAGAGCGTTGATTGATTCTGCACTATTAGACGTCATGAAACCATATCTTGCTCCAAGTTGATGTACTCTTGACCATATTTCAAACCCGACATCTTCTAGTGTTTGAGCCACACTGAGGCAAAACACGTCTTAACAGTTTATATGCTTATTAAAATCCACTTCCCGATAAGCTTTTACAGCCTTCCAGTATGTCCATTTGTGATTTTTTTATACAGCAGACCTTGATTTTAGATTTCTATACAAATGAACACCACAAAGTCCATGAAAAGCATCTGGGAAAACACATTCTAACAGCGTTGTCAATTGAGTTTGCCCTATCGGATATGATTCGATTGCTAATAGGACTATGCAATCCCTAGATGCCCATAAACCATGTCAATGATCAGAGGTTTCAGATTTGCCAACCCTGTAAGCTATTGGCAGTTCCCATTGTTAGCATCCATGGCTACTGCTAATAAGTTTACTCCAAGGTATCGACCTTTTAAATGTGCTCCGTCAACTATAATAACTGGGCGCATGCAATATAAACGAACGAATCTACAAAATCATATACACAAGAAATATAATCATTTAAATGTGAAATGCTGTAACTAACAAAAATGAGTCAACAAAATTATGATTTACTAACCGCAGCACCAATGGCGATAAACAGCAACTCAAAGCGTCCATCTCTATCTGTTTTGATATGAGTTACCGACCCAGGATTTTCAGCTTTAAATTGTGACAATAAGCCGACAGTTGGGCAAACGATGCTTCTGGCGACCCCCTCAACAATTCCAAGGCATAACATTTGGCTCTCCAGCTTGAGAATATGAGATACTAATCTTGAATCGAGCATTCATGTCAGTCATAATTTCATGTCCCCGATATACCCTACCATTCAAAAAATAACTCAGCCAGAAAACCACCAACACATTTTTGTTTGCCTGTCTATGGTGAGGAAAAACTTGGGTTCTTGAACATGTATGTTTATCATAAAAGTCCTAACTTGAAACATTTCGCAATCTTTTATCCTCTTTGTAATCAACGCCACATACAGTTTTTGTCAATCATACACTTGTTTCGAAACGATCTTTGCTTGATTTGTTAACTTTTAGTTGATAGCCATCTTCCACACATTCGTATACAAAGCTATCTTCAAGTCTTCCTTGTATCAAAACAATCATCTTCTTGATACGAATAATTTTTGTGTAACAATCAACTGCTATCTTTACCAACTCTTCTTCCGGTATCTGAAGTAATTTGGCATATTCCAGTTATATTCCGTGGCGTTTTCTTCGGGGACTTTTCTTTGGGGATTTCTTCTTCTTCTTTTTATTCTTAAGTGTTATATGAATTACAGAATAGATGTTCAACATGTTCATTTACAGTCGTAACTTCCTCCTCATTATCATCAACAACATCTTCCTCGGCAACGGCTGTTTCATCATCAAAATTCGGGTATTGACCATTATCAAAATCATTACACGCAGGGTCTGTTTCTTCTTCTGAAAAATCATCAAAATCCGAGTATTGACCAAGAACAAAGTCCGGGTATTGACCAAGATCAAATTTCGAATACTGACTAGTACTCACAATTTTTTCTGTTGGCTCATCATTGTCTAACTGGTCAATACGAAAACCGAATTTGGTGCTGAAAGTTGATTGGGATTTGGATTAGGAAAGGTTGTGGGTTTTGAGATTGTGGGTATTAGAAATGTGGTGAAACAATATTTGCTTGATGATGAAATTGTGGTGGAACCATTAAATTTTGAGCACCATAAACTGGGGTCGAAAAACTTAGTTGATTACTACTCGTTACTGACCCAACTTCACTACTTCTAGGTTCAACAACATATAATGTAACATCATCACTTGAAACACTAATGTAAGCAATGAATCGTTCAACATCTTCATTGTCGGTTAACAAATAAACTTTACCATTTCTCTGATAAGATAGCCTAAATCCACTTAGGGGCTCTAAATTCAATTTATTTGCAACACGTAACATTAGAGTTTCATAAGTTAACTTTTTTAATGACAGTTTTAGTTGAAGATTCATGGGTAAAGACATATATTGTAAAACACCATGAACATTCTCCCATGACCTTCCAAAACACAAATCTATCCAAACATTATCAACATTAGATGATTTCATTATTGTAAATTAATTTACTAAACAAACGAGCTGCGAAACTAAAACCTGTTGCCGGATGGGGAAGGATGTCGTTGGATATAGGAACGGATGTCGCCGGAGAGAGTGATAGATGGAGATGGAATGAGTTGCGATTTAGGGATTTAGGTTATGAGTTGATGTTGTTGCGTAGTTATATACCCAAAACATTTGTGTTGCGAAATTAAAACCTGTTGCGAATTCAGAAATCGAGTTGCGAATTTGAAATTCAGTATTGCGATAGTCAGAATCTCATTGCGATTTACAGATTCGCATTGCGATTTACGTATTCGCATTGTGATTTTCCAAATTCGTGTTGCGATTTACGTATTCGCATTGCGAATTAGGAAAATCGCAATGCGAATTTGGGAAATCGCAATGCGATAGTCAGAATCGCGTTGCGAATCTGGAAACTGATTTGCGATATCGGAGATCGCGTTGCGAATTATCGATCGCATTGCGATTTAGTTGTTCATTTTGGTAAATCCAAAAAAAATTGATTAAAATCGTATATTATAAGGCATTTTTGGTCACTGAAGTTATTTTCTCTTAATTTTTAATATATTTAACTCTAATTTTCGATTTTAACTTATGATACAATTAAATTTATTTGTAACTATTTTTCATCCGAGTTTAGTGCCGGGCTTAGTCGAGGCATATTGAAAGGGAAAATTTTCCAACTTCCCAGCCCGGCAAAATTCCCGCTGAATCGTGAAAACAAACCCAGAAGCTCTCTGTTGAACCTACTACCAAACTGAATCAGCGATTCCCCTCTTGCCATTCGAAAAAAAAAAAGAAAACCCTCCGCTCCTTCAAATTTGGAAAGAAAAAAAATGAGAAAAAAAACTCCGGCCTTTAAGCGCAGACCAAGGAATTCCATCCCTCCTTCAAACGTCCAATACATCTATCCACTCCACTATCAGGTACCTTTCCCTTCTATTGTTTTTGTTTTCCCCTACTTTCTGTTTGTTTCCCGGGAATCTTCGACTTTAGAGTAACCAATTGTGAGAATATTCTGTTCCACTTTTTCGTTTCGTTTCACTTGATAGTAAGGGGAGGACAATGATGATAGCTTGAGAGGGTCTTTGCCCCCTCAAGATTTGGGGGAAAATTAAGTCCATACAAGTTTCGAAAATTTTAATTTAGTCCCTTTAAATTTTCAATTGGACTTTGTGTTTTTAAGTATTTTAATTTGGCTCCCATATTTTTTTAAAATTTCATCGAATCCCTTTATTTAAAAAAAATAGTTAGGTCCCTCCAAAATCTGGTTCCGAGTACCGCCACTGTTGATAGTTCTTTTCTTTTGCAATATTATAGTACAATATGTCTCATTTCTGCATTTTTATACATATATTTTTTGGCATAGGATGACGATAATGAAGAATATCATTTACATGGTAATGAAAATGGAGAATCAGCGGACATTGGTTCTAGTCAAGATAATGCTAATAATAGCGATGATGTTAAGGATGATGACACTGAGAAGGAAGGTGGTGGTGATGGCAGTGGTAGAGGCATTGCTGGCTATTATGATAATGATTTGGTTCCTGATGATGTTAATGAGAAGGATGAGGATGACAATGCTGTAGTTCCAGATTGTGTTGAGGATGGGTGAATCTGCAGGAGTGAAATGTATCCTTGCTGATTGGTAGGAGGCTTTCTTATAGCTGCAGTGGAGGAAGCAGTCCGGTCTTGGTTTGCAGCGAAAATGATTGCCCCATTGCTATGCACAAGGCGCACATGAGTACTGAACCCGATTTTGACGATACCGGTAAATTCTACTGTCCTTATTGTTGGCACAAGCATGTGTAGCAAGGACTGAAGAATTGAGAAAGGAAGCTTTGTTGGCAAAGAAGGAATTGTTAAACTTTATACATTCGAAGCTGAATGATGGAAACGGAGAGAAGCAGGAAGATGAAGCAGGCACATGAAGCAGCTAGTCTATCGACATCAAGGAAAGAAAATTCTGGAGATTGTGGAAATGGTCTAATGATGATGGTAATCAGACAATATATTGTAATCAGGAGCAAACCATGTGTATTGTGTCCAAGGCAAAGAGAAATCTGTTGATGAAAGTACCTCCAAAGCTCATGGGGTTGACAATGTTGCAGATGGACAAATAATGCAAGAGGAGGATATAGAAACAGTGAAAATGATGCAAGTAATGAGAATGCTTGGCGTATACATCATACAACCCAAACTTTTGAAATTGTGAATGATACACTTTATTTATCAACTAATGGAACTTCTGAAGTTACAGGTTTATTGGAAGATAACCAAGGGAAGAACGGGACGGATGGGCTAGTTCGGCCAAATGCAATAGGAACTAGTACAGCACATATGACAAAAGATGCTACATCCAAGGTGCCTGCATTGATAGTTTTGAGTTTGTATCACCTGATTTGGATGCCGGGACAGTTGTCCGTCGAATGCGCATCAAACACAGCTAATAGGGCACGACTTTGGCAAGTAGATTCACCAAAGATTCCCTCCTTTCAACCAGGTACCAGTGCCAATGATAAGATGAAAAACCTCCAAGGAAAAGCTACAACAGCTGAATACTCGGTCCAATGTCAAGAATTAAACCAGCAAATGTAAGTTGTTCATGATTTACATTGTGATTAAGGTAATATTCATTAAAGGAGTCATGTTTATTTGTTGATAGATTGTAGTTAGTGTTCTGATTCCCTGTCAACTCCTATTATACTGATATTACCTTGTTTATTTCATCTAAATTGCAGTATGAATCCGATACTGGGTAATGGAAAACGTAAGCCATTACCTTGGACAACTGAAGAGGTAGACATACTGAAGGTATAACTATGAACACCATACTGTATTTGGTGCATGTACATATTAAGTTTTGGGATCTATTCAAATCAATTTATGCAACATTCATGTTTTCTTTTCATTATATTTGAAACATAAACTTTGATTTGCTAACTTATTAACTGCTTGCCAATGGCTAACCAATCAATTTATTTTTTTTTGTTACATCAACTTCTTTTTATGGACTGCCGTTCAGGAGGGAGTGCGAAGATTTTCACTGACTGCAAACAAAACATCCCCTGGAGGAAAATTATGGAATTCGGTCATAATGTTTTCGACAGCATCGTATTCCGGTTGACCTTAAGGATAAGTGGAAGAAAATTATGGCCGAAGAGGACCCGAAAATTAACTAGGGGGCACTGATTCCTTTCTAGACTAAGGTAATGTTTCTGGATGATAATATGTCTGTTTTGTGGTTATCTCTCACTAAATTAGGTTGGTGGCTGATAATGTAAAAAGTAGAAGTTACTGTTATCTCCTCTTTTGCCTATATTATGGAGAAATTTGCTACAATGTTGTAAAACTTTTTTGAAAACTTTGTAAATCTGGAATTAGCATTCCCTATGAATCTTCTAATGGCCGAATTTCACTTGATTTGATGTTTATAGATAAATTTTTTTCTTTCTTTTCTTTAATGTGTGTGAAGAATTTAATATTTTTTCTTTCTTTTCTTTAATGTAAATGAAGATAAAATTAGAAACGTAATTAGGAATTACATGATACAAGAAAGCCCGAGTCATTTAAAAGATTTTTCTCAAGAAAAACACAATAATTTTATTTGATCATAAGTTGAAGAATATATAAGAGCATGCTTCCTTGATTATGTGGCTCCTTATGATTCTAGTTTTGTTTATTTTTTAAGAAAATATTTTAGATAACCCAGTTTTTCTTAGATTATGTGGTTCCTATTTATGATTCTAGTTTTTTTTTATTATTATTCACATTGAAGAAAAACAATAAAATAAATAAATTCTTTATATGTAAATTAGAAATTTTTGTTATTTTTCTTTAAATTTAAGGTGTAAAAAAAACCCTAGAAGAAAAATTATTTAAAATGTAAAAAAAAAATATTTGTAAACATATCAATTTGTTTTTAGGTTAAAACTATTTAATGTGTTAGTATTAGTTATTTAATTTATTAATAATAAAAATTAAATACTTAAAATTTTATGATTTATATAATTTAGAATTAAATTTAATATCTAAAATTTAAATAGTCTGAAGAGAAAAAAAATTCTAATTTACATAGATAGAGAATTCAATACTCTTTCTTTTCTTCCCTGCGAATGAAGAAAAATAAACAAAAATAAAAGAGAAGGAACTACACAATATAAGAAAACATTGTCGTCTAAAAGAATTTTCTTCAGAAAAATAAAACAATTTCATTTGGTCAATAAATAGAAGAAAATACAAGAAAACTCTTTAGATGACTAAGACTTTCTAAGTTACTGGCCTCTATTTACGATTCTAGTTTTATTGATTTATCTTTGTTCATACTAAAGAAAGAAGAGGAAAAATTACAAAATTTCTTTGATTCTATAATTTAAAGATTTAAATTTTTTCTTTAAACTATCTTAATTGAATGTTTGAACAATATATTTTTAAAATCATTTTAATTAAATATTTGAGAAATTTTAAAAAATATATTTAAAATGATTTTTAAACATATTTTTTGTAGGAACTACATATGACCTCTGCCTATGTATATGTGCTTAAAAATTTATGCAGAGATTAATCTTGTTAAATCCGAAAGTACTATACACTATCAAATATTTAACACTAATATATTATCAAATATTCAGCTTGTAAGACAGGCGTGACTGAATAATGTCTGAATGTTTTTTTTTTCCTCAAAAATTTTGGTAGGTGAAGCTCACACTGCGGTCGACTTACGTTGGAGAGGGAAAGTCAGCTGCGTGTTCCCTGTGTGAGCTAGAACAAATGAGAAAATGAAGAGGTTTTTCCTTTGAAATATTGATATTTTCTATGTCGATATTAACGTTCCTTTGAAATATTCATATTATTCTATGTGGATATCAATTATTTTACTATATATATATATATATTCATATTATTCTATGTGGATATCAATTATTTTACTATATATATATATATATTAATGTTTCTTTATGTATGGTTAAATTAAGAGCTTGAACTCTAAAACTTGCAAAGCAAAAAAAGGTAGCAAAACGATGAAGAGTGGTGCCGTTTTCCTTGCCTTTCTACTTTTATCATTGCTGAGTTCCTTTGTTCAAGCAAGGATTCCTCACTTCTCGGCTATCAAAGGTACCTATTTAATTTTAAGGATAATACCAAAAATAGCCCCTAACGTTTATCAAAATAGTCATTTTGCCATCTATTATATTTTTTAGCATTTTGACCTCCAACGTTTTATTTTAGGACAAAAAGACCCATAATGTTTGATAAAATAATCACTTTGTCCCTTGTTCTTTTTTTCTAGGGCATTTTGGCCCTTAACGTTTCATTTTAGGTTAAAAATATTTTTATTTTGGAGCGTTAATAGTATATTAACTAGTGATTTTCATCTATAGAGGGAACTTTTTGTCCCAAAGTGAAACGTTGGGGGCCAAAATGCTATTAAAAAAAGAATAGGGGGCAAAATGACCATTTTGGTAAATGTTGGGGGGCTATTTTGGCATTATGTCAAATTTTAAATCCTTAGAATATTTTAATACATAAAGTTATTTATTTATATATTACAAACCTAAATTTGAATTAAAAAATATTTGCTTATCATATATAATTAGACAAAAAGAGGGAACAACTTCTTTTACTTCTTTCCCCCATAAACTCAAAGATTAAAATCAATAGTAATTTCGTTATATTTTTACGTATATATATATATATATATATATATATATATATATATATATATATATATATATATATATATATATATATATATATATATTTCACAAGTTGCTATGTGTACTCACTCTTTTGATTGGTGTTTCTAATATGACAAGAAAAATTGGATCGTATAAGTCATCGAAGTGCAAGGGAAGATCCTCCAGTGAATTGGAGGAGTCAACGTCCAGCTCGAAATCCTCCACGTTTTCAAATGACACCACCGAAATCGACCATAAGTCGACGACGGGCATAGCAAATGTCACCCGTCTTCTAATTCCGATTTCATTTTAATAAGTTTTCATATAACAATCCTTTCTCATTGTAATCAAGTTTTTAATATAAAAATATCTATTGAATAATGTCATAAATTCTTTTTTTTTGTCTACTAAAAATGATTTTTTATATTTGTATAATTATTTGAAAATTGATAGTTTAATTGTTTATTTAAACATTAATTAAAAACACTCAACAATAAATTAAAATTATTTATAAAAAAGAATAACACTATTAATATATCAAATAATAATCATTTATATTTTAATGGACAGATTTAATTAAGATTATATAACAACATTTTATTAAGATAAAAAATATACATGGCAATAAATTAAAATTGTTTATAAAAATGGTTTTATTACTAATGTATAAAATAATAACCATTAAAATTGTTTGTAAAGTCCCAAATTTCGGAGTTAAAGTTCGTAATTTCACCCGAGTTTAGATGAAGAAAAAGCGAACTTGTTTAGTGATGGTGGGTCAAGTATGGATTAAATCGAACGAGGATTGGACCTAAAATGAATTTGAAATAGGTTTTTTTTGGGATTGTGTTAAAGAGTTGGGGGACTTGGAATACAAATTACCCATTTGTCGAAGATTGCACACTAATTAATGGTCCTAACTTGTTTGGACGTGGACTTGGAATACAAATTACTTGATTTTCAGTATTGTTATATTTTCTCATTCTCTCTCTTTCAAATGATGGAGATTGGAGCTAAAAGAGTAAACTTTTCAAACCTTTTCCATCACCCATTCCATTCCAAGGTGAGAATCTTCATATCCTTTTCAAGAGCATTAAAAACAAACTCTGAAGTTTCAGAAATTGTGGAGGACAAGATGACAACATAGATAATTGAATGATTGATATTGAGTTGTTTTAAATATCAGAATACGTGAGTGTAATCAAAATTTATTTTTGATTATACATTAATGTTGCCTGATCATCGGTGAATAAGATATCATTAGAAATTAAATTAAGTAAATTTAACTGTAATATAAGTTGGCCATGTGGTATAATCTAATTTACTGATTGGGTATAAAATTTATACACCATTAGTGCAAAACATATAAATTCTAAAATCATTATATAAATACACACCATGTAAACATGAATTTTTCTATCTTTTCGCTTTAACTGACATAATTTCAAGTTAATAAAACATTATTAGCATTGCACATAATTTATTGCCAATAGTTTTTTTATTTATTTATTTAAGCTGAAACTAATAATTTATTGCAGATTTCTTGACTGCATTGTTTCATTTTGCAGGTCCTCTCACTATTTAATATATATTTATATTATAGTACCTAAAAGTATACATCATATTAGAAGAGAAAAGAAGAAAAGGCACTACACATGAGGGGTAAGTGGTAGTAATTTGCTATTGCATTACTTTCTCAGAGAAAAACTAATGGAACGGTACCTCTGCTTTGCCTTCTTAGATTGCAGTTCCACTGGGAATCAAGGCATCCTTGATTACTGTCACAATCCCACTCTTGATGAAATATCCATCTGTTTCCCTTGCAGCTTCTTGAACGTTGTCGCTGTTGATGATCTGTAAAAAACCATCATTCTTGGTTAAGATCTAACCTCGAGAATTTCATGAACATAGAATTATTAAATGTGATAAATAAATAGTTCCAAATTTGTGAGTCAACCATAAATGCTGCAAAACTTGTATTTTTCTTCTTCTTTTTATTATTGCATTGGGATTCATCTACAGAGAGTGTCATCAAAAAAGGAACTAGGGAATCCAAGCAGCAGAGCGTCAAGGTGATATTTGTTAGCAAATTGTCAGTAAACACGCCTCTTTTCAAGGAGAAGGGTTTAATTACTGTGTTGAAACCATAAAAGAAATCACAGTAAATTAACAAATAAAATAATGACCAACCTTCACATTGTCTCCGATTCGAGCATTCTTGTCAATAATGGCTCTCTTGATATGTGAGTTCTTTCCGATACCGATTGGAACACTGCCCTTTGCAGACAAAAACCTCCTGTCTGCATCAGTCTGGAGGAAGACAATGAGGAAATACAGATTACTGAGGGTGACTCACATACGAAAATGATATATTAAAGAAAGGGATAGAAAAGAGAGCTAATAACTCTGAGGTTACACTACCTCATAATAATCTGCTCCCATCAGTAAGGTATCTTCTATGATTGCACCCTCGGAAATGCAAGATCGAAGACCAACAACAGAATGGTGAATTTTACAGTTCTGTAATTAACCAAAATATGCAGAGGATTAACTCATAAAAGTTGTCTAATTTCCATTTATCCTGTGAATATTAGAAACCATCTCCAACCAGAAAAACTAAACAACTTATCAACCTAGCCCCAGGGGTACTCACCTTAATAACACAACCCTCACCAATAACACTATCTGTAACATCAGCATCAAGCATTTTGGATGGTGGCAAATAACGAGGTTGGGTGTAGATTGGAGCCGAACGGTCATAGAAGCTGAAGTGCAGAGCCAACACAGTAATTATATTTATAACCAAGCTAGTCAAATACTTGTGCATTTATGAACCAGAACTACCTGAAATCTGGCAAAGGCTTTTTAGTGATTCCCAGATTTGCATTATAAAATGCCTCGATGGTACCAATGTCCTCCCAGTAGCCATCATACAAGTAAGCTTGCACCTAGATAGGTTAACAAGCAATTAGACCTCCAGAATTAGTAATTCACACTGATTTGAAGAAAAAATAAATACGACAACATAAACGAACTCCATTCAGGCAAAAGCACTGAAGCATCAACGAAGCATACATAACAAACTTGTTGCAAGAGTTTAGGAGATACACTTATGAGAGTACAATCCCACTTAAGCTGCTCACAAAATGAATGTATATCTTGGAAATATTCTTTTTATTTAAAACTGTTAATTGCTAGAAACAAGACAAAACACAGTTCAAATCTCCAGATATTCAACTTATTAAATATGCTGCTGCAGAAGTATATCGTGCTTAAACAAGATGGAAGTTTTTCATAAAAGTGAAAAAGGACTTGACTGCTATATGCTAAAATGCAAACAAACTAGTTACTTTGTTGTCAGATAAGCTCATCTATTCCTTATACAAGAATACTGGTCATCTCGATGATCATAGCAGCCATTCAAAGGGAGTAATATACCAAAAGAAACTTACCCTCAGTCCAATGGAAGTAGCACCTGGAATAACTTCACTTCCGAAATCATTAGCACCCGGAAATTTGTCTCGAAGAAGATTCAACATCACATCTTTACTGAAAACATATATGCCCATACTAGCAATGTAAGGCATCTCTTTGCTCTCTCATTATCAAGTCCTAAAATTGTTGTATCGACCTAAAACAACAGCATAATAATCAAAACCAGAACCAGAAGAACAGTAACAGCATAACTTCAATACCTTCATAGCTTTTAGTTGGTCGCCCTTGGGTTTCTCAGCAAATTCAATTATACGACCTTCTTCATCGATCTTCATCAGACCAAAAGCAGTAGCCCGTTTTTCATCCATCGGTAATGCAGCTACAGTGATATCAGCATCAGTCTCTCTGTGCGCCTGAATGAACCTTTCGTAGTCCATTCTATATAAATGGTCCCCAGCAAGAACCAAGAATTCCAAAATATTATGCTCCTCAAGCAACCACAAGTATTGCCTCACAGCATCAGCTGTCCCCTATACATTCAAAGATAATTTTCTAAAGTTAAAATCCAAAATTCCAGAAAGAATTCAAAACACATTTCAGTAGCGACTAACCTGGAACCAGTTTGGGTTCTCAGGACTCTGCTGAGCAGCAAGAACCTCGACGAACCCTTCGTTCTTGTAACCACCCATGTTACTAGCATATGCGCGGGAAAGGTGGCGGTTCAGAGAAGCAGAATTGAATTGAGTCAGAACGTAGATTTTCGATATGTTACTGTTCAAGCAATTGCTAACAGGAATATCGATCAGCCTATAGTTTGCTCCTAATGGAACAGCCGGCTTAGCTCTCTTCTTTGTTAGTGGGTAAAGCCTTGTCCCTGCTCCACCTCCCAAAATAATCCCCAAAACACTCTGCCAAAAAACAAGCAAATTCCCCAATTTCAAGCAAAAAAAACATAAAGCCTTTCGCCTTTCAGTTATTTGATCAATCAAATGCGTATCGGCATTTTTTTTCTTTCTCATTTTCAATCAGACAAAATATTCGGTGATAAGCTGAAACTTACGCGACTAGCATCGGGGTCAAGGCATGTCTGCGAGTTCTTAGAATCGGATACCGCTTTTGGCGAAACAATTGACGGAGTTCTTTTCGTTCCAGGGGAACCGGTAGCCATTTTTGAAATAAGCTTATCCCCACAAAGAGTGGAAGCTGAGAAAAACAAGCTCTGAGTGGCGGAGGGTTTACGACTCGAAGAAATAGAAGTAGCATTTGATGCTGAAGAAGGTAACCTTAAAGCACCGATCGCAGCCATAGTCGCCATTGGTGTTGTCGCGATTTCACTGAGATTACAAGTGAATATGCAATATGCAGCGGCAGTTTTAAGGTAGGCCAAAGGGAAGGAAGATGATCTGAAATTGATGGGATTTTGGGGAATGAATTTAACATTATTGTTTACTCAAAATTACAAGACGCACCCTTGGAAGAAGAATTGATCTTTTTCAGATGTGGAAATGAACGAAGGGTGGTATGGGAATTACGTAATGATTATAATTGATATTTAGAGAAACTGGAAATTAATAATTGGGTGGCTGTCATTTCACAAGCAGTCATCAGAAGTATAGATCACAGCCATTGGACACCGTCCGTATTTATTATTTCTTTAAGTTATAAAATAAGAAAAAGAAAATAGATCGGATCATATTTTCAAGGGGGATTGCCCCAACCCGCCTCCTTCGATATATGTGACAACTGATCATTAGATTTGCTGTGCCTGCAATTTTCACGAGTCTTGGGCATTTACTAGTCACCTGACCAAAAAATCTCCACTTCATTGGTTACAAGATTGATTTCCAGTTCAGGACATCGCTGAACGGCGGCACAAAACCGTCCGAAATCAACACTGGAACACATTCGGCATAGATGGCCTCTACGATTCGGGGGCTCGCCACTTCGTATCCACTTGGACATAGGCAGAACCTGCTGTTTTTCAGCTTCGACGTGTATGAAACTCCTTTGGGAAGTTGGTCGTAGACTTGGACATCCGGATCGTGTTTGTCCTTCTACTCGTTCAGAAGGAGGAACCGGATGTATCCGTGGAGATGGCCGGCGAAAAAGGCGAGAATGGACCGGCGAGAGGAGGAAAGACCGCCGAGTATCGTCTCCACTTCATTGGTTACAAGATTGATTTCTGGAAATGAGGCATCTTTAGCTGGATTAAACCCTTAAGAAGTGTTTGCATTGCACAAAACTCTAATGGAATTGTTGAACAAAAGAGGCACATAGGGTGATGCAAGTGGCCCCTGCAAGTAAATTTCATGACCGAATACATTAAGAGTAATCAACCAATAGTCCACATGTATATTTATTAGTTTACTTACCCAATCATGGCAGGAGAACATGAAATGGTCAGCACCGAGGCTTCGATTCCAGTAACGATATCTGCTTGAAATGAGGTCAACGTAGTCGACAACGACCCGTCCAATGTCGGTTTTATGGGATTCAGGCTCGTAGAGATAACGTACCAGCATGGCAACACTGAATGGAAGGAAATAAACCAAAGCGTCATCAGACTCTTGAGTTGTATAAAAATTTCCACTTTCCACTTCATGAATGAACCTTCCTTCTGAAGAATATATGCTCTTACATGGACCATTATGGAACATTGGTGGCTCTCCTTCCTGATACACATATATTGAAAAGCTTCTCCATCTCTAAGTAACTCCTAAATCAATTTGATTTCAATAAGAACATTAGTAAATTGGAAATTAGTCATAAATTTTATTTATTATTTGTACTACCTATGGAAAGCGTTTACATTTCTGTATATTGGACCTTAAGGAACATAATCTGGGTCTTGATGAACCGATGTCGAGTTCCGAGCTTGAGCAGCCTCTTTAATGGAGGTCGGGCTTTCGCCATATTTGCTTCAAGCTTCTCCAACTTGCTGGTTCGCTTCACAACTCTTCTCGTCGTGGATGTAACATTATTATCAATGTCGCTGACAATAAACGCGTCTGAAAAAGACGTGTCGGCGGCATGTTTATAGGTTTCAGCTTCCATGAAAGAAGAATCCGTCGAGGACCCATGGGAGATGTGGGCGCCAAACCTCCATGTCCGTGGCGGAGACAAAGTAGAAGGCTGAGGAATTACAAACGTAGAGACAAGAAGTAAGAACACGACCAAGGGTATAACAAGGATTAGAACCAAATTCAACGAAGAAGACGACCAGCAGAAATATGAAGGATGTCTACAATCAGCCATGTCATTACAAGGAATTTTACAATAATTAGAAAACCTTTTGTTCTAAATTCGTATCAGAAACTGAAAAAAAAATGGATTGAGTTGGTGAAGTAGCAGCGGAGGGCATGGGATTCATTTCTTGATTGCAGGATTATGCTTTGGTGCTAACGTTCGTCTTTCCAGTTAACAATGAGAGCTTGAAAATTTTAGTCGACGTTCAATTTTTATTTCAAATTTGAATCGAGTTTGACAATTTTAAATTTACGAATTTTTAAATCGAGTCGAGCTCAATAATAATAAAGTTTAATTCAGTTCATTTTCAGTCCTATCTTAGAAGTGAATATGATCCCAAGAGAGGAAGGATTTAGAAATTGGCACCATTACCATTACTCTTCGAAAAAACAACATTAACTCTGTATATAATGAATCACACCAACCAATAATATGATAAAAATGTAAATAAATAATCTAATATGAATGTATAATATAAGCACACATGTAAATAAACTGATATAATCCAGAAGGTCTGGAATTATATCATTCCAATGGAACAACCCAATTTAGAGGTAGGAAATTTGGAGTTGAATGAGATGATGTAATGAGATTTGGGAACCCCACCAAACAGTAGCAAGACATTATACAGTAGTGTACACGAGAGAGAATTACAAAGTGCATATTTATTGTCCGACCAAGGAAGCACAGCTGTTTACTTTTGGCATACAAATTAAAAAACTTGGAAAGATAAGATCCATACGCTGTACATAAATGTCAAATAAGAAAGAATGAGCAAAATTAGAGTTGCATGCTTTTATATGAACACTGCAGGTTGAAATCAGTGGCCTGGCTGGAGGGAAAGGCAATATAATCTCGATGAATGGTGTCCCAATCGATGAATCTTTTTACGGTAATGCAGAACCAGGCCTCGGTGATTTATTTGTGGTGATTTTGTTTCCAACATCTGGTGATAAAACCTGGGGACTTGAGATACAACCATACATAGCCTGTCATTTAACTAGTCAAGAAAATAATGAAAGATGAGCATTGATTTCTTCATTTTAGGCAAGAATAATCAATTCTTCCAAACTAACATCACGTGTTTCTTTCCTTTTTCTAAGCATGGTTATAAAAATTGTACTCTCAGCAGCTTCTGGTTTGGTTCAATGGATCATAATCATAGGCATCACCAGCTTTGACAAAGCGTCCCTTCACTCGCTTTCTCACATCAGCCCTTGCTTTGCGAGAGGCATATCGCACTCGCTTCTCAAACCTATCATGCAACAAGAGTGAAGAAGTTTAACATAAGTAATTTCTTTTAAAGGTTTGCAATCAAGACTAGCAGTAAAAATATAATGTTAAGACTGAAAGTAACGACTCCACGTGCTTCCCAAATTGATTATCGCCTAATTAGTAAACCATGTGGCAAATCAATCCAAAACTAGACATTCAGAAGCAGGAGAGGAATTAGAAGGAAGATCATCCAAGTTCCAGAACTTTGTTAAGCAAGAACCACTAAACTCACAAATGTAGATTCTATATGGTTTATTAGTGTACACTTACTTCCGTGTCTTCTTCTTTTCCTTGTAACGCATAACAGCATCGCTTCGAGTTGATGATGGGAAGGAGCTCTCAGTACATGGCGGACACCAAGGAGGCTCTCCCATTAGAAGTATTGATGAAGCCCCACAATCTTGATAATCTCCAACATTGCTCTCTCCAGTAAGGCCAGAAAACGAGAGGCTTGAATGAGC
Source organism: Hibiscus syriacus (assembly GCF_006381635.1). Classification (NCBI taxonomy): domain Eukaryota; kingdom Viridiplantae; phylum Streptophyta; class Magnoliopsida; order Malvales; family Malvaceae; genus Hibiscus; species Hibiscus syriacus. The sequence continues at coordinate 885,966 of NW_024063156.1, forward strand.
ATGCCTTGCCGTAAAACACAGAATTGAATCGGTTTTATTGCTCATCAAGGAATCAGCAGATGCTGCATTGCTGCATGCTGGCTGGATTTCATTGACCAGTCCAACAGAGGAGCCCTGGACAAGGATGCTCCTATCATAAGAATATTTTCCAAATACAACTTGAAATTCTCAGGGCATTATGACTGATTATGTACAGTATGACTCCAAATGAAGATAAAACAAACATGTAATATCCAAGCAGATTAAAGTGCCCATGTTCATAAGTAAACTGTTAAGACATACATGTTTTACAAGAAACTTGAATTATTAATGATCAAGAAGACACTGAAAGATCAAGTACTAGTATATTTGCAAACTTGCGGAATCCTTAATCTCATCACCTTTAATGGCTATATAATCAACACTTCCAAAAGTGGAAGGGTTCCTTTTGAAAATCAAGGTTATTGTTTTCCTCTAGAAACCCATTTTTTTCTGAAAGATCCTTTAGAAACGACTGAAACAAGTAAAAAGGGATAATTTCCTTTAATCATTATTCAAAAAGAAGACACGGAAAATGGAAGGACAGTAAACTTCATTTGGAAACACTAGTCATGTCTGAAAATCAAGGTCATTGATCCTATTGTTACTCCGCCAAAACGAATATTTTGCTTTGAGTAACAGAATGGAAAATCTAGTACAAACTGTAATAAATTGTACCATGCCCACAACTAGAATTCATCAAATTAAAGCTTCTCACGATTGTCAATTTATCCCTGTTTTAATTTGACAATGAATGCTTCCATTTACACAAAAAAAAACTAATAGTTGAAATATGCTATATATCATAAATACTAAGAACACCATAAAAAATGTATAAAAACTGGAAATATGACAATACTATCTTCAGAGAAAGATAATACAGATACAACAAAGGAAGAATAAAAGAAACAAACTAACCTCAGCGGGCGGTTCACAGTTGGAATCAGCAGCACGTGTGTCTTTTGTCCCAAATAAGCTATCAATTCCACCATTCTCTAGAACTTCTTCTGAGTGATTGAGAGTTGCCCCAAAGAGTTCTTCATAGTTTTCAAGGTTCAAATCAACTTCATCCATGTTGAAGTCATCATACAGATCATCTTCACCAAGTCCGGGACACTTTGTTTGAGGGTAGAATAACTGCAAATTAATGAAGTACGAAATTAAAAAAAGGTTCAAGAAAGGAACATATTATCTCTACTAGTAATTAAAGGAAACCTACAGAAATTTTCACAAATATGTTAGAAATGAACTTGAGCCATCTAAGCTAATTTTTGTAGAATCATGAATAACGAGAGGTTATTCTAATGACTATTCTAACGTTAAAATAAATTTTTGATAACTTCCCTGTTTCTTTTTTTTCCACCACTTTTACACTGGTCTTTTCCTTCTCAATTAAAAAATGTAAAACTTCAACAATGTAGATGGTGGCATGAGCCTAGAAGCAGAAAGAAATTCATATGGGTAAAATCAGAGAGATCTAGATTCCTACTATGAAACCTTGGCAAAAATAGGAAAAAGACGAAAAATATAACCGAGGACCAGATTACTGATTTAGTAATTTTACTTTTAAGGCCTTCTTGAAAAGTTATTTGTACACAAATACTTGAGTTACTATTTGGCCAAGAGATAAAAATATCTAAAGAGACCACTGAAAACAAAAACAAGATATACTGTAGGTTCACTGAAAGATTGAAATCTTTTACATTTAAATGAAAATCCAATCAAGTTCAATAAAAAGATATTCTGGATGGACCATCTACTCCGTCATAAAAGGTAACCATGAAAAGGAAGGAATGGAAATTGACATATTGTTCTTCCACAGAAGAAACTAATCAGAAAAGGAATTCGTCACTTTAGCCTCAAACTGGCTGGCTGGTCAGAAGGTGCAGTTATCCCTGAACACTCATTAGTAATTTGTTCTTCTTATTAAGTGCAGATTGCACGAAACATTTGCAAATTTAAACCCACTCTTTAAATGCTTATCATAGTTCTTTAATATTGTCCCATGAAAGCACCTCAAGAATAGTGCATCTAAGTTTGCCAAGGATAAAAATTCAAAGTTCATCATTTACCTTGGTCAGTGATGTATCTGTTGGTCCGGCTGGCTGATCCATATGTTGTGCCGCTGATCTGATTTCAGGAACTGAAGTCCCACCCCAGCCATTTCCCATATCCACATTGAGATCACAATTAACTTCAGCCACACCAGCACTATTCCAGCAAATGGTATTTTCTGTAGGGCCCCAAGAATTACTCTCTATGTTCTCAGAAATGCTCATCAGACCTAGTTCCTCCTCACAAGCAGATTGTGAAAAAAATGACCATATGGAAGAAAGTTCCCCAGATGATGGGCAACCAGAGTAACAATTTATTGTTTGCCTATTATGCATAGAATTCGAGGTAGAGGCATCATGACCCATCCAATCACAGTTCTGACAGAGGGAAACCTTTTCTTCAGAACATCTAACAAAAGCAGGCTGTGAATTGCATCTTTCACATAACAATGTTCTCGAGTGCCGTTTTGACAGTGCGTTAGCAGAATGGACATTCCGATCGCATGACAAACATAAACAGGCAGCATCAGACCGGCAATATACCATCGACGGTTGATCCCCACAGAAATCACAAATGTAACCCATTTTTCCAATCACACAACAAACAAAAACCTAAAATTTATCTCCAAAATTTACAGACTTCTAAGCAAACTATGTATCAAGCAGAGCAAGTAACTTCTCATATGATCCCAGACTCTGTCACTCCACTATTTCTGCATGCACTTCAATATCTGCCATTTAGAGAGGGGAAAAAGGATTGTTGTTAGAAGAGATTCCAGTTCATATTTGATGTAAAAGCAAGCTAATCAATATCTAGTTATCTACTGACTATATGGGGTAGCTTAAGTGCTTAAATTTTGCTCATACAATAGTTATATGGCAAAGGGTTCAAAATTCAAATTCCATTATTCTATTAGTCCCTTTGATCATCCAAGAGTTCACAGCATTGTTTAAGAGTGACTCACTATTTTTCTCTATAATTACAGCCAAAAAGTAAACAGTTCTAACTTCCAAGCACCCAGAAACAAACAGAAAACAATAAATTATTGCTATATTGCTCAGGCTCTTCAATTTTCATTAAGTACTTGTGTCCAACACTTCGAAACAAGTTTATGACCTCCAAGGATACTCCAAATTTATAGAAAAACTTAGAAAAATCTAGTCATAATCATACCCTTATTCTACATATAAGCTCGTACAACACTTACACTCAAGGCGAGTAACATAGATTTATTGTCAATAAGAGAATAAGTTAACACGCATAACACATACACACACTCAAAACAGAATAAGCAGAAGAGAGAAAATACCTCATTAAATTTTAAAGTTATCGTGACTACTAAAACAGTCAAAATAAAATAAGAAGGAAAAATGAAACTACTTTTTAATTTAAATAAAAAAGGAAAAGGCAGAGAGTAAGCAGCCCAATAAAACAACTACAAGCAAAACTAATTCCATTCCAGGACATGTAAAATTAATAAATCAAAGGAAAATTTAAAACTTTAAACCAAAGACTGAACTCCATAATCAGAGCAAAACTACACAAACAAACAAATTAACCCAAAGAGGGAAAAACAGAATATCAATAAACAAACGAGCAAACCCATAGACAATAACAAATAAAAAAGTAAATCTAAAACCCAAATAAAAGAGAAAAAGAAAAAGACCCTGAAAGGAAAATCAAATTAAAAGCATGATGAAGAGAGGATAAGAAATTTACCGTGAGAATGACAAGATCGGTTACTAGCTGTAATATTGAAATATAGATATGATTTAAAAGAAAAACAATTACAACGAGAAACCCTAGAACAAAGAGCTTTCCAGAATTTATCTTTCCTTGTTCGTTTGCTCTGTTTGCTTTCCCCTCTGTTTTGAGTTGATGCAAGGAATAGATAGAAAATGGTGGGTGAACAAGGGAAATTTGATGACTCGGCTAAAAAGTGCAATGAGAGAGAAATTAAATATTTTTAAGTAGATAAGAAAGGCACAATGGGCTAAGTGGGAGAGTATCCTTTTCAATCCTCAAACAGAAAGCGGTAGAGTGTCCTTTTCAATCCTCAAACAGAAAGTGGTAGAGTATCCTTTTCAATCCTCAAACAGAAAGTGGGAGACTATCCTTTTCAACCCTCAAACAAAAAGTTAGGTCCCTCCTGTCTTTGGTCCCTCCTACCAAAAGCTTCAACATTCCTATATGGTTTCTAGGGTAAACTACATCTTCAATGCCTAAACTATTCTTTTTGTTATGTTTTAATATTTAAACTTTTTTAAATCATACCTAAAGTTTAGTTTAAGTTTTAATTTGATACATGTTGTTAAAAAATTAACAAAACGACTGACATGTCATTTTTTTTAGTTTTTCCAATGATTATGTGATATTACCTTATAATAACATGTCAACATCATCGTTAAGGTTTTAATATTGGGGTACCAAATTGAAACCTAAACTAAATGTTATGGATGATTTTAAAAAAAGGTAAAATTTGGATATCAAAATAGAATAAAAGTAATAGTTTAAGTATTAAATATGTAGTTTTCCCTTGTTTTTAATATACATTGAAATTAGGGTAAATTCACTAAATACCACTTAACTTTAGACATTGTATCATTTATGTGACTAAACTTTCAATTACTCTAATTATAGAGTAAACTTTAGTTTGATTTCATATATGCCAATGGGTCGTTAAAATTCAAATAATGTGATGACATGAACAAAATGACATCATTATGATACGACCATTGATGCCTAAAATAACATAATTTTAGGCACTAAACTTTTATGGGTGTATCAATTTTACAACTAAACTTTTAAACATTTCACTTTTTGACACTGTGTTTTTCTAATTGTCTTCGATAGCCAATTATCTCCATCATTGTTGGTCTTTTCACAATAAGATCGATACCAAAACATTCGTATTTCACTATTCTTTCTTCTTATATGATTGATTTTTCGTGAAACTAACTAAAGATTAGTGGAAATAAACAAAAATATCTATCATTTTTAGGGGTTTGGGGCTTTATCAAATTTAAAGGGTTTGGGGCATTTATTCAAAAATATAAACAATTAGAAGTAATATTTCGAGAATATGAACAACATATATCAAAACTAGCCTTATCGAAGAAGATAGAAGTATTAGCACGTCGAATTTTTAAATGGATTTATGTTGATTTTGAGTGGGTTGTGGGAAACTAATCATAAGAGAATAAAGATATTTAGATGAGTGAGAATTTATTGATATCGATCTTGCTATAAAAGACGGTTGATGTAAGGCAACGATTGATTACGAATGACGATTGGAAAAGTTTAGTGCCTAAAAGGTTAAAATTGAACATTTTTAAAATTTAGTGATAAAATATATACACACCTAAAGTTTAACGCCTAAAACGATGTCGTTTTGGGTATCAATAATCATGACAAAATGATGTCATTTTTTCACATCACTACAGTAACAGAAAGATTCATCCACATCACCGTGCCATTAAAATTTAACACTCCAATAGTATAATTGAAGTAAAAATTAAAATTAATGTTCTATCTGAATCAATTGAAAGTTTAATAATATAAACGATACAATATCCAAAACTAAGTGAAATATGACGTAATTTACCTTTGAAATTATGCTGGAAAAAATATTTTTATATTAAATAAATGTACGGGCTTAAGAGTGGGTCGCGTGTCTAAATCTGAAAATCGGCCTAATTTTTAGCGGGAATTGAATAAAATATTGACCTAAAAATAGGTTTCGATAAAGGGAAAATATCCTTTTATAACATGGTACCTATGCACTTGTTGTGGCGGTTCACGCCGTCAAGAGGGTGTGGAAACTCAATGACTAAGATGGTAAATACAGTGATTAATTTATTATTAGAGACAAATGAATGAATTTATGTAATTAATTTTTTTTTATAAATTTACAAAAAAAAAAATTGATCAAAAAAAGAAAAACTTCTCAAATGCTTTCTTGAAAAGTCTTTCTCTACTTGTGAATAACGCGACTCTTTGCTTCAATTCCAATTAGTCAGAAACTTAACAGTGAAGGCAAAGACATGCTTAAAACAACAACAAATAATATAATTTAATCTAAATTTAATCACAAAATTACACGACTTGAATATAATAATTATGAAATATAGACGACTTATCCGTAAATATATGCATGTTTTTAAACTAAAATTACAAAAACATTTTTTAAAAACAAAATGAAGGTTCGGGAAAATTTTCACTTGGATTTAATAAGAAAGTATCTGAACGCATACATCAATCACTGAATTCGATATTTAGATGTGAAATTTTTATTCCAATTGTAAAATAATAAATATTTGAATGCATACATTTTAGAAATCTTTTTTATTTAAAAACACATGGTTTTAAAAGGATATAATTAGTGGATCCTTATTTTCATATGTAATGGAACAAGGGTGAGGTGGAATAGTAAGTTGCTCCCAACATCAGATTGAGATTAACTTCCGTAAGAGATCTTAAAATTATAAAATATCATTCATGAAACCCAATCCCACAACTCCAAAATTTTGAAAGGAAATGAAAAACACAAATAGCAAACTATATATTCAGATAAGGCATTTGCAAGCATTTGTGAATGAATAATGAACAAGTTGATGAGACCTGTCAGATTTAACCCCACAAAAAGTGATTTATCGGTTCACTTTTTCCAATTTTCTCTCTAAATCCAACTGCCCAAACTGCCCTTATCTCTCAATGATTGATAACCTTTATTATCATAACATAATAACATTATACCAACAAAATTCCCCATGTCCCCACCACAAAAATTACCTTTTCTTCTAAACTTTTCTATACTCCCCAACATCACTTTTTCGGTTTCACCGAAAAATCACACCAAATAATTACATATTAAATTTTATCGATTTAACACATTTTTTTTATAATACGTATAATTTTAGAGTGCTAAAGATGAAATTATTGATATTACTCTTCTCGAAAATTTTGAGGAGAAATGATAATAATAAATAACTCTTTAAAAGAATTGTAATTTGAATAATTGAAAAAGAACATAAAAACTCCTTTAAGAATATTGATTTTTTTCTAAAAATATTATGCATACGTTGTACATGTTAAATCATAAACCGACCATCGATCAATAATAATAACATAAATGTGTAAAAAATATGTCAATCAATACTTAATAAATAAATAATAATAATATATGAACTCTCATTTTTTTACGTAAATTTTGCTTTATATTCTTAATATTTATAACTAAAGATAATGTAAATACATATAAATATGTCCATCAAGAAATGCACATTTTAGTTTTTATTGCACATTATCAATAAACATAACCTAAACACTCCAATATGCATATATAAAATAATCCGTTAAGTTCTTCAACTCATGGAATTAATATCTATTAAATTACGATGTTAGTCCTTTTAGTTTTTTATAGGTATGACTCATAAATACACCAGTAAAGAGGATAAGGGGTGGAGCGGAGTGAGCGAAGCGAACGCAGCGAACATCAACTGTCCTTACAAAGAAAATCTCGTAGAGGGAGTTAAGATTATATGGGTTGGGGGTACGGTACAAGGTTAATTATGTAATTATGTATCATGTTTTTTTATTATAAATAGAGATGTAACCTAAACCTATGAGACATTGAATAAAACTTCTAGTGCCGCCTAAGCATCGAGGACGTAAACACATTGTCGAACCTCGTTAAAATTCTTGTATTCTTTCGTTATTTTTGCCCGATTCTTCATCAGTTTTATTTTCTAAAATTTTAAAATAGTAAAGCGCGGATGGCGATCCGTGCCTGTCCTTACGTGACGTCAACTCGGATAAAGTTATCCATGTTTTTCATTATGTGACGTCAACTCGGACGAAACCCTTCAAAGGCCGGATGAACCGAGCCTTATAAGAAAAGGTGCTAGATTAAGAAAATTTGGTGAAACAATGACTTATAGATAATTATTTCATATCATAGTGATTTTCGGTAAAATCGCCAACTTTTTCACTAGTAAAATAGGGAAATGTTGACTGAACAGCCACCTATACTTCATAGCAGGCAGGAGGTTCCCTACCTAACCAACCTGAAAGCTGAAAAATTAACCCTTTTCACTGAAGAATCTGAACTTATCCCCCACTTTTGGTTCAAGCTAGTGAACAAAAATCTGAATGGATAATCAGAAAATACAACTTTAATACAAAATAAAATACATATTAAATCCAGATACATTCTACAATTCCGATATAAGATAAAACATCAGACTTGCAAAATGCTTGCTTATCGGTGATAGCATTTAGGAGGCAATTTATGCAACTTTACCAGTTCAAATATGTCATGACAAGAGTCGTCATTCAAACTGGGCAATTCAGATAAAATAATGTATCAGACTTTACCAGCTATAAACTAAACCAGTTAAAATGAAAATGTTATAGCATCAGACTTACAAAATGTTTATTAGTGAAAATGTTCAAAGAACAATTTACATTACCAGTTCAAACACGTCACATCAAGTCACTGTCACCTTTATACCACTGTCAAAATCAATGAAACCAAGCTGCAAATCAAGCTGCTTAGCTGCAAAGCATAGGGGTGCTATCAAGTTTCAATCTGATAAAACATGTATTTTCAACAGACTAGGTGCAAAAGTAGTTCAAGCAACAGATTTTACTTTGCCAAGCCACGTATGGTTATGCCCAAACCATTTTTACAACCCTACTACAAAAAAGAACTGGATGAGATAGAAGCTTTAAAACTTAGAATGGTAATTACATAAGAGACTCTACCTTGAGTATGTCCAACTGACTCAAGAAAGAAACCTAAGCATTATTTGCTTCATGACTGTTATTCCATCCTACCACTAGTGAAAAAGGTATCTAGGAGCCTCAAATTAATTATCCCCATTCCAGTCAATAAAAAATAACAATAAAGAATAAATAAGACAATTTCAAGGCCGGAGAAAACACAAACAAGCTTCAAAAGGTAATATATTTAACAAGAAAAGTGATCTAGCCATCAATCTCGACTTTGGTTTCAAGAGAAGAATCAAATTGCCGAGATCCGCTGGTAACAAGAGGCTTGGTTCAAACCTTAGCAACCCAATGTCCACCCCAAAATATAAACATAAAAAGAATCAAATTGCAAATTCTCCAAAGCCATTGATTCAAGGATTTAAACCATGTTACAAATAACATAATGACAAAACTGTACCTGATGGAGAATGAAAGCAGATAAGTGTCATATTTCTAATTTCTAACCGTGCTATCTGTATTTCCTCAACCACATCAAGAAGATTTCTTAAAAGTTAACTGTTTCTCTGCATGATCAGAAGAAATAAAACGAAAACAGTTTCAACCGTTGCATTCAGAAACACTGAAACTTCTGAGATAACAAAGATAGTGCACCAGGAAAATATCAAGTAAAGTTCGACAAGCAAGGCCAGTGAAAAGATTACTGCAAGAAATTACAGACACTTGCTCAAAATCTGAAAATATATTATCTAATTTATTCTAGTACAACTACAAATCATAGCATAAGCAAGGTGTACTTTTCAGATACAAGTTAAGCTGAAATAAGTTGTTTTATCTCAGAAGAGAAATGCAGGAGACGCATGAAATTTTTAAAGTGAAACACATGTACTTGTGTTTCCTGTGCAAAACTTTTGTGCCCAACATACTTCTTAGTCGATTCATGGTTAAAGACAAAACGAAATGCAGAGCATGCGTCCATGTTTGGGAAGTTCTAATGAACAGGATAAAAGATTTAAAGGATGAGAAGTGAAACAGGGAAAAATGAATTCATTTGCATGATCAACTTTGTTATCTTAATGATGTTCATATCAATTAATTTGTTTGCGACAAAAATGCTGGAATCTCGGCCAGTATCTAATGCGAGACTGCGAATCACAGTAATGTGAGAATAAATGTAAAACTTTTCTGATATGTTTTTGACAGAAAAGTACAATAACAAAAACCTCTGACAGATGAACCCATGCTAGTTGAGAACAACATTGTAATGGCCATTCCTGATCTGCAAATCGTCAACCTCCCACAACTGAAGAAATAACAGACAAGTTATGCATCTTGTGACATAAAATAATTTGTGTTCTGAGGAGAATAACAGCAAGAGTTAAACGAACCTGAATACCCTGGCGTATAAATCTGCAACAAGTTCTCTTCTTTAGATTATCATTGACCAGATAACACGGGACCCTATAACAATGAGCCGGGGGGGGGGGAAACACAATTTCCCTTCTGAAATGAAACAGACCCGAGTTTAGAAACTGCTTTACCAATGAATCATTAGCTACATTCCTCTTTATAATGTTCTTAAATGCAACCCTGAATGCTCTATCACCTTCTGTAAATTTCATAATCCCAGGATGAATGCCACCTCCTCCGTCTTCTTCTTCTCCTCCTCCTGAATTGTCACTTCCTTCAGAAGAATTATCTCCGCCGCCTCCGTGTTTTCCTTTTCCTTCCGCTCCTCCTCTTCTTCGTCGTCATCGGAATTGTAGTCACGGGTAGGGATGGCAAAAAAACCCGAACCTGACGTAGAAAACCGAATTAAACGGGTCGGGTTCGGGGATGATAAACGGGGACGGGAAAATTCATTTATTTTAAACGGGGACGGGTTTGGTAATCCCCGCCCCGATTACCCGCCCCGATACCCGACCCGATAAATATTAAAAATAATTATTTATATATATATATAATATTAATAAATTTAATTTAAATAAAAAATATATATTTAATTTAAATATATACATATACCCGGCTCGATTCCCGGCCCAATACCGACCCAATACCCGACCCAATACCCGGCCCAATACCCGTTTAAATAACCGTTTATGTTAAACGGGATACCCATTTCCCCGCGGTTTTCCCCGATTACCCGACGGGGATCCTCATTTAAATCCCTGTGATTTTTTAAACGGGGACAGATACCGATTTTTTAAACGAGGACGGAGACGGGGGACCAATACCCGACCCAAACCCGGCCCGTTGCCATCCCTAATCACGGGCTCGTTTTTCGAACAGATTTTTCATTTAATTACTTACTCTAAACTTTTTTCCTTTACCCTCCAACATTTTAAGCTTCTTATTCTTGGTTTTGTTACCTTTCTTTTTACCCATATTTCTTTTTCTTTTTCCAACTGCAACATTGGCATCCTCCATTATCATTACCAGCTTCTTCCTTTCAATAGAAAAATCCAAGACAGAAGGATGGGAAAAAAAATAGAAGATTACCAAACCCCTTTTTAAACCCTCTCTCTCTCTCTCTCTATATATATATATATATATAATATATATATAAGCGCTCTTAAATTATTTGTTTGGGCCCTTCAATTTTGTTTGAGGTCTTCATTCTTTATACGATTTTCGTGGGCCTGTTCATTCTCCTTTGTGTCTCATAAGATTCATGTCTATGACCGTAAACAAGTTAAGAGTCGAATTTGAGGTTTATTAAGTTTGATTTGATTCAAAAGGTTTAAATTTAAATTTGATTTGAAAATTTACGAGTTAAAATTATTAAGTTTTACTCGAATTTAAAATTGAAGTTTGACTCGAACTGAAAAAAATTAAACTAAAAATATTTTCAATTTAACTCGATTAAAGTTTAAACTCGTGTTCAAAGTACTTGAAAATTTTATATTGTATTTTTTATTAAAAACAAAATTTATTATTAATAATTTAATTAAAAAAATTAAAATTTCAATATATATTTTTAATTACTCATGAGTTTTTTGAGTCAGATATTAAGTAATTAGTTTCGACTTATTAAAAATTTTAGTCGAGTTTGAATTTAAAACGAGTCTATTTGAATCGGATATTAACTAAACTTTGACTAAGTTGATTTTTTTTAAACGTGAAAGGCCGATAAAATTTATTGAACAATAATAAATGATAGCTCATAAAGTCTTGCCAACCATCAAAGCAAAAACCAAAGCATTATAAATGGTCAAAGTAGAAATCGACAACCAATGACAGAAATGCAAAACAAAACATAAAAATTAACTCAGCCGGTAGATCCCCTCCGTGGTAAAGGTTTGACGACGATCAAATGACCATGAGAATAAAAGAAAACAAATAATGGGGTGTTTGGTTCAAGGATTGTGGCACATTCTCATGTTTGGTTGGTCGGAAATCTCATTTCCGGTAATGTTTTATTATCAATAGTAGATTTTTTGGGGTATATTACCGGGAATGTCATTATCTCATTTCCCTTAGGTATTGTAACATTACCGGCGTTTTGGACTAAAATGCCCTTAAATTTTTATTTTTTTTCAAAAATATCATTCTTCTGTCATTGAATAATAAAAATTCTACGAAGATTAAATTATAAATTTATCCTTAAATTATTTTAGATTTACAAAAAAAATCTATAATTAAAATTTTATATGAAGTTCAGAGGTAAATTTTTTTTTACCCTTTCATTAAACATTTTTTATATTTTTAATTTTGTAAAAAAATTATATAAATATTATGAATTTAATTTTTTTAAATAAAATATATAAATATTGTACAATTTGTAATATTATACAAATATATAATAAGAACAATTTGGTCAAATATACATTCCAATAATCTTTTATTCCTTTAACCAAACACGGTAATCTTACATTTCTACTAAACCAACCAAACATAAAATACAACATTCCCAGTAATCCTATTCTCCGGTAATCTTTTATTCCCACTGATAATCTTACATTCCGTAAACCAGACGCACCTAAGAGTCTTAAAAGCTTCACCCCAAATCCTTACCAAGGGATTAATCCAGCGTCTATCCTTCGACGTTTGCACCATCATTGGTTGTGGGGCCTCTTCGATCCTAAACCTGCCTTCGTCTCCCACTGATGCAACCGTGGCCAGGAAGTGAGCTGCAGCGTTTCCAACGCGAGGAACGACCAAAATATCCACCTATTACTTTGTTTATATTTTAGTCATCAAATTATTATTTTTTAAAATTATATCTAATATAGTTTTGTTTTGTTTTGTTTTTATTTTAATCATATATTGTAAAGTTTTAAACGATATTACTGACATGTCACCATAAGGTAATATAATGTCAATATGATTTTTTTACCATAACGACATTACCATTAATTTTTTAAAAGATGAGTGACTAAAATAAAACCAAAACGTAATATTAAGTATGATTTAAAAGAATAATAGTTAAATGATCAAAATAAAACTAAATAATATATGAATAACTAAATAAATATTTTATTCGTAAAAATCAAATTTATTTATTATCTCGTGTGAAAATATACACCAGACATATGACACAATATGAAAGAATCCTTTATATATACTTGAATAAATGATTATTACTTTTAGAGATTTTAAATTCGAGCATAACATTTATAAAATATTTAAATGTTTGTTATAAAATAATTATTTTTTAAATAAATATTATATTTTAATCATCGACTAATTAAAAAAAGGTAAAGTAGGTAAATAGTCATTGAATTTTTAGGACACTTATATTTTGGCCACTCAACTTTTAATCGTTTGCAGTAAGGTCCCTGTTGTAACCATTTACTGACATGACACTTAACTGTCGTTAACCCCCTTATCCCTTCTTCTTCTTCTTCTTCTCCCGTTCACCCCACTTTCAGTTAGCGATGGGTCACACCACCATCACCATCGGCACAAACGTCGCCTCCCAACCACACCCTGACCCTTGATTTATACTAATCGCCAACCGTTTGTCCAAATCGCGAGAAAACTGTTAGAACACCCATCCCTGATCTCCGTCGTCAATTGTCGATAATCGTCAACGCCAGTACTGTAACACCCCCAACCCGTATCCAACCCGGATACGAGTCCGAAGTGTCACATTGACTTTTCAAACCTTGACTCTTAAGAAAAATCCCGGGAAATTTAAAACTTTATTTAAAACAAAATACAGACTTTATCAGAGTGCTCGTACTTAATGACTTATTACATGCCAACACTTTATACATAACCAAATACATACTTTGTCAAATATTTCTGATCTGATCTTTTGGTAAGGAAAACTGACCTGTCTTGCTCCGCATTACTCTTACTCTTTTTGAAACCTACGTGTGAAACAATCACACGCTAAGTCGAAGACTTAGTGAGGCATAACAACTTATAATGCACTTTATAACATATACCGATACATGCATGTTCTGTTCTATCATGTTATAGCAATTCCATGCATTTTTCATATCATATAAAATCATATCAGATTAATTACAGTAAATACATACATACACATAATTCATCATTAACAGTTTATCATGTAATCACATACTTTGTCAATCAAACACTATACACACACAAAATCATATCATTTCTATAGCATTTATCATACCACTAACATATATTTGTTCATATCTCTGGATTAGCCCATGTACATATGTGAGAACTATCGATATGTGAGTCTATAGAGGTTGTGCACTGATGCTGTCACCACAGCTCGTATAATTGCACCGAAGTGCCGCGTAGAATTGCACCGTAGTGCCATATAATGATGTCCATAAGGACCACATAGAATTCCTTAAGAATCATATACATATGCTAGGGATCATATATGTGTCTTTCCAGACTTCACACATGTTCCAAAGAATATACATATCCCGAAGGACCGCGTAGAATTGCACCGTAGTGCCATATAATGATGTCCATGAGGACCACATAGAATTCCTTAAGAATCATATACATATGCTAGGGATCATATATGTGTCTTTCCAGACTTCACACATGTTCCAAAGAATATACATATGTCCCGAAGGACCGCGTAGACCCTCGACTCTTGGCATGCCAACTATACCCCTAGCTCTCATGACACATAACATGGGCGTTATCATTTATTTCATTTCAAATATTCACATAAACTTGTAATTCACTTTCACATATCACGTATCACATAGCTTCTTTTCGTATTCACATAGTCACGTAGTTCACTTACACGTAGATCATTTCCATATAATTCACATGTCACATATCATGTTTTCATATAATTTCTATCATTTCTCACCCAATCACCTTTATTCATATAACCATACTTATCATATCTTGTTCACATAAGATCATATACTTCATATAATATATAGAAACACCTAGAACACTTTCACGTAGCTTATAGTCATAGGTCTTATCTCATAACATATACTTGTTTTCACATATATATATATTTCATATCATTTCTTATACCATCACATAATTCATTTAACATACATAACATATTATGTAACATTATAATAGAAATACCTATAAGTCATATCACTTAGAGCACATATATACTTATAGTCACATTGCTTATATCTTAATCTTATGCCTTCTCTTAGACATATATTCACATGTTCAGGTAATCCACCATTTCATCACATAATTATGTATTCATATAACTCATTTCATTCATATTTATCTATATATATATATATCCTCAAGATTTATCCTAATATAAATCATATAGCACTCTTATAATTCATATTATATTCATCTAGGGCAGACTTATAAACATATCTCACTTCTATTATTTCTTTATATATATAATCTAATCTGTTTACTTAATGCAATTTCATATAACTCCTATAATCTTCTCATATAACTTCATAAATTTCTATCATACAACCCATGTGTTATAGTTTTATTTAAACATATGAATCTTTCCCATCTAGCTTATCTTATATGTTCATCTTATCATTTATGTTCAAATCTCCTAGTTAGTGTACTAATCTCACTTCATCCTATAGATCAATATTATCCAGCTTATTTCACTTATCATATAATAATAATTATATTTTACTATGATCACATAGTTTATATCTCATATAATTCATAACCTTTCTTATGTAATTACTTATACTTTATCATCTAACACATAAAAGAACAGATCAATCCATATAATCAAGCATACATACATGCATATTCAACTCATGCCTTTAATCATGCATTCATGTGTAACACTTCAGGAAATAGACTCATCGCAAGTCTTATTCCCATCGCACATCATATACTATTGAATATGCACTCACCTGGTCTCACTAGTCAATTTCAATCTCTTATCTTTCCCTTGATCGATCTTACTTGCCAAACGTTCCGGAATTACTTTATGCATAGAATCTACATAAATGTACATTTCGAGGCAATCATTAGATACCTACACATTGTAATTGGATACTAGCAACTTAAACGAACTTATTAAACCCATATTCCCAATTTCCTTTAGGGGGAATCGGTTCCCTACTATGGGGGTATCGATTCCCTAATGACATTCTGGAAATGTTGTTCGTTTGAAGGGGTATCGGTTCCCCTTGAATGGGTACCGATTCCCCTTGCCCAGAAATCATATTTTCAACCCGAAAATTACTTCATTTCCACTCAAACACTTCATATATCATCCCCTTTTCATTCTTAACTCTAGTACACATACTTAAACCAATCTATATTCATTTATTTCATCTTAAACCTAAAAATCATATCTTCCATATGAGATTCAAAAATCATACCAAATTTTCAATGTGTTCAAATTCCAATTCTAACACTTCATACTTCTTAATTAGATTGATGACAAGTCAAATTCATCCATAAAACTTCAACAACCATACCATATCAAAATTTCATCTTAAAACTCATATTGCAAATTCCTTCATAATTCCTTTATCTTATTGTTTAAATCCCATATAAGCTTTCCTTAAGCTTATTTAATACCCAAAGAATCAAAACTAAGCTTAAAACTCCAGAATTAACCAACTAAAATTAAACTTACCTTTGCCTTGCTCTCCCACGTATGAAGAAGAAGAAAGGAGCAGAGAACTCTGGATACTTCTCAAATTTCCCACGTTTATATTACCTTAAAAAAATCATAAAAATCTTTCTGATCAAATGACCATAATACCCTTAATTTCCTTTAATAATTACCAAATAACCTTCAATATATATATTTAATTTAAATATATACATATACCCGGCTCGATTCCCGGCCCAATACCGACCCAATACCCGACCCAATACCCGGCCCAATACCCGTTTAAATAACCGTTTATGTTAAACGGGATACCCATTTCCCCGCGGTTTTCCCCGATTACCCGACGGGGATCCTCATTTAAATCCCTGTGATTTTTTAAACGGGGACAGATACCGATTTTTTAAACGAGGACGGAGACGGGGGACCAATACCCGACCCAAACCCGGCCCGTTGCCATCCCTAATCACGGGCTCGTTTTTCGAACAGATTTTTCATTTAATTACTTACTCTAAACTTTTTTCCTTTACCCTCCAACATTTTAAGCTTCTTATTCTTGGTTTTGTTACCTTTCTTTTTACCCATATTTCTTTTTCTTTTTCCAACTGCAACATTGGCATCCTCCATTATCATTACCAGCTTCTTCCTTTCAATAGAAAAATCCAAGACAGAAGGATGGGAAAAAAAATAGAAGATTACCAAACCCCTTTTTAAACCCTCTCTCTCTCTCTCTATATATATATATATATATATAATATATATATAAGCGCTCTTAAATTATTTGTTTGGGCCCTTCAATTTTGTTTGAGGTCTTCATTCTTTATACGATTTCGTGGGCCTGTTCATTCTCCTTTGTGTCTCATAAGATTCATGTCTATGACCGTAAACAAGTTAAGAGTCGAATTTGAGGTTTATTAAGTTTGATTTGATTCAAAAGGTTTAAATTTAAATTTGATTTGAAAATTTACGAGTTAAAATTATTAAGTTTTACTCGAATTTAAAATTGAAGTTTGACTCGAACTGAAAAAATTAAACTAAAAATATTTTCAATTTAACTCGATTAAAGTTTAAACTCGTGTTCAAAGTACTTGAAAATTTATATTGTATTTTTTATTAAAACAAAATTATTATTAATAATTTAATTAAAAAAATTAAAATTTCAATATATATTTTTAATTACTCATGAGTTTTTGAGTCAGATATTAAGTAATTAGTTTCGACTTATTAAAAATTTTAGTCGAGTTTGAATTTAAAACGAGTCTATTTGAATCGGATATTAACTAAACTTTGACTAAGTTGATTTTTTTAAACGTGAAAGGCCGATAAAATTTATTGAACAATAATAAATGATAGCTCATAAAGTCTTGCCAACCATCAAGCAAAAACCAAAGCATTATAAATGGTCAAAGTAGAAATCGACAACCAATGACAGAAATGCAAAACAAAACATAAAATTAACTCAGCCGGTAGATCCCCTCCGTGGTAAAGGTTTGACGACGATCAAATGACCATGAGAATAAAAGAAAACAAATATGGGTGTTTGGTTCAAGGATTGTGGCACATTCTCATGTTTGGTTGGTCGGAAATCTCATTTCCGGTAATGTTTATTATCAATAGTAGATTTTTTGGGGTATATTACCGGGAATGTCATTATCTCATTTCCCTTAGGTATTGTAACATTACCGGCGTTTTGGACTAAAATGCCCTTAAATTTTTATTTTTTTTCAAAAATATCATTCTTCTGTCATTGAATAATAAAAATTCTACGAAGATTAAATTATAAATTTATCCTTAAATTATTTTAGATTTACAAAAAAAATCTATAATTAAAATTTTATATGAAGTTCAGAGGTAAATTTTTTTTACCCTTTCATTAAACATTTTTTATATTTTAATTTTGTAAAAAAATATAAATATGAATTTAATTTTTTTTAAATAAAATATATAATATTGTACAATTTGTAATATTATACAAATATATAATAAGAACAATTTGGTCAAATATACATTCCAATAATCTTTTATTCCTTTAACCAAACACGGTAATCTTACATTTCTACTAAACCAACCAAACATAAAATACAACATTCCCAGTAATCCTATTCTCCGGTAATCTTTTATTCCCACTGATAATCTTACATTCCGTAAACCAGACACCTAAGAGTCTTAAAAGCTTCACCCCAATCCTTACCAAGGGATTAATCCAGCGTCTATCCTTCGACGTTTGCACCATCATTGGTTGTGGGGCCTCTTCGATCCTAAACCTGCCTTCGTCTCCCACTGATGCAACCGTGGCCAGGAAGTGAGCTGCAGCGTTTCCAACGCGAGGAACGACCAAAATATCCACCTATTACTTTGTTTATATTTTAGTCATCAAATTATTATTTTTTAAAATTATATCTAATATAGTTTTGTTTTGTTTTGTTTTTATTTTAATCATATATTGTAAAGTTTTAAACGATATTACTGACATGTCACCATAAGGTAATATAATGTCAATATGATTTTTTTACCATAACGACATTACCATTAATTTTTTAAAAGATGAGTGACTAAAATAAACCAAAACGTAATATTAGTATGATTTAAAAGAATAATAGTTAAATGATCAAATAAAACTAAATAATATGTGAATAACTAAATAAATATTTTATTCGTAAAAATCAAATTTATTTATTATCTCGTGTGAAAATATACACCAGACATATGACACAATATGAAAGAATCCTTTATATATACTTGAATAAATGATTATTACTTTTAGAGATTTTAAATTCGAGCATAACATTTATAAAATATTTAAATGTTTGTTATAAAATAATTATTTTTTAAATAAATATTATATTTTAATCATCGACTAATTAAAAAAAGGTAAAGTAGGTAAATAGTCATTGAATTTTTAGGACACTTATATTTGGCCACTCAACTTTTAATCGTTTGCAGTAAGGTCCCTGTTGTAACCATTTACTGACATGACACTTAACTGTCGTTAACCCCCTTATCCCTTCTTCTTCTTCTTCTTCTCCCGTTCACCCCACTTTCAGTTAGCGATGGGTCACACCACCATCACCATCGGCACAAACGTCGCCTCCCAACCACACCCTGACCCTTGATTTATACTAATCGCCAACCGTTTGTCCAAATCGCGAGAAAACTGTTAGAACACCCATCCCTGATCTCCGTCGTCAATTGTCGATAATCGTCAACGCCAGTACTGTAACACCCCCAACCCGTATCCAACCCGGATACGAGTCCGAAGTGTCACATTGACTTTTCAAACCTTGACTCTTAAGAAAAATCCCGGGAAATTTAAAACTTTATTTAAAACAAAATACAGACTTTATCAGAGTGCTCGTACTTAATGACTTATTACATGCCAACACTTTATACATAACCAAATACATACTTTGTCAAATATTTCTGATCTGATCTTTTGGTAAGGAAAACTGACCTGTCTTGCTCCGCATTACTCTTTACTCTTTTTGAAACCTACGTGTGAAACAATCACACGCTAAGTCGAAGACTTAGTGAGGCATAACAACTTATAATGCACTTTATAACATATACCGATACATGCATGTTCTGTTCTATCATGTTATAGCAATTCCATGCATTTTTCATATCATATAAAATCATATCAGATTAATTACAGTAAATACATACATACACATAATTCATCATTAACAGTTTATCATGTAATCACATACTTTGTCAATCAAACACTATACACACACAAAATCATATCATTTCTATAGCATTTATCATACCACTAACATATATTTGTTCATATCTCTGGATTAGCCCATGTACATATGTGAGAACTATCGATATGTGAGTCTATAGAGGTTGTGCACTGATGCTGTCACCACAGCTCGTATAATTGCACCGAAGTGCCGCGTAGAATTGCACCGTAGTGCCATATAATGATGTCCATAAGGACCACATAGAATTCCTTAAGAATCATATACATATGCTAGGGATCATATATGTGTCTTTCCAGACTTCACACATGTTCCAAAGAATATACATATGTCCCGAAGGACCGCGTAGAATTGCACCGTAGTGCCATATAATGATGTCCATGAGGACCACATAGAATTCCTTAAGAATCATATACATATGCTAGGGATCATATATGTGTCTTTCCAGACTTCACACATGTTCCAAAGAATATACATATGTCCCGAAGGACCGCGTAGACCCTCGACTCTTGGCATGCCAACTATACCCCTAGCTCTCATGACACATAACATGGGCGTTATCATTTATTTCATTTCAAATATTCACATAAACTTGTAATTCACTTTCACATATCACGTATCACATAGCTTCTTTTCGTATTATCACATAGTCACGTAGTTCACTTACACGTAGATCATTTCCATATAATTCACATGTCACATATATCATGTTTTCATATAATTTCTATCATTTCTCACCCAATCACCTTTATTCATATAACCATACTTATCATATCTTGTTCACATAAGATCATATACTTCATATAATATATAGAAACACCTAGAACACTTTCACGTAGCTTATAGTCATAGGTCTTATCTCATAACATATACTTGTTTTCACATATATATATATATTTCATATCATTTCTTATACCATCACATAATTCATTTAACATACATAACATATTATGTAACATTATAATAGAAATACCTATAAGTCATATCACTTAGAGCACATATATACTTATAGTCACATTGCTTATATCTTAATCTTATGCCTTCTCTTAGACATATATATTCACATGTTCAGGTAATCCACCATTTCATCACATAATTATGTATTCATATAACTCATTTCATTTCATATTTATCTATATATATATATATCCTCAAGATTTATCCTAATATAAATCATATAGCACTCTTATAATTCATATTCATATTCATCTAGGGCAGACTTATAAACATATCTCACTTCTATTATTTCTTTATATATATAATCTAATCTGTTTACTTAATGCAATTTCATATAACTCCTATAATCTTCTCATATAACTTCATAAATTTCTATCATACAACCCATGTGTTATAGTTTTATTTAAACATATGAATCTTTCCCATCTAGCTTATCTTATATGTTCATCTTATCATTTATGTTCAAATCTCCTAGTTAGTGTACTAATCTCACTTCATCCTATAGATCAATATTATCCAGCTTATTTCACTTATCATATAATAATAATTATATTTTACTATGATCACATAGTTTATATCTCATATAATTCATAACCTTTCTTATGTAATTACTTATACTTTATCATCTAACACATAAAAGAACAGATCAATCCATATAATCAAGCATACATACATGCATATTCAACTCATGCCTTTAATCATGCATTCATGTGTAACACTTCAGGAAATAGACTCATCGCAAGTCTTATTCCCATCGCACATCATATACTATTGAATATGCACTCACCTGGTCTCACTAGTCAATTTCAATCTCTTATCTTTCCCTTGATCGATCTTACTTGCCAAACGTTCCGGAATTACTTTATGCGTAGAATCTACATAAATGTACATTTCGAGGCAATCATTAGATACCTACACATTGTAATTGGATACTAGCAACTTAAACGAACTTATTAAACCCATATTCCCAATTTCCTTTAGGGGGAATCGGTTCCCTACTATGGGGGTATCGATTCCCTAATGACATTCTGGAAATGTTGTTTGTTTGAAGGGGTATCGGTTCCCCTTGAATGGGTACCGATTCCCCTTGCCCAGAAATCATATTTTCAACCCGAAAATTACTTCATTTCCACTCAAACACTTCATATATCATCCCCTTTTCATTCTTAACTCTAGTACACATACTTAAACCAATCTATATTCATTTATTTCATCTTAAACCTAAAATCATATCTTCCATATGAGATTCAAAATCATACCAAATTTTCAATGTGTTCAAATTCCAATTCTAACACTTCATACTTCTTAATTAGATTGATGACAAGTCAAATTCATCCATAAAACTTCAACAACCATACCATATCAAAATTTCATCTTAAAACTCATATTGCAAATTCCTTCATAATTCCTTTATCTTATTGTTTAAATCCCATATAAGCTTTCCTTAAGCTTATTTAATACCCAAAGAATCAAAACTAAGCTTAAAACTCCAGAATTAACCAACTAAAATTAAACTTACCTTTGCCTTGCTCTCCCACGTATGAAGAAGAAGAAAGGAGCAGAGAACTCTGGATACTTCTCAAATTTCCCACGTTTATATTACCTTAAAAAAAATCATAAAAATCTTTCTGATCAAATGACCATAATACCCTTAATTTCCTTTAATAATTACCAAATAACCTTCAATATATATATTCAAATAATCATTGAATTCTTTCATTCTTCTACTTTAGTCACCAAATTCTGAAACTTTACAATTTGGTCACTAACCCGGTATTGCGGATGTTACAAATCTCCCCTCCTTTTAAGAAAATTCGTCCTTGAATTTTTCACTGCACCTCTTAATAAGAACATATCTTCTAATGTTCTTATGTTGCTTCCCTGACTTATTCTTTCTTATCATCATCAGAACTTACTTTTCAATCCTTTAGTTTTCCGACTATCTTTTTCGTTTATACATTCATCCTCTGTTGCTTATCATATCAACAATAACCAGTAATATCAATCCATTGTTGTCTTTTCTCTCATTCGATTATGCATCTTTCCTTTGACCTTTCTAAAATTCAATATAATGTCACTCATCATGTTGACAGTAACATCCATCTCTATATCATAAATCCATCTATTTCTTCATAACTCTCTAATTGCCTTATAATCATACCAAACTTGTATTTCGTCATCATTTGACCAAAACACAACTTTAAATCTTCTTCAATGTGATTAAACATATACTTTAAGGAGTCAAACAATATTTTCACATCACCTTGCACACTTGTCTTATTTCTATATCAAAATTGTCCTCTGTACTTCCATATTTATCGGATCTGATCCTTTTAAATCAATCCCTTTCATTTCTTTATTCCTTATACATAAATCATATATTTCCTTTCATGTTCACATACTCTAATAACCCATTTCTTATACATAACTTCATTCTTCATCATTCTTATACTTGTATTTTTCTTCTTGAAGGTTCCATACAAATACTTATCTCAGTTCCTACATCATAGCTATCTGCTCAGAATATACAACCATATTCAAATTCACATCATAATCAATTAACTCAACTTTATATTTTCCTTCAATCTTATAACTCTATCACCTTTACTCTGACAGCTAGTCAATAACATATGTTCAATATAGGGTACAAACCCTAATCAACCAAACACATACATCCTTTCAAATCGAAATTATCTTAAAATTTGCTTACTCAACTTATCAATTTCACCTCTATTCTCATACATCCCGAAATTTCTTTTACTCAAACTCAACATTCTGACTTCCTGTGTCCTATCATCTGATCATCGATATACATATTCTCAAACTCTTCTTATCAATCCTCAGCTTTACTTAAATGTACAAATTCTTACTTCTTTTTCCTTTACTATACCACATTACTATGATCCAAATATGCAACTGTATCCAGATCCATTGCAGATCTGGTTATCATATCCTGACAATATCTTATAATCTTATAATTCCAGTACATTTTTATCACATACTCTAGTTAGCCAATGCTAACTCCTTCCATCTTAACTGCAAACCCTTATCATAAACATACTCTTGTTTATGCGCAATACTATCACTTCGTTTCAAACTCATAAGCTCTGACTTTATACATCTTATACACTTGTCACTGATGCTCTTATCCTTGAGTTCTTCTATACGTACTCATCACGTCCTTAGATCTTTTTAACCTTCTTATGGTGACACCTGTTCACCATATTCTATCTTATCCACATAATAACAAAACTACTCTATATCATTTTTCCGATTCCAAACGATGAAAACTTTCTATCATTATTCAGATATGATTTCAGCTTTCTGAAATCAACTTTTGATCTTACTAGGCATTTCCTGAGGTATCCGCTCTTCATCCTGCCTGGCCAGGCCAGGTGAATAGCTATCACAATCAGGAATATCACCTTTCACTTACTTCGAAATTATCACGATCGGATTCCTACTGTATTAAACTATTCTTATTCTATTAGCAAGATAACATATTCCTTACACTATCAGATCAGAATTTTTTTTTCAATCTATGTTGGCATGTACACCTTTTATGACACTTTGGACTTCGGTTTATGCCGAGAATCGGCTAAACTTTAGCTCTGATACCATTAAATGTAACACCCCCAACCCGTATCCAACCCGGATACGAGTCCGAAGTGTCACATTGACTTTTCAAACCTTGACTCTTAAGAAAAATCCCGGGAAATTTAAAACTTTATTTAAAACAAAATACAGACTTTATCAGAGTGCTCGTACTTAATGACTTATTACATGCCAACACTTTATACATAACCAAATACATACTTTGTCAAATATTTCTGATCTGATCTTTTGGTAAGGAAAACTGACCTGTCTTGCTCCGCATTACTCTTTACTCTTTTTGAAACCTACGTGTGAAACAATCACATGCTAAGTCGAAGACTTAGTGAGGCATAACAACTTATAATGCACTTTATAACATATACCGATACATGCATGTTCTGTTCTATCATGTTATAGCAATTCCATGCATTTTTCATATCATATAAAATCATATCAGATTAATTACAGTAAATACATACATACACATAATTCATCATTAACAGTTTATCATGTAATCACATACTTTGTCAATCAAACACTATACACACACAAAATCATATCATTTCTATAGCATTTATCATACCACTAACATATATTTGTTCATATCTCTGGATTAGCCCATGTACATATGTGAGAACTATCGATATGTGAGTCTATAGAGGTTGTGCACTGATGCTGTCACCACAGCTCGTATAATTGCACCGAAGTGCCGCGTAGAATTGCACCGTAGTGCCATATAATGATGTCCATAAGGACCACATAGAATTCCTTAAGAATCATATACATATGCTAGGGATCATATATGTGTCTTTCCAGACTTCACACATGTTCCAAAGAATATACATATGTCCTGAAGAACCGCGTAGAATTGCACCGTAGTGCCATATAATGATGTCCATAAGGACCACATAGAATTCCTTAAGAATCATATACATATGCTAAGGATCATATATGTGTCTTTCCAGACTTCACACATGTTCCAAAGAATATACATATGTCCCGAAGGACCGCGTAGACCCTCGACTCTTGGCATGCCAACTATACCCCTAGCTCTCATGACACATAACATGGGCGTTATCATTTATTTCATTTCAAATATTCACATAAACTTGTAATTCACTTTCACATATCACGTATCACATAGCTTCTTTTCGTATTATCACATAGTCACGTAGTTCACTTACACGTAGATCATTTCTATATAATTCACATGTCACATATATCATGTTTTCATATAATTTCTATCATTTCTCACCCAATCACCTTTATTCATATAACCATACTTATCATATCTTGTTCACATAAGATCATATACTTCATATAATATATAGAAACACCTAGAACACTTTCACGTAGCTTATAGTCATAGGTCTTATCTCATAACATATACTTGTTTTCACATATATATATATTTCATATCATTTCTTATACCATCACATAATTCATTTAATATACATAACATATTATGTAACATTATAATAGAAATACCTATAAGTCATATCACTTAGAGCACATATATACTTATAGTCACATTGCTTATATCTTAATCTTATGCCTTCTCTTAGACATATATATTCACATGTTCAGGTAATCCACCATTTCATCACATAATTATGTATTCATATAACTCATTTCATTTCATTTCATATTTATCTATATATATATATATCCTCAAGATTTATCCTAATATAAATCATATAGCACTCTTATAATTCATATTCATATTCATCTAGGGCAGACTTATAAACATATCTCACTTCTATTATTTCTTTATATATATAATCTAATCTGTTTACTTAATTCAATTTCATATAACTCCTATAATCTTCTCATATAACTTCATAAATTTCTATCATACAACCCATGTGTTATAGTTTTATTTAAACATATGAATCTTTCCCATCTAGCTTATCTTATATGTTCATCTTATCATTTATGTTCAAATCTCCTAGTTAGTGTACTAATCTCACTTCATCCTATAGATCAATATTATCCAGCTTATTTCACTTATCATATAATAATAATTATATTTTACTATGATCACATAGTTTATATCTCATATAATTCATAACCTTTCTTATGTAATTACTTATACTTTATCATCTAACACATAAAAGAACATATCAATCCATATAATCAAGCATACATACATGCATATTCAACTCATGCCTTTAATCATGCATTCATGTGTAACACTTCAGGAAATAGACTCATCGCAAGTCTTATTCCCATCGCACATCATATACTATTGAATATGCACTCACCTGGTCTCACTAGTCAATTCCAATCTCTTATCTTTCCCTTGATCGATCTTACTTGCCAAACGTTCCGGAATTGCTTTATGCGTAGAATCTACATAAATATACATTTCGAGGCAATCATTAGATACCTACACATTGTAATTGGATACTAGCAACTTAAACGAACTTATTAAACCCATATTCCCAATTTCCTTTAGGGGGAATCGGTTCCCTACTATGGGGGTATCGATTCCCTAATGACATTCTGGAAATGTTGTTCGTTTGAAGGGGTATCGGTTCCCCTTGAATGGGTACCGATTCCCCTGCCCAGAAATCATATTTTCAACCCGAAAATTACTTCATTTCCACTCAAACACTTCATATATCATCCCTTTTCATTCTTAACTCTAGTACACATACTTAAACCAATCTATATTCATTTATTTCATCTTAAACCTAAAAATCCTATCTTCCATATGAGATTCAAAAATCATACCAAATTTTTAATGTGTTCAAATTCCAATTCTAACACTTCATACTTCTTAATTAGATTGATGACAAGTCAAATTCATCCATAAAACTTCAACAACCATACCATATCAAAATTTCATCTTAAAACTCATATTGCAAATTCCTTCATAATTCCTTTATCTTATTGTTTAAATCCCATATAAGCTTTCCTTAAGCTTATTTAATACCCAAAGAATCAAAACTAAGCTTAAAACTCCAGAATTAACCAACTAAAATTAAACTTACCTTTGCCTTGCTCTCCCACGTATGAAGAAGAAGAAAGGAGCAGAGAACTCTGGATACTTCTCAAATTTCCCACGTTTATATTACCTTAAAAAAATTATAAAAATCTTTCTGATCAAATGACCATAATACCCATTAATTTCCTTTAATAATTACCAAATAACCTTCAATATATATTCAAATAATCATTGCATTCTTTCATTCTTCTACTTTAGTCACCAAATTCTGAAACTTTACAATTTGGTCACTAACCCGGTATTGCGGATGTTACAAGTACCAGTAGGAGTGTCGTCCTATTCCGACCAAAACCTCGTTAGCCACTCGTGGGGACTCATATCCTTTCGTCGTGGAGAGGGCCCTGAATCTTGTTGAAAAACCCCAAATTCCCTTTTTTATTTTGATTAATTTTCGATCGGTAGGGCTATTCCTTCGCCATACTGCCACCATTATTGAAGTCCTCACACTGTTTCAAACAAAACCCATTCGACCGTGGCTCTTCCTCGTCGTCCCTCATCTATAAAGGCGAAGAAGAATAAAGCGGATGAGGAGGAGAAGGAGAAGGATAATGGGAGTTAACGACATTTAAGTGCCACATCAACAAAACCTAACGGGGGAGTACAACGGGGACCTTATTGAAAATGATTAAAAGTTTGATGGTTGTATTGCAAGTTTTAAACGTTAATTGACCAAAATGTAAGCATCCTAAAAGTTCGGATACTATTTATATACTTTACCCTTAAAAAACCATTTAATCATTTATCCATTTATTAACTCCATTGCCTTTGCCCTCGTCCCAAGCTCCAGAAGGTGAACCTCAATGCTCTCCCGAATGACGGAACTGCCCCTGTTATCTCCTCAAATTTACCCACTTTGGAGCTTCCGACATGCTTTACTTCACTGAGCTTCATCACTCTACTTTCATGGATATCTTAGAAGCTTGGCCTCGGCCTTGCTCTCTTTCCTCTCCACGAACTCCCTCTTGTGTGATTCGTTCCTTAAAGTTCTTATCACCGTACGTACCGCTTTACTTCAACTCGGTTTTCATTTTTTCTCAATGTTTTTTTGCCCCTCTTTAAGGATAAGGATGTATGTTTTTTCCCCCCTGAAGCTGTGAAAGGTGGAAGCTTTTGTTCAATTTGCTACGCTTCTTTTGGTTTTCTTTCGTTCTAAATTAGTTTTTTGACACATAGTTAATTGGAAAGCGTTACTGAATTACAATTTTAAGGAGGGTTACATTCGTAGAACGGTAGAAGTAGCTCATATGCATTAATAGATGCTGGAGTATTCCTCGGTTATGGGTACTTTTTTATATAGATAATTTGCATCAGTTCTTTTGGGTATCACCATATCAGTGCCGGCCTCATTCTTGCAAATATGCCATATGAAATCCAAAGCCTACGAAGTTGTATTTTGTGATACTAGTGCTCTAATGAACATGATTACCACCTTCCTGGTGGTTTTGAATTGTCGGACACATTCGAGAGAGAAAACAGCGCCTAATAAACTCGAGCTGTGAAATCATGTTTGCGCATTTTGTTGTATTCTACTTTCATTTGTAGATTCTGTTTCGTCAACTAGTAATTCAAAGTGTTCTGCATGCAATATGTAAAAATATATGTATATCATTGTAGGAAGTTGCAGGACTACGATTCGGACATGATTGAAAACCATGAACATCATTGGATTGAAATTCTTTTTAAAATTCTGATCAAATTTGCTTCTTCCTTCTCCTCTCTATTTCCAGATTAACCATTGATTATACTTTGAATCAGGTTTCCTGGCTACCATAGTCCCCTTGGACATGTTTTCAGATTTAATCTTTATGCTGGCAATCATAATTCTTTGTCAAGATCCCCAGTTATGTCTGCAAAGAAAGGTAAGTGACATCCCTACGTTGCTACATTCTATTGACTTAATATATTGTCTGCCTTTATTATGTTGGTAGATTTGATAAGATTAATTAATCTGACAGAAAACACCTTTTTTTCTGTCAGATTTATACATAAAATATATTTCTAGTTGCAGAATTTGTAATCTTGCTCTAGCAAATGACCGGTTATAATGGTAATGAGATAAATTTAGAGTTTTTATTGTTGTTCCTGGAAATATAAATAAAGATTATTGAAAATGTATCATTTTAAATTAATCAGAAAGGCCATCTCCCAATTAGGTACCTTATTTCCCCCCCCCCTCTTCATCTATTAGTTATCCACATATAATGTGACCCTTTCAGGAAAAATTTTCCTGTAGTTCAGAATGATGAACTGGACTAATTTTTCTCAGGCACGTCGGCTACCACTTTTGAAGAATTATGTGAGGTAGTTTGGACTGTGGAAGCAGATC
This sequence comes from Hibiscus syriacus, assembly GCF_006381635.1. Taxonomy (NCBI): domain Eukaryota; kingdom Viridiplantae; phylum Streptophyta; class Magnoliopsida; order Malvales; family Malvaceae; genus Hibiscus; species Hibiscus syriacus. The sequence goes on from NW_024063156.1 coordinate 916,325, forward strand.
TAGCAGAAGGGCAACTTCTCTACCTTAGTGGGGAATCAGTTGCCTTGGGCTGCTGGGAACCAGAGATGGCAATCCTGATGTCTCCAACTGAACGTGCAAACATATGGAGGGCTGAAGTCAAGGTACACTTATCCAACTATGATAAACAGCACAAATGATTTACTTTAAAATGTAAAACAGTGTCACTGTCAATAGTGCAGTAAATAATTTGATATCTATGGTTTGTATCGTCTGTAATAACATGTGAAATATTTGGCCCTTCATCCAAAATGTCAGCCTTGCACTTCTTGCATCTGAGATTACACCTTTTGGATAGAAGGATTTCTGGGACAAGATTTCCTTCTTAGACCACTTAAACAAGACAGACTTTTGGAGAAAGTCCATGAGAAAGAAAGATCTGTGCTTTAATGGAACTTTTATTCTTTTCTCTTCTTGGCAATTATGAAACTTAGCCTGCCAAATAATAAAGTATAATGGTTTTGCTTTAGTTTTTTCTCTATATTGTTTACAAAGGAATTTTGTTTTATAGGGCCTTTCTTTTAAATGAATCTTGTCATTTGTGTAACTTATATTCACTGCAATATGACATCTAATTAAATTTAAATTTTTGGCAGATAGCTTATGGTGTAAACGTAAAGTATAATTATTTCATAAAAGGAGAAGTGCAGCCTTTATCTGATATCACTTGGAGACCTGGGCCACAGTTTTCTTTGTCAGTCCCAATCCCTAAGAAGCAAGAAAGAAAAATTGTGGTGAGAGATTCATGGATGCGATCTAAATCCCAAATCTGTCCACTCCAGGCTTGGGATTCATGGATTGAGGAAAGTAACATTCCAATAAAACCTTCAGTCTTTCAAGCTGAAGGTAATATCTCTATTTTGGGGACATTTTATTTGCAAATTACTTCTTTAAAATGTTTCTGAACACTCAAATGCTTACAGTACTTTCACAGATGAAGATAAGATTGTGAAACATCATGAAAGTGATCTAAACGAATCAAAGCCAATCTTTAATGATGTTATAGTCATCGATGAAATGGAACCAAGTGATATGGTTGCAATTAGTAATGCACAGGGGGGATCATATTCTACTACTTCCAAAAGAGACCAGCCTGTTGAGGAACCTTGGTTTTTCCATTCACCTCTGTTCATTTTCAGTTATGAGGATGTTACGGAGGTCAACAATTTCAAAGATGAGAAAACCAGGTTGGAATCAAGTAATCAGCGTGACCAAATTGCTGAAAAAATTTTACCCGAAGAAAGCAGTCGTGTAATTTTCAAGGACTCTGTATCTACCGTTATACTGATTAATTCTTCGATATGTACCATGCAAAGGATTGCTGTACTGGAAGATGGTAAACTGGTTGAGTTGTTACTTGAACCAGTTAAAAGCCATGTACAGTGTGATAGTGTATATTTAGGTGTAGTTACGAAACTTGTTCCCCATATGGGTGGTGCATTTTTAAATATTGGAAGCTCAAGACACTCTCTTATGGACATAAAGAAGAACAGGGAACCATTCATGTTCCCTCCATTTCGTCGTATGAAAAAAAAACGAGCCAAAGATTTAGTTTCTGGAGATCCTGGTGAGCCTTCAGCTGCAAATGAAACTGAACCATCCTCCGAAGATGTTTTCCTTGAAGATGCAGCAGAATATGATTCTGAGGATGAGGATTTGCAATTTATGCATAACAACTTTGATGGCAATGATGTTGGCGAGGATTTCGATGTTTTAGGTGTTATTAAAGAGAGTGTGAATGGTAGTGTAGTTGATTCTGGTGAAGTGGGTGCTAATTTTGAAGATTTATCAGATGGAGAGCACCACATAGAAGAAGGAAATCTTCTTGGTGCCTCTTCTTTAGAAATATCTAATAGCGGTTCTGTGTCACATCCCCAAGATATAGAGTATGCTGATGAAAACAAATGTCACCATGTCCGAAAGGGCACCAAAATAATTGTCCAAGTTGTTAAAGAAGGATTGGGAACAAAAAGTCCCACACTGACTGCTTATCCAAATTTAAGAAGCAGATTCTGGGTATTTTCTTTTGTTTCTCCTACTCCTCCATTCTCTCTCCAAATCACGGTTCATAAAGTTGTATTTTTCTGATGTAGTTTTCCTTGGTCACAGATATTACTCACCCGTTGTGACAGAATTGGTGTCTCAAAAAAGATCACTGGTGTTGAGCGTACACGTTTGAAAGTCATAGCAAAAACTTTGCAGCCTAAGGGCTTTGGTCTAACTGTAAGGACTGTTGCTACCGGTCATTCTTTGGAGGAGTTGCAGAAAGACTTAGAAGGTTTGCTTTCAACTTGGAAAAATATAGTAGAACATGCTAAATCTGCAGCTCTTGCAGCAGATGAAGGTGTAGAAGGGGCAACACCTGTTTTGCTGCATAGGGCAATAGGTCAAACACTATCAGTTGTTCAGGATTACTTTAATGATAATGTAAGTTTTTCATTTGTCTTGTCTCCCATTCTTCCGTTCGCTTTAACCTTTCCAATATATTAGGAGCTTCTGATAGTCTTTCTGTATCTTCTTAACATCACGTCTTTCTTCATATGCTTCAGGTTAACAAAATGATAGTTGACTCACCAAGAACATATCATGAGGTATTGCATTATTGGGACTGAGGCAATAAATACATCTCTTTCTGCATGCAGACATGCACGTTGGTTTTTTTTTCCATTCATGTTGTAACCTCACTTTTATTTTATTTTTCTTATTAATGAAATTTTAACCATAGGTGAAGTTACTGAAGTAACTGAATTGATTTTTTCTCTTTTATAAAGAAAAAATTGGCTCATATCTTTTTACCTGATATTTCTATATTACTTTATCAATGCTATTCATACATCTCACTGTTTCTTTATTAGTTATCTGCTATGGAATAGAGAGGTATCAAATTTTCTTTTTGGTGTCAGGTAACCAACTATCTTCAGGGTATAGCTCCTGATCTTTGTGATCGAGTAGAGTTATATGACAAAAGAATTCCTCTTTTTGATGCATTCAACATTGAGGAAGAGATCAACAGTATCCTTAGCAAAAGGTGAGGATAACTGTTATATGCAAATGCTCATAATGTTTTAGGTAAATTGTAGCTGTGAGGATGGGATTGTGAGCTTTGTAAATTCTTATACTATGATCCACTCATAGATTTAATTCCTTATAATCAGCTGATCTTGCTTCCTGGGTTAGAGTTATAAGAATAAAGTATTTGTCAATTTATTTAGTGGCGGCTTCAATTGTCAGTAATGGAACCATAACAGGAGGTTGAGGAGATGGCTGCCATACAATATTTTGGGTCTGGAAGAGAGTAGCCATCTTTAAAGCCACTACTTGAAATGGGGTGCTCAGACCAAAAACTGACCGTCAATTTATATGTTCGCTTCATCGGCTTCAGAGTTTTTTAGGCATCTCTGCTACTGTTTTGTCCTTTTTTCGAACTTAAAATATTCCACTTGCAGCAAAACATACCACAAGCTATGGTTAAGGAGATGACCTTAAAAGGTTAAATAAATAACTTGAATAGTCCTAACTCATTCCTATCAGAGAAGCCAAATTGATAACTGGGGAATATTGTATACCTTGTATGTTTCCCATCTGATGTCACATATAACTCTTGCTAACAGGGTTCCACTCCCAAATGGAGGTTCCTTGGTGATTGAACAAACAGAGGCCTTAGTTTCAATTGATGTAAATGGAGGACATGGGATGTTTGGTCATGGAGCATCACAGGAAAAGGCCACTTTGGATGTCAATCTTGCTGCTGCAAAACAAGTATGTGGAACGCTTTTTACTATAATTATTTTTCCACTTTTAGTGCACATCCATCTCACAATTATAAGTTGGTTGTGTCAATCCGAGAGAGGAAATGTGCTATTATCTCATGAATCCTAATGTTTTTATTTACTTTCTTCTGAAATATAATCAAGCACTGTTCGTCAGTTTCTTTATACTCCAATTATTGATTTTTTTTTTTCGGGTTGTATGTATACGGATAATCACATTATCTCATAGTGGCTGCTGATGATGACTCTAAGGCATTTTTTGTGTGTGTATGGAAGTAATCAATTCAACTGATATAAACACAACCATGCTGCTTAATATTTCTATTAAGATGTAAAATGTCGAACTCCTGTATACCAATATTTATTTCCCTTGATATAAAGTCAATAATGCTACTTAACATTCTAATTAAGAAGCTTCACCCTTAGTAAGTGGTGAGAGGGAAGAGGTAGTAGGAGGATAGGCAGCAGGTGCATCGTTTTATGAAGTGCTTGTATTCCGTGCATAATTTAGTTCTTGGCAGTCACTTGTTCTTTTTGTATGTTGTTTTCAATAAATTATCCACCCATGTTGACCATTGCATTAACAGATTTGATAGTGTTATTAAACAGTAAATACTACTTTTCAGATCACGAAGGAGTTACGACTTAGGGATATCGGTGGCATTATCGTAGTGGATTTCATTGATATGGAAGACGACTGTGAGTCTCTCTCTCTCTCTCTATTATGGTTATCTTTGCTATCTGTCGATCTATTGGAACTGCTCAAATTGCTTATGTTTTCTATGAATATTTGTTATCTGGTTTTTATCAGAATCATCTCTTTCACCTTCGAATTGCTAGTCTTATGAATTGTTTCTATCCATCCCATTAGGTTAGCTGCTCTGGTAGAAACTTGAAGATGCTATATAGCATTATAACTTACGTATTAAAAACTAAAGGAGGTTGCTCCAGTAAACCTTGTGAATGCTACATGCTTGAAGTGGTAAAACAAGTTAGTAATGATGTTTACTTGGCTCTCAAATTTTCAGCAAATGTGTCTCTGATGTTTACTTGGCTTTCAAATTTTCACTGATGTTCTAACTTCTTTGAAGGAAATGTGTCACTGATGTTTACTTGGCTCTCAAATTTTCAGCAAATAAGAGACTAGTATATGAAGAAGTTAAGAAAGCAGTTGAGAGAGATCGATCAATGGTGAAAGTCTCTGAATTATCAAAAAATGGACTCATGGAAATTACTAGAAAGAGGGTATGCTGATTCCTGAAATTCTGCTTCTAATTGTTGGGGAACTTTCCCAGGGTTCCAATTGATCATGTATATCTATACCTGGTTCTAATTTATCCTAGTTTCGAGCTCAAGATAAAAAGTTATTTTCAAATGACAATATTCAATCTTCAGATTGAACTGATTTATTTCTTTTAAACTTATAAATGATATAAACTTTGAACAGGTTCGGCCAAGCGTGACATTTATGATTAGTGAACCATGCACTTGTTGTCATGGCACAGGGAGGGTTGAAGCTCTAGAGACCTCCTTTTCAAAAATTGAGCAAGAAATTTATCGTTTACTTGTAAGTAACATTGTTCACTTTGCAACTGAATGGTTAAGAGTTGGATGAAGTTTTTGTCCTAATTTTGATTATGACAAGACCTTATTTTCCTCTGATGGAAATGGCGAGGAAATAATCTGTTTACACCTCTTTTTCGGGATCAGGCGGTGATGAAACAGAGGGCAAACCCTGAAAATCCGAAATCTTGGCCAAGATTTATCCTGAGGGTCGACCAACACATGTGTAACTACTTAACTTCAGGGAAAAGGACAAGGCTTGCAATATTGAGTAGTTCCCTGAAAGTTTGGATTCTTTTGAAGGTGCACCATGTTCATCGCTTTCTTTCATTTCCACGATTTTAGCACAAGTTCACATATAAAATACAGTTCCTATATTCGAACATTCAAATATTGTGTGCTTGGTGATTGGCACTATTTAACCATTAACATGTGTGTTCATCATCTCATCATCCCTCAATTGGCATGGACATTGTCAAAGTCCATTTTAGGCTGTAATATATCTAGCTCAGTGTCATGCACCAATCGAACATGTTATCTTTCTTCTACCTTGACATCCTTGACCATTGATATCATATTTGTGTTTTTGCAAACATCTGACTGAACCTGGTAGTTTTTGTATGTGGACATTGCGTGGACTAAAACTGTGGATGATTAGTTTACATTCTACACTGATTGTATTATTTTTGCGAGTTTTTTTTCTTTACTGATCACCGGGATTTTAAAACACAGGTTTCCCGAGGTTTCGTCCGGGGAGCTTTCGAATTGAAACCATTTACAGACGAGAAAGCGGACGAAAAGCAGCATCAAGTTGCTATTTCAATGCTACGTACAGCAGAAGCCGGAACTAGCAAATCCGGCAAGAAACTGACTCTTGTTCCAGTAAAGAGGGCCAAGGTTAGTAGGAAATAAAAGAGAATGGACTGATCTTATAAGACATGGGATTCTTCCCCCAGGCTCTTATATTAGAAGAGAAAGGGTCAGACAAGGGCTGTTAGTACCCATACAATACAAGTCGAATGAGGCTAGCTCCTACTATTTTTCTTTTCTTTTAATTTCATATTACTTGGCATGCCGATTTTGATCCTGAGAACATCTTTCTTAACAAGCATTGTTCAGTGGTTTATGAGATATAAAAGCTACATAAAGTTTATTGATTTCCTACATTATTCTATATTGATTACGAATGAATTTTGTAAATTCAGAGATTTCTAAATTTTATTTCATTATGATATTATTAGTCATTGAAGAACTAATCATCAGGGTAAAAAGAATACAAAAGCTTATGGTAGCAATAATTAGCACAATGGACACTGATTCTAATTGGAATAAACTTCACAACATCTTTCATTAAAACAATGAACCTTGCGGATGATACACTCTAAAATAGAAAAAAAATGTATAAATGGTGTCAACATGAATGATCTGATAGTATAAATAGTGACAATGAATAAATAGTATATATATATATATATGGACGGATGTAAGATTTTATACTAGAGGGAAAACTTATAAAATTTTAGGGGGTAAAAATATATTTTCAATAGAAAATATATAGAAAAATTCTAAAGTATATATATAGAAGGGACAAATTTATAAAAATTTAAGAGTAGAAAATAGATCATCATTTATTAATATATTTTTTTTAGATAACGAACAAACTCTTAGACTTTAACTAAGGCAGGGTCCATCTTCATGCAGCAGGTGTGTTAGATGTTTATCAATAGATGTTTTTTTTCCTCCCATTTTTTCGTTATTTCCTTTTATTTTTATTGGTTTTCAACTTTAGTTTTATCATAGTTTAATATTAATGTTTTCTCTAGACTCTTTTTCTAATAAAGAGTATCATGGTTACCGATGTTTATAGACTTTCGATGTAGGTTTATCTCTTGATTTTTTTCTTAGTCTGTATTTCATGGATGAGATTGTTTTTCATGGGAGATAGCCTTTTCTGTTTGTAGTTTTGAATATTCTTCAAGTTTTTCTCCTTCATGGTTGGTGTTCGGAGCGGTTGGTGCGATCAGTTTATATACGTTGTTGCTTCATTTATTAATATTATTGCTTATCATACTATAACTAGATGATCTTTTATGATAGTCTCGACTGTGTTTGTTCAATTTGTAATTGACAAGACGTTAATACGGTTTTCGATAAATGAATATTTCCACTGTATTATTTTAGAAAAAATATGATTGCATAAATTGATTAAATTATATATTCAAATTAAAAATAACAAATAAATAAACAGATTTTATTATTTTTTATTATTAATACTTAATATATTAAATACAAGAACAATATAAAACGCCAATATAATATAGATACAAAATTATTAAATCTAATCATTGCATCATCTCATCTTCCATAAAGGAACCAACTTCAATAATTTCCAATGGTTGGTTAAAAACTTTTTTTTAATTTCCGGGAGGGTTTGCTTTTTTGTAACTGTTTTTTCTACAGTAATCTTAATATACGACTAAATAAAACTTTATCAATTTTATTATTATTCTTTTTAATATTTTCAATAAAAAATTATCTAAAATGTTATTATTTTTACTTAAAATATTAATATTTTTTAACATTTCCGGTAAAATACCCAATAATAAAAAAATCGATAGAAAAAATAATATTTTAAATATCGTTTTACCAGATATGTTAACAAAACCGGTAAAGCGCCCAATAATAACAAAACCGATAAAAATAATAATCTTACAGTGGGTCATATCCAGAGCCATTCTGGATTTAGATTGCATCTACTGGTGCTTTGTAACAATTAATCACAAGTACAATACATTGTATTATACCTTTAATAAAGGTATCATATCAATATTAAAAAATTTAACACCTAATATTTTTGTTATTTGTTTGAACCCATTAAACGATCACAATGATAAAAATAAATATTGTTCTTCCTAGAAGTCTCGAGTTCAAGTAGTTTCATCTTGAAGGTATATGTTCGTCCATTGTCAATTGACTAGGAAAACTATAAACATATATTATATTGTAATCATTCTAAACTAATTAAAAGATTGTGGCTTTTTAAAGAAAAAAAACAAACACACATCTGCAAAAAGTTTATGGGCATTCAGTAATTTGACTAGCAATTACAAAACTTTCAAATATGCAAATTTTCTGCTACTCCCAACACATCAAACTGATTTGCACCATCGAAAAATACCATAGAAAAACAGTAAATTTATTGCCTGTAAATATTTGGATCTAAACAATAACTAGTACTAGTGCTAGTGCTCTACAAGTGAAGCTAAAGAAAGACCCACCTTTTGAGATACCTTTACGAATTGTGCAAGCCAAGAAAACAGACACCTGCACTTGCATAACATATGAAAAGAGCATTTAGGATGAAACGAAACAATCGAAAATTTGTTGGCCTTTGCTTATACCAATTACAACAGTTCAGTTCAGTACATCCTTTACTTGCTATCAAAATTAACTTTGCAGGTAAGACTGGTGAAAGAGAAGAAGATGAGATGGAAAACAAATTTCCACCAACCTAAATCTTAACTTCCAGAACCCCCTAAACCTTAAATAAAAGGGAAAGATTCTCACCCTTAATAGTAAATGCTAAGAGTTCAAGAACTTGAAAAAGGAAAATATGAAGGGAAAAAGCTTTAAACTATGAAAAGGAAAATTGGGTAAAAACCATATAGCAAGAGACAGACCTGCACATGCATACCGTCACTAACTTTAAAACGGTCAAAATCAGTTAAAGGCGAAACTGAATCCTTTATGCCCTCAACCCAAGCAAACAAAAGATACCATTGGCTCTCTCTCTCTCTCTCTCTCTCTTTTGTGGCCTCCTTGAACAGAATTACAATCTTACCTCTGGCTAATGGGTGTATCTTCTTGATGCTCCTCTCCATTCAAAGCTGTTGGAGTTCCCAGAAGTAACGCAAGATTGGAGACATTGAATTGTCTTGTTTGGTTGATTTACAAAAAGAAGAAAAACAAAAGAACATATCTATCCTTGTTTCAGTAGTTACTGGGCCAGTTCATCTGTGCATGTTGAGGCTGCTGATAAACATTGGCAGCAGGCCCCCCATGTCAACACCTCCAGCCATTGTCTGAGCCTGTTGTAGAAGAGGATGAACACCTGCTGCTACTCCTTGTGGATGATAGATACCAGAAAAGGAGCCAGGACCAACCTGTGTTGGAGCAAACGTCACATTCTGACTCTGAGGAGGAATAGAATGAACTAGATGGCAGCCTGGATGTGTCTCGACCAGGGGAGCAATCCACACAGCTGAACCTTCACTCTGCAGCAAAGAAAATATGTGAAAAAATGATAATAGAAGGAAAAGAATTTTTTAATTGTGGATGATAGATACCAGAAAAGGAGCCAGGACCAACCTGTGTTGGAGCAAACGTCACATTCTGACTCTGAGGAGGAAGGTTATAGAATGAACTAGCTGGCAGACTGGATATGTCTCGACCAGGGGGAGCAATCCACACAGCTGAACCTTCACTCTGCAGCAAAGAAAATATGTGAAAAAATGATAATAGAAGGAAAATAATTTTTTTTTAAAAAATGGCACCTAATAAACTAGTCAAGAATGGTAAATGCCAAATGACACTTCACCAGACCTATGTTTATCCATATCAGAACAGAGAATGCTTATGGAAGACAGGCACATACAAGTATATCATGTAGAACCATAACAGACAATTAAATCAACCTATGAGAACATGATCACCATTTTAGGCATTAAATTAACATGAATTTTAATGCATTAACGTGACATTTTCTTCAGTCAAAAAAGAATAGGAATTTATCTTGATTAAGAAGTTGACTTATCAACCACACCAAAGTGTCCCCATAAACTGGAACAAACATAAAAACAATTGACATTTGCGGGCTTCTCAGAACAGTAACATAAAAAGATGGAAAAGGGAAGCAAAATCATCCTACGATAGGATTTTTTCTTGATAAGAAGCACACTTATCAACCAAACCAAAGTGTCCCCCTAAACTGGAAGAAACAGAAAAACAAGAATTGACATTTGCGGGCTTCTCAGAAAGTAACTTAAAGAGATGAAAGAAGGGAAACAAAATTATCCTAGGACGAATGCAAAATTCAATATCAAACACCAAAGATAACACCCAGATGCAAAGAACTACTTTAATCTCAACTCTGACATAAGAAATTGAGATGTGAACATAAAAGATTGTTCTTACATTCTTGTCTTATTTCATAAATGTAGTTCCAAACATATCAATAGTTTGCAGTATACTCTATAATAATAATAAAAAATAGTCCAAAGATACATATAACCGTCACAGAAAAATAAAGAACAAACTGGGACATGAACCTACAAGCCATTATGAAATTTTTGTTTCATTATTTCTTCAAGAAATAATAATAATAAAAAAAGAATGACAAAAATGGGAACATGTTGCTAACCTGCTGCCCTGTGATGTAGACATTGCTTTCCTTGAACTGAGATGCACCAAGATCCTCATTTGTGGTTGAGTTTCCAGTTGTGGCAGCAGAACTGGGATTATAACCAGCTGGGGCAGAGCCATATGGTCCATAACCACTTGGCACTCCAATATGTGTGGAACTTGATGTATTATTTCCAGGTTTAAATTGAGGAAGAGAAAACTTGACTCCTGTAGTAGGTGCTGCTGGTGCAGAAGGATAAACAATTCCGGCTTGAGGTTGTAGAGGAAAAGCACCATTGTTTATAAATTGGTGGATTGCAGGAGAAGGATAACAAAAAGGAGAGTAAAAAGGGGCATATTGAATGTAGTTTGGAGGATAAAGTGGTAAATGAACCCCGGCTGCTGAGCCATAGACAGGGAATGGTTGCTGAGTTGCAGGTATAGAACTTTGCATTAGCCCAGTACCTTGAGTTACTACTGGAGTTGGACTTGCTGTTATCAGTACCAAATTGTTTACACCCTGTGAAGTGCCAATAGATGCAAATAAGCTCCAAATTACAAAAGAAAATGAATTAATATACATGCAATATGCACGTGTCTAGAGTTTGGATGGGTCCAACAGTAACAGAATATTCAAATTCAGTATTAGTATGTAATAATGCACAGAAAGATGAGTATAAAAGCAATCAACTGCCTTGTCTGACAATCATGTCTTGATACCATTACGAATTTCACCAAGTCAACTTCTCAGTTCACCGAAAGGAGCTCCAAAAAAAACAAACATATAGCAAGTTTTATTGCTGCTATAGCGAAAGTGAAACCATCTACCTTCTCAACAATAAACACCAAATAAGTGATACTTTTGTAGTCACCAAGTAGGTGAACTGAGAATCATCTATCTAGAATGATCAAAAGCTGGGTACCTATATTTCAGCAAATAAAAATTCTGGGCAATAGATCAAAGTCCAACAGAACTGTGGTATATTACCTCAAACAAATTAGTCTATTAGAAAAGGAAAAGCAATATGCTCATTCGACTAACGGATTCCATTATTTATTCAAAAAGTAAATATTTCTCTAGTAAAGTACACCTTTTCTATGTAAACATATGCAAGGTTATTAATCTGTACAAACCTCTTGCGGAGTTGGAGAAGTCTGTTGAGGAAGTACTGCAACATTCCCATTGTATTTTGTGGCATTTCCACCAGAGGGAAAGGGAGAAAGACGGTCATCATTATCAGCACTTGAATGGTAGAATTGGTTATAATAAGTTGCTGGATCAAATGGCTGTTGAACCTACAACACATCAAAGCATTCAATAACACAAGAAAGAAGTATCAGAGCCAACAACTGTCACAATTGAAATTGACTTTATGGAAACAATATTATAGAAATCAGCAAAATGACCAAAAGCAAACTCAAACCAAGAATTTTAAATAAACTAGTTAACATGAAACTTTCTACTACTTTTTACATAAAAAATATTGCTAAAAGAAAATTGAGCTTGAATAATACAGACAATAGTAGAGCAGCATTATTAAGTAGGGGATGCTTACAACAAAGCTTGAAAGGCGAGAAACATCACGTGCTTGAGATTCAGGGTTCTCAATTGTTGCTAAAATAGGAGGGACATGTCCAAAATTGTAGTTAGGAGGTGTATGGACCACAGAGTATTGATGGCCTCCAGAGAGCAATGCATTCTCCTGCTTGTTTTCATTATACTCTGGCATCGAACTAGAAACACCACCATCACTGGACGATTTTTCAGGAGCATGTGCAGGTGATTGCGGATGATCAGAGTAATCTCCTTCCTCAGCAGTTGCCGATGCATTTTGATTGCTAGAAACACCACCATACAAGAAAACAGCATGAGCCAAACATACAAAAAAAAAACCAAATAGTAGCAAGATAGTGATCCATAGAAAGGTTATCTTGACCGGCGGTTGGAATGGTTTGTGGATTCCGAACAGCGATAATGGCGGAACCTAATAAGATAGCAATTACAACCCAAGAAGTAATAAGTACTTGGGCATGGACTTGGAAACCTCCTATTTGCCAATAGAAATGTTGGCCTACTTCCACACCAGAGATATCGTATAACCCGTTTAGTGCGTTGATGGAACATGATATACCATTCATATTGCCCTCTGACAGAAATATAACTTTACTTAAAAAAAAAGGAATTATTTTGATTCAATCTTCTCTTGCATACTCAAATTCTATATTTTTGACACCTACTAAACTAATCACACAATATTTACGGTTTTTTATCTCTTTTGTGCAATTCAGGATATAGTAACCGATTCCATAGATCTATGTAGTTCCAAAAAATAATTTATTTATCTTATTATTAATTTATTATTAATCAAGGATTTCGTATATAGCTAGAACGACCCTCACAAATTGCGACTACTAATTTGTTAAGAATTAATCGAATTGAAGCTATAGCGTCATCATTTGCTGGAATCGAAATATCTGCGAGATCGGGATCACAATTTGTATCGATCATTGCTTATTCCATAGAAAAAGGGGGTCGGAATTGCTTAGAAGTCAAAAAGTTAACAAACCTAGAAGCCTGCTCCTCTGGAGTTTCATCAACATCTTGAGAAGGCTCAGACAAAGGTGTAGGACTATTAGCACTCTCCTGGCAACCAGCATTGCTCAATGTTACTCCAAAACCAGCATCAAAACTTCCAAAACTCAGCTTGGTTCTTTCAGATTCAGGGACATGGATATGGTCTGGAATTATAACATGTTGACGTTGTGGGAGATGCAACTCCTCTAGCTTCTTCTGCAATTTTGAAGTTGCTTCTTCAGAGTCAAGAACTCTTGAAACAGGCTGCAAATGAGCATTGGCTTCAATAGAACTAGTAGGAACATCAAATGTACCAGCTGTTCCAGAACCCTGCCCAACATTAGAGCTGATTGGCTTTGGTTTCCACTCCTTATTAGAACCAACTGTTGATGACATATAGGAATTAATACATTGCATATATTTATCAAGCCTTCAACTATCTTCAGGTAAGAACATACAGTAGTCCAATCATTTGTACGTATCAGCTAAAATATGTTTAAGAGCACACATTTTCATTTAGAGTTGCCAAACCATTAGTAATATGAAAAAAATGAAAAACCAAGTAAATTTGTGCTAAAGATATCTTAAGCTTTAAAAACTTTCCTTATTGTTTCTCACAGTTACACTGTTATTCAAGGGGCTACTTATTCACATTCCTTCTCAATTATATTGATGATTTTCATTCAAACTTGAAACAAACATGCTACTGAATTATGTTTTGCTCAAAGGAAAAGGTGGCTGATATCCATTTACCAAAAATAGCTACAGATCCCAACAATTATAAGGGTTAACATAGTGAGTCTGAACATCACTTGTTAAGCAAACAAGGGAAAACATTCAAGTAAATTTTCCTAGTCTAAGTGAAGTTACATAGATTCCATCTCCAAGAAATAACCCACGTATCTTGATACCTAGGCTAGATTGAGACAACATAAGCATCAATGTACACTCCAGCAAAAAGCCGAAAATCCGCTTTTTTTCTTCTTCTATGTATCAGGAGGAAGGATTATAGCACACAATCCACAATGTTTCTCTAGTTTTATCCAATTAAGCCGTAAAACCAACAAGAAGGCCATTTTAAGTTTCATCAGCAATTACCAACACATTAAAAACTTACAAAACAACATTGATCGAGACAATATTCATTCCAACTACCTTTCTGAGGGCCAATTACTTGTGAGCGGCTACCATAATTGGATGAAGGCCGACTCATAGAGGAACCATGGGTTGCAGCAGATGAAGGTTGGGCAGACGCACTCGGCAGATTTTTCACTACTCCAGAAGATTTGCTCGGCATCTTTCCTTGCATGAAAGTGCTACTAATCTCATTAGCTGCCATGAGTAATAGAAAGAACTAATCAGATTGATCATTATAAGGATTATAAGTCTCCAAAACTGATTTATTTTTATTTTTTTTCAAAATCCTGACCAGAAGCTAATTTTCTTTCAGTAGGGACAACTGCATTTGGTTTTGCAGAAGCTCGGCCACCTCCCACTTCACATTTGATTGCTCCCAAAGTGCCAGGGGGGTGAGAATCACTGGATGGAACTAATACAGGGTCTGAGGATGAGACGCAAATTGTCGAGGAAGATGCTAGAGTAGTCGACATGGAGCAGCCACTAGGGCTTTCTGCAGGCGGCCCACTCATGTCCCCACTTTCAAATGCAATGGTGGGTTTGTTTATTGCAACAGCAGGGGATAGTGCACTCCCGTACTCATAGCTGACAATAGATGAATTTTCCCAATGTTGATTGGTAGTATTTCTTGCAGGTGCAGAGGAGGTTTCGGCCACTACACCAGTAGGACCATCGGCCATGACAGGTACAGGGCTATAAAACATAACAATGAAAATGTAACAAACTGCATTTAGTTGAAGCCATACTTTAACCAATAGACAACATAAAACATATAAGATAGCAGATCAGCAAATTCTGGTCACCTGGTTACCATAGTTGATTCTTTAGTCTTTGTCTCCAGCGAGGTTGATGAAGATTGAACACTACCTTTCTCTGCAACTTGATTTGTTCCATTATCTTTCCCAGGACCAGAACTCTTGGAAACACCAGTTTCTGATAGGATAATCAGACAAAAATTGCATGAAGACAATTGTTGACAATAATTCAATATTTATAAAACCTAGCACAAGAGTCAAGGAAATTTTATTTATAAAACTGAAAGAAGGCAAATATAATGACAACAGCAAGTCAACCAACAAGCATCGGCAATGCAGCACCACACAAGCTGTAACAAAAACTACATCTGACACAAAACTCAACAAAATGCAAGGGAAAAGAAAAACATGCTTAAAACAAAATTAATGAACCTGTTGATTGACCTTGTACTAAATTAGTCACATGGCTGAAACAAACACATGTATGCAGCACAATCAACTCATTACTTCAGAAGTTTAACATTATCTACTTCAGTTTTTGTTCCGAATTTCTGTTTACCATGTGCCGCATAACGAGGTGGGAAATTTCCCCGGCCACCCCTACTCCCCCTTCCCTGTGAACCAGATCTCCACCTCGACTCTGTGGAATCTTTATTGTTCAAACTCTGCAACAATGATTAGTAAAATCATGTGAACTGCAATGATTAAACAGAGTGTGAACCAAACAAAACAGGGGGGAAATCTTTCTTATTGTACTACACAGGTGAAATAAAAGGCATTCTTGACAAACTACTTCCATGTAGTCTCAATTCCCCCCCCCCCACTCCCAATAATAATTTAAAAATGAAGCATGCAAACACCATGGTAGATCAACTTTCTTCAAATCATGGACCCTGCTATTACATTTTCTATTCCTTCACCCTCTCATCCTGCGGTTGCTGGTCAATCCAATACACCTCCCAACAACTTCATACCCCTTTTCACGTGTGGTTGGTTTGCGAAGGTATCCCTTTTCACGCTTGGAATTGGGATACTTTCAAAAACATCGCAACTAATTGGGGCAAGTTAATAGCAATTGACAACAGTTGTGAGTTTCCATCGTCCTTTGATAGGGCTAAAATTCAAATACTCACAAATGATAAAGGGAGAATTGATGAGTTGTTAGAGTTGAAGGTCGGTGATAGTTCATTCAATGTCTTGGTGCATGAAGTTGATCCTTCCTTCAAACCTAATTCTTGGGTCCCTGAAGATTGCGATATTTCATTTGATCTTATTCCTCCTATTGGATTGTGATGTTTCGGGCAGCAGTATTCAGAGGTGTTTTCTAGTTTGGGGTTGTAATTGTTGGTTTTTATTTGGCTATGTTATCTTATATCTTGAGGTGTTTTTTAGAGATAGGGTTTGTCTTAGGTCGTTTTGTTTGAAGATGTAAGATGTCTAGGTTTTTGGTTTGTAATGGCATATATTCCCGTATGAGGGATCGGTGTTACCAATTGTACTTGGTTTACTATTTAATAAAATATGAGGTACTCTTTTCTCCCTTCCAATGTTCTTCAACATACTCCTAAGTATGTGGAAGAATACGAAGGGAGTTTTTAATGAGACCTCCAACTTCTATCAAAAAAAAAAAAAACTTCATACCCAAACTCTCCAATCTGAAGACAAACCTTATAGGCAACAGAAATTTGCCATGGGTAAAACAAAAACTGGTAGGAGTTATCTACTTCTCTCCATCACCTACTCAATTTTTTATTTGCTTACTCGCATATAAAACCACTCCAACTTTTGCAAACCAATATCTTAACAATAAGGTTAATATTGCCAAAACAGGAAAATGCAGAACTTACAGCAATTCAAAAAGAGAGTAAATTCTTGTGCAATTTGCAGTGGAGTCTCTTACCTCTTTTTTCCTGTCACGTTTTCTTTTGACTTCACAAAAAGGATCTGAAGGACAATATAAAATATCATCTATTTGGAATAAAACCCGGATAAGAAAAATACAGTGTTCACAAAGGATGGCACCAAGTAAAACGGTAATATACCAGCAAAAAGCAGTTAAATAAGCATAAACAAGAGAGTAACATCAGCTAAGAACAACATATATCTGACATGACAGCTTTTGGCCCAAAACAAAGGCATGCCTCATAAGTAGAGAAAACTGGTAAGCTTACAGCACGTTGAAGGCCATGATAAGATAGCATTTCTGAACAAGGTACCAAACTGAAGCAACTACTACATCAAAATGAGCTTCAAAAGAATAAATTTTGCAGCAGACAAGACATTTAAGAGGCAATTTAATCAAAAAATCGTTTCTAGAGAGCTAAGTAAAGACCATATAGACACATTAAATCCTTAAGCTTCGGAAAAAATGAAAATTAAGCAAAAGAAATCTGAACACCAACAATCATGCAATTTGCAAAGGGACCAAAAAAAAAGAAATAAAAAACGAACCTTGCATTTACAGGTATACATAACATATATAAAGGAATAAAAGAGAAGACAAAGAAAGCATATCAAATCAAAATGTAACAATGCAATGGACATTGAAGATTGCAAACTCGTTACACTCCAAGAGTTCTTTGAAAAAATACTAAAAAATAACCTACTACAGTTCCAAGCAACAAACCCAAATCACCAGAAATGAAATTATGATCGAAGACAAGCTCGAGGAAACACAGATCACATCAAAACATACAACCAATAACAACCAAAAAGTATAAGATCAACCCCATTTTAGTAATCCAAAAAAAATTAAAATTCATAAAGAGATGGAAAACTTAGCTAGGAAGAGACTTAAAAGTAGAATATAAAGAGAAAGTAGTACCCTGAACAAGGAGCCTCTGAGCGGTTTCATTGGGATCCATGGAACATTCTTTAAGCATTGCATAAATCTCATCTTCACTGTGATTACCCGTGATTTCTTTTATGTTTTGGATCGTTTTCCTCACGCTGCTCGGAATTGATGAAACCCTAAACCCCCACCGCTCATCTTCTCAGGAAAATCGATTTTCCTTTCCTTTATTCACCACTTCCTCCTTCAAACAAAGCTCTTTCTTCTTCCCTTTTCCCTTTGAATCCCACTAGCAACTATATTTCAAGATTATTAGTAGTATATAACAATAATAACTGTTTTGTGTTTATTTTTTGCAGTCTATAAATAATGAGAGCAATGGAGAGTAGAGATGAAGAGAGCTACTAAAAAAAAGCAAGGAAGAAATCAAAAACTTCAAATGAAAAAAAAAATATATATATATATATATATGGCTTTTTTTTCATTGATCTAAAATAAAAAACTAGAGGAAAACGAAAGACTCAAGGGGAAGTGGGAGCAAAATGAAGGCCTTCTTTTTCTCTTTTTTATCTAAAATCTTGTCATTTTTGGCTCTTGTAAGGTATTTATTTATTTATGTTGATAACATTGTAATTAAATGTATGGCGTTATTATTAAAAGAAAATGTTGATTAGCACGAATCGAATGAATTTAGTAATTAATATATAATTATTATTTTTAAAAGTCTTAAATTTTAGCATGATAATTGTAAGAATGTTTTAATGTTCATTCTTAAATGATTAAGAGTTTTTTGAGTAAATATTATCTTATAAATACTTAGACTAATAAAAAAAAGCCAAACGTAGGTTATAACAATAAAATATGTTCGAGATTTTAAGTTTGAATATTAAAAATAATAAGTATAGTTATAAATTTTAAGGGTCAAAATAATTAAGCTAAAAAAGTTGAGGGATAAAAGAAACATAATAAAATTTTAAGGGATAAAATAATTAAACTGAAAAAGTTGAGGGACAACAAAATTATTCACCTTTTTAAACACACAAGGTAGATTCCTCTATTATAAAAAAACTATCAATCTGGACAGTGACCTTATCGAACCCATGCTGCCATGCAATGCGAAGACTATCAAGGATGCCCCAAAGCTCAGCCTCAAGTATCGTAACATGGCCAAGAGACCTGCAAAAAGAAGCTAAACAATCTCCTATGGAATTCCGTAGTACACCACCAGAAGAGCCATGATGAGTCGAATGGGAGAGAGAACCGTCAGCGTTTAGACAAATCCCGCCGTTGCTCGGCAATGAACATTGAACCAGGGTGAGCACTGGGGCTGTAACCGGAAAGGAGGAGCAGCAGATTCAACATTAATTTTCCCCCATGCAATGCCAGCATGAAAAGCAAGTTTGGTGTCGAGAGAACCTTGCTGAAAAATTATGTCGTTCCTAGCTTTCCATAGTTGCCAAAGAATAGAGGTGAAAAGAACATTCCACTTACAATTTATATCAGAACAGTGGGTATACGTCTGCAGGTTTTGAATAAACCATTCTTTGAGGTCGAGATCAAAGAAGGAAGGTAAAGTATTGTCGAAACGATTTTTCCTTAAAGGTGAAAATGTGAGATTTTAAAAACCACATTAATTCTTAATTATCTCTTTCAATTGATTTAATTTAAAAATAAATGCGATTTAAAAACTTCTCGTTTCGAAAAATTTTGGATTTCCTTTACGATCGAAAAAAATACGGTTCCAAGAGTCGCCACCAATCTTTGATTAGGGTGTGATTGGGCACCCAAAAATGTTTGTTATTTTAAATAAAAATTAATTTTTAATTAAAACAACAAATTAAGGTATGCGTTACCAAAATCCGAGTTCGGGAGTCGGTTACGTGTGGGGAAGGATTAGCACCCCCACAACGCCCTAAATCGGTACCTAATCGATTAATTAACGTCTTTGCAATGAACTTTACAAATTCGAATTTAATTTAATTTTTGATCCCGTAAAACAACAAAAAAGTGAATTTTACAATATTCAAAAACACTCAAATAAATTAAATTAAAATTACCGAGTCATTTTAGAAAGATAAAGAATGTTCGATTATTTACAAATATCGAGACTAGATCTTAAAAGATATAACAACCTTTTTTCGATAAATTTAAATAAACGAACATTTCCTTTTCTCTCGTTCCCATATTTTAGGTGACGAATCAATTTTTTGTTTCACTTTCGGGATACACTTTTAATTTAAAATCGTCAAAATGACCCTCTAATTAGTTAAAACAGGCCACTTAGGACAATTTTAAATTAAAAGGGTATTACCCTTTAGTCCGATTATGTAATATGTCGAGTTACGCAAATGAGGATATCATACAAATTCTGCAAAAAGTATGTCATGCCAAAAATTAATTAAACAAAATTAAAAATATCATACAATGTAACATACAAAAAAAATTACATACATATATTTTAATTAAAATTTAAAAAAAAAAATCATAAACCATGCATATTAACATATAATGTACAAGTGTGACTCAAATATAAAAATAAAAACATGATATGTCAAACTACAATTTTTTTAGAAAAAACATGTATATACATATTAAAAATATGACTAAATTTAAATAAATGTAAAATCCAATCTATAAAATCAAAAGTAATCCAATGACCTAAATATAAAAATGCGCACAAACAAGGGACCTACACGTGAATAACTAAAATTAAAACTGGAAAAACAGCAAAATTAGGACAAACATAAGAGATTAAATTCTAAAGTAGTCCTAAAGGTGACTAAGGTGTAAAATAAGCTTAAAATTTGAGGACTGGAAACCTGATTTCACCAAGAAATTCAATGGCTAAAAATTAATTAACCCAAATGATATTATACAAAACCTAACTAAACCTAAACTAAAGTTTAATTTACCCTTTGGCCGCACAACTCTTCTTCTCTCACATCACGCAGCCATGGATTTCAAACATTGCCTCCCAACGCCACTGCCTCACTTATTATCATCTCTGACATATCACTTTTGCTTTCTATTTTCTAATCCAATTTTGCATTATCATCTATAATAGGGATTGGAACTTTCAGTAGCTGAGCTATAGCCTATAGTCAAACCCCTCTACTACTCTTAATTGAAACCCTCAATACCCATGAACCTTCAAAACTTCTTTGGCCACAGCTCAACAATGGCCCCTTTCTCCGATCACCCAAAACTTCTGGGACACCTAAACTACTTCCCTACTCCGATGAAGACCCAATATAACAAGGTAAATGAATTTCTCTATTTTCTATTTTATTTCAAAATCATTCGACTCACTAAGACTAAACCCAATTTTTTTACGACAATGAAATCCTAACGGCGACGAGAAGTCAACTAAACTCCACCGGATTTCCTATAACCCAGGTAATTTAACCTCAAAACCCTTTCTTCTTTACTAATATTTCATCCTTAAACGCACACAAAGGCACTGGAAAACAAAAATTAAAACAAATAAAAAATACCTCAATAAATTTGTATTGCTTCGAGAATAGTAGGGAAAATCCTTGTTACACTGCTCGCCCTTTCAAATACGGGAAAATGACTGCTGTTTACACTGCTTATGTTTTCCTTGTTATTCTGTTGTGTACAAAAAAACGAAAAATCAGACCACAATTTTCGTACTTTCCTTTCTTTTAAGAAACAAAACTGGTCTCTGGTTCTTCTCCTTTTGCTTTGTGATCTCTATTTTTTTTATTGGCTCCCCGTTAATTGCTAAAAATTTTTGTAATTTCTAATGGTTGATAATCTAATCTTTTTTCCAAAAAACAGACTCTTTACCGTTTTTTACTTGCCCCAATATCGTGCTCCTTAACTACCAATAATGGCTCTTTTTTTTTTGTTAACTGCATTCTCACGTTTATTTCTGATTTTTAACTCCCCAGAACTGCTTTCATTTGAAAATGGTAAAGGCCCCAGACAAATTAAGCATCTACAAGTATATAGTGAGACAAAGGTGCACCAAGGTTGCGTGTCGAGGGACAATCACGGAGGAGATGAGTAGGGATTCAGTCGCACCATGACAAGAAGAGCAAGGAGAGTCCAAGGCTATACGTCGAGCACATCGCACTTGATTTGTGGGAAACTTGTCTTGGAGAGCTAACCAGAGAAAACCACGCAACCGTTCGGGGACAGTGAGCTTCCATCGGTTATCTTTAACTCTCCAATTTGACTTATCAAGGGCAACATACGCGCTTTTAACTGACTTCTATTATTGAAAAAATATTGCTAATGTGCCTACGAAAAAATATTTTTATTATTTTATTATTTCAATGCAAAAATCTAAGCTTACTTTAATTTCTATATCGAAAAAGAAAACCCCCACAAATTGAGATATTCTTGAAATAGTGAATCTAATTTAGAGCTTTATAGAATTAGACAGAGGCATGTGATGGTTCTCGAAATAAATCGTCCTTCTAATTTTGGGTTTGAAGGGTAAGGGTACCTTAACTTGTGCATCCTGAATCTGTCACCAAAATTTGTCCCTAAACTATAACAATACCCACACTAACGGTAACTAATCAGAAATGGACGCCTTACAATGTAACCCCTACATGAACACACATTAGCTCTAAGATATTATTCAGACAAAAAAGGGCAATTTTGATGACCATCTTTCATCATCATCACAGAGTTCCTATTAATCTGTATTAAACTCAACGAAACAAATTAATAAACCACAAGTTCTGAACTAAAACAAAGAAAAAGTATCCTAAAGTGTATAGTGGAAAATAGGTTTCATAGAAAAAAATTGTTAAATCTCTTACTAGATGTCTCATACGTCACAATAAATTAGTTGACCCTTATTCCCATATGTAAAAGGGAGGTAAGATAGTAGGTTGTCCTCAACACCAGGTTGAGAGCAGCTTCCGTAGAAGACCTCCGAATTATGAAATATCTTCCGTGAGACTCGATCCCACGACCCCAAGATTAAAAACCTTAAACTCAACGAAACAAATTAATAAACCGCAAGTTCTTAACTAAAACAAATAAAAAAGTATCCTAAAGTGTATAGTGGAAAATAGTTTCCATAGAAAAAAATTGTTAAATCTCCTACTAGATGTCTCACACGTCACAATAAATTAGTTGACCATTATTCCTATATGTAATAGGGTAAGGGGAGGTAAGATAGTAGGTTGTCCCCAACATTAGATTGAGAGCAGCTTCCGTAGAAGATCTCCGAATTATGAAATGCCTTCCGTGAGACTCAATCCCACGACCCAAGATTAAGAGCCTTGTGCTCTACCAACTAATATGGATGTTCATTTCTCGCACGACACCATAAGCGCAATGCTTTTATTGATAACATTCAACGTCATATAAGATGTTAAGGGTAATTCTAAGCAACATAAAAATAATATAATATTTCTAAGGGGTGAACAAACGATTCGAGGAAGAAAAATAATCGAGTTGATAAATTTTTTAAATATAAAGGGTTAAACTAAATTAATTTAAATTAAAATAAAATTGTTGAATTTTAGTGACTAAAACTAAACTATACTATTATTTTATTTAACATTTAACAATTAACAATTTATTTATTAAAATATTTTAATTAATTGATTAAGTTTTAAATTTTTTTAAAAATCATTTATGACCGAAATGTGATATTTTACCCAATCTGAAAAAAGATAAACTATGAATTTAGTCATCTATCTATTCATGCAATTCTATTTTGGAATAATGCCAAAAATAGTCCCCAATATTTATCAAAATGGACATTTTGGTCTATATTCTTCTTTTTGGAGTATTTTATTCCCTAATATTTCACTTCAGGGGTAAAAAGGCTCACTCTATAGATGATGAAAATCATTAGTTAACACACGATTAATACTCTAAAATATGAACCTTTTTAACCTAAAATGAAACGTTGAGGGCTAAAATGCTCCAGAAAAAAGAATAAGGGATAAAATAATTATTCTGTCAAATGTTAAGGGTCTTTTTGCACTAAAATAAAACGTCGGGGGGCCAAGATACTCCAAAAAATAGAATAAGGGACAAAATAATCATTTTGATAAACGTTGAGAGTTAATTTTGACATTATGCCTTCTATTTTATTCATCAAACTATTTTTTTAAATTATATCTAATGTTACGTTTTTGTTCTATTTTGGTTACTCACAATTAAAAAATTAATGGAACTTCTAATGTAGATTTTTATATTTTTTTATTTTCACTGATGACATGTCATTATCATATAGTAATACATCAACATCATTATTAATTTGTTAACAACGGGTGAGTAAAACGTAACGTTAAATATAATTTTGAAAAAGAAATTAAATGAAAAAAACGGAAATATGGAATAGGTAAGTGACTAAATACATAATTTATCCTAAAAAAGAAGCTTACATGATGTAAGTTACATTCCGTAGGACTGTTCATTCGGTTAAAATCGAACTGAACCGAACCGAATTAATTAAACTTTTTTTTTCTTTAACCGTTAATCGAACCGAATTTTTTTTCAAATATATTAAACGAACCGAATAAATTTCGGTTAATTCGGTTAATTTTTGAATTAACCGATTTTTTTTTAAATTTTCTAATTTATATAAAAATTAAATGTTTTTAATTAAAAAAAAGTTTATAATTAATTTAAATAATATATAATTATAAAATAAAAATTTCAGATAAATTTGTTAATTAATTAATATTGATTTAGGTTTAAAAGTTATTGGATCTTAAATTATTAATTGGATTTTAAATGGTTTGGACTTAGCCCATATGTTATATATAATATATATAATATTTTTTAATTAAAAAAACAGTTTACAATTAATTTAAATAATATATAATTATAAAATAAAAATTTTATATAATTTTTTAATTAATTAATATTGATTTAGGTTTAAAAGTTATTAGATATTAAATTATTAATTGTGTTTTAAATGGTTTGGGCTGAGCACATATGTTATATATAATATATTTAAAATTTAATTTCGGTTAATTCGGTTAATTAACCAAATTCGAACCGAATTAATCGTTAACCGAATTCTAAAATTTTTCTTAACCGTTAACCGAATCGAATTAACCGAACTAATTTATTTCGATCAATTAACCGAATTAATTCAATTATTTGAACACCCCTACATCCCCGCGTCGAAGATTGCGAACACAAAACATTAAGAAAACTCACCGCCTTAATAAACCAAAACAAATCACCAATATATATATATATAATTGATGTATGTAAGCTTCTGATTTTTCAATATCAACATACCTCCACAGCAGCTTTTATCTTCAAACACTAGCCTCCCGTACCTTCCTTCCCACATCTCTCTATCTAGATCTCAAAAACTTAACTAGCTTTCATGGGTTCCAGAAAAGGCGGTGACAACGATGGCGCTAGCCCTGGGTAATGCTAATTTATACTACCCCGGCCTTCGTTTTCTATTTCCAAACAATCTCGATATATGATAGTTTTTCTTTCTTTTTTTCTTGTGTAGGAAAATCTTCGTTGGAGGCTTAGCTAAGGACACAACTCTAGGTGACAGAGCTTTTTTCCTTCTTTTTTCCTCCATCGTTGTGTTTTTTATGCGTTTTTTCTTTGATGGGTATTATTCAAAGAGAAAATAATCTCAGTGACCAAAAATTTCAGATAATATACGATTTTGATCAATTTTTTTTGGATTTACGAAAATGACAAACAAAATCGTAATGCGATCTCTAATTCGCATTGCGATCTTCACTATCGCAAATTTGCGTTACATTTCGCGTTGCGATAGTTGAAAATCGCGTTGCGATTTTTCATTTCGCGTTACGATAGTCTATAGTCGCGTTGCGATAGTTTACAGTCGCGTTGCGATTTTTCATTAAAATTCTTAAGAAATAAAATCTTTTTTTTTCAACGAATTTGGAAAATCGCAACGACAATTGTAGACTATCGCAACGCGAAATGAAAAATCGTAACGCGATTTTCAACTATCGCAACGCGAAATGGAAAATCACAACGCGATTTTCAACTATCGCAACGCGAATTTGCGATGATGGAGATCGCGTTTTAACTATCGCAACGCGAAATGGAAAATCGCAACGCGATCTCCAACTATCGCAACGCGAAATGGAAAAACGCAACGCGATTTTCAACTATCGCAATGCGAAATGCAACGTGAATTTGCGATAGTGGAGATCGCAATGCGAATTAGAGATCGCATTGCGATTTTGTTGGTCATTTTCGCAAATCCAAAAAAAGTTAGTCAAAATCGTATATTATCTAAGATTTTTGGTCACTGAGGTTATTTTCTCTTATTCAAATTACTGACTTTTATCCCCTTTATTATGGGCTTTCGGGCGTTATGCTGGGATTTTTCAGATACATTTACCAAGTACTTTGAAAAGTATGGGGAGATAACAGATTTTGTTATAATGAAAGATCGACATACGGGGCGGCCCCGTGGTTTCGGGTTCATCACCTTCGCGGATCCTTCTGTTGTTGACACTGTTATGCAAGAAGATCATGTTATTAATGGGAAACAAGTAAGCTAAACCTTTCAACCTTGTATTTGTATTTGTGTTGTTGTATTTGAAGATTCTGCTGTTGGTTACAATATGAAAACTCTTAACTAGGGAATGATCAACTTTAGAACTTGATTTTTTGTTTTCTTGGGGTTTAGTTCCTCTCTTTTTGACTGCGTTGCTTATAAATTGCGGAGAGTCAACCTTTTTAATGATAATGTTGCTGTAATCAAAGGGAAAAAAAAACTGCCCACCATGATATGGCTGGGGCTGGGGTTGGGGTGTATTTAGCTATAATATGAGTTTTTTATTTGACGGAAATCTTGGATTGGTCTTATTGTGAGGCTTCTCAAGTGTTTAATCTTGCATGATGGATTGATTTTTTTGGCAGGTTGAGATTAAAAGGACTATTCCAAAAGGTTCTTCCTGGTCAAATGACTTCAGGACAAAGAAAATATTTGTTGGTGGGATTCCAACATCAGTTACTGAAGGTATGATATTTGATGCATATGCACTTTTGCTATATTTTTATTTTACTTATTGTTATGGCGATGCTTATAGATGGAAAATTGTGTTTGCTTATTATTTGTCCTTTCCCATGTTCGAACATTAGATGAGTTCAAGAATTTCTTCTCAAAGTATGGAAAGGTGGTGGAACATGAGATAATACGTGATCATGCTGTCGCAACCGTCTTTCCGTTGAGCCCCGGAATTGGGCTTCGACTTGAAAAATGTGGATTGGAGTCGCCACCGACCACTTTAAAACGAATTTAGGTGGGTCGGACACCATCTTACCTGATCTGCGTCTTACCGGAAATATGTCGGGCTCGGGAATCGATTACAGCCAAGGAAGGATTAGCACCCTTGAACTGCCCTTTCGGTACTATGTAATTTCCAGTTGTCTTTAATTAAGAGAATTGAAAGTTAAACTAAAAGGTAAAACATCGATCTGAACTACTTACCCTTGATTGATTGAAATTCCCTTAACAATACAGACGTTAAAGAACGAAAATAAAAAAAATGAAAAATAAGGGAAACAAGAATGAAGATAAAAATAGTGGAAAAAAAAGGGTTAATAAGCAGAGTAAAATAAATAAATGAAACATTGATAATCTACATACAACCAACGAATAAATAAATTACAATGAATAAAAAGATGATCATCAAAGAAATAAAACAAAGTAAAGAAAAAGGTAATCGAATAAAATGTTTGAAATGTACACATAATAATAATAGATATATAAATAAACTATTACAAGTATATACATAGATATATACATATATATATACATATATATTAAAATATAACATTAAGCAAAAATAATCCATGAAGAAAAAAAAGTATACATATATAATAATAACGCAAATATATATATATATAAATTAGTAAAAAGAAGATAATAGTAATAGTTAAATTAAAAATAATATATACGAATATAATAATTTGTGAAACACAACAAAAAGTATTAATAGAAAAGAAAAAAAAATATAAAAATATAAATAGATAGGTAAAAAATATACATCCATAAAAAATATAAAAACAAAGAAAATAAAGAAAAGCAAATATGAGTAATATATATATAATAAATAGCATATAATAAAAGAAAAATAAGTAATGTATATATATAAACTAATAGGAATATAATATATTATAGTGTAAATAAATAAAAATCCAAATATCTATGTATAAAAGAGTAAATACGAGATATAATAAAATATATATAAGTATAAAGGGGTAAAATGAAACAAAATAAAGTTAGACGGCAAAATCAGAATATAACCAAGGGAATTAAACCGATTTGGGGACCAAATTAAACGTTTTTTAAAACAGAGGGAGCCAAAATGAAGTTTACCCAACCGGTTTGGGGACCAAATTGAATGTTTTTCAAAACAGAGGGAGCCAAAATGAAGTTTACCCCTTTTAACAAAACACGCGGATCCTTCCCCGGGTCGGGTTGACGCGCGGGTCACCGCACGGGCTATGTATAAAGCCCAAAAACCTTTTTTTCTCTTCATTTCTCCCTTCCTCGCCCGAGAGCTCTCCTCTCTTTCTCTCGTTTCCTTCATCTGTTCATGCGTGTTCTTCAGAAATGAAGAACACGCCGCCGTAAAATCCCAGAAATGGCCACACGCCGCCTCGCCGGCCGCCGTTGGTCGGCGCCGGCCACCGATCATCGGCGGCAAACCCATAAAAAATTGGTTTTTCTGAAAGCCTTTCTCTCCTTTGACTCAAATCTCAAACCTTTTTTTTGAAATAGGCCTCGGGTTTTCGTAGATCTATACAAACGATCTCGAACGAAAACACCTTTTCATCGGCCAAAAGATTTTTTTTTTTAAAACAACACGATGGACGATAAATTTGACGTGCAAAGGATCAAGCGAACCAAAAGGTAAACAACTAATATACCTCGCTCTTATTTCTTGTTTCGAAATGTTGTACAAGTGTTCTGACTTTCTTTGTGCTTGCTATGGTGACTTTCTGTGTGTATTCGCAGTAATCCCCCCCTAAACTTGTGTGCTTTACATAATATTTATAGCCCAAAAAATGGCTATTTTTAGAGTTTAAATTAAAGTAAAACACTGATGTTGGTTGTTGTTGTTTATTTCTTTGCGTGGCCGAGAGTCCCGGTCGTTGAAGGCGAGACGTGCGGTGATGGGAGTCTTGCCGTGAAACTCGGTGTTGGCCGCGTGAAAAGGTAGCTGAAGCGGCGCTGACGAGGCTAGGGTTTGAGAGCATATGTTTAGGGTTTCTGAAAACCCCACATGTTTGGACTCCTACGTTTGGGTTGTGTACAGCTGGGCCTCGTGTAGCAGGCCTGCAAATGTAACAGATTTGTGTGTAAATATGTATGCACCATATGTAAAATATATATATATATATATATATATATATATATAAATTATAATGTAAATATATTATATAATGTTAAAGGATAAAATTTGGTGTCTTCAGCTGCCCCTCTTTGCTCATTATCGTGTAACGAAAATAGAGCAAAGATTAAAAGACACAAATTTTGTCTATATCGAACATTTTCTGTCGTAGAGTTGAAATTGTCGAAATGACTCCCTCTCCGTGAGGTTAAGTTTAAACTGAAAAATGCTGAGCACGAAATCCCTCGTCGTGAAGTTGAAAACGAGCTCAAAGCTTTTTGACAATTGGCCTCTGAATCGTCTCCTGGCTCAAGATACTTCGTCGTGAAGGTGGAACTTGACCTGAAAGCTTCGGTGTTTGCAGATGACTCCTTCGTCTTGAAATTGAGTCAACCTGTTTGTGAAGTTGGAAATGGCTATGGAATTGAGAAATTATTCGTTGACAGTCAGTCGTCCCTTCGTTGTGAAGTCGAGCTTGTGCTGTCTTGAGTCCAATATCCTTTGCTGTGAAGTTGAAATTGGCTCTGACATTGAGAGATGTTTGTTGACAACCAGCGGTCCCTTCGTCGTGAAGTTGAACTTGCGTTGTCTGGAGTCCAATATCCTTCGTTGCAAAGTTGAAATTGGCTCTGAAATTGAGAGGTGTTTATTGACAACCAGCGGTCCCTTCGTCGTGAAGTTGAACTTGCGTTGTCGGGAGTCCAATATCCTTCGCTGTGAAGTTGAAATTGGCTCTGAATTTGAGAAATGTTTGTTGACAACCAGCGGTCCCTTCGTCGTGAAGTTGAACTTGCGTTGTCTGGAGTCCAATATCCTTCGTTGTGAAGTTGAAATTGGCTCTGAATTGGAGAAATGTTTGGTGACAACCAGCGGTCCCTTCGTCGTGAAGTTGAACTTGCGTTGTCTGGAGTCCAATATCCTTCGTTGTGAAGTTGAAATTGGCTCTGAATTTGAGAAATGTTTGTTGACAACCAGCGGTCCCTTCGTCGTGAAGTTGAACTTGCGTTGTCTGGAGTCCAATATCCTTCGTTGTGAAGTTGAAATTGGCTCTGAATTGGAGAAATGTTTGGTGACAACCAGCGGTCCCTTCGTCGTGAAGTTGAACTTGCGTTGTCTGGAGTCCAATATCCTTCGTTGTGAAGTTGAAATTGGCTCTGAATTTGAGAAATGTTTGTTGACAACCAGCGGTCCCTTCGTCGTGAAGTTGAACTTGCGTTGTCTGGAGTCCAATATCCTTCGTTGTGAAGTTGAAATTGGCTCTGGGTAAAACCTGCAAAGATATGCATATATGCGATGGTATGGATGTCATGCTCTTAGGTATGCCTAAATGTATGGGCAACATATGTTATTACGGGCTCTGGAGAGAAATCTTGATTTCCGGTGGCCTGTCGTTGTTGACTCTTGACTTTGAAAGTTTGAAGTTCCGATCTCTGATCTTAAATTCTTCAAATATTTGATGATGATTTTTTTTTTTTTTGAAGATGCTCCTCAACCATCTCAAGCATGTGCATGAGCCTTGATCGGCTTCTGGGTACCTGTACTTTTCAATGAATCTTTGTACAGTAATATGCGATTATCTTTCATAAAAATAAATAAATCATTAGGTTTAAATCTAATTCAAGATGCCCAAAAGGAATTGGAGGAAAGATGGTCTTTATTCATAAGGGAGGAGAAGAACAAATAATACATGGCAAACATTCTAGAAAACGAATACACAATGATGTGTAAATGAATGTCTTAGATCTTGATAACGTGGGCACTTCTGAGTTGAAAAGCCGTTTGGTGACTTTGAATGCAGCCTTTGCCAAAGGATCTTTGAAAATGCGACAACGTTTGGGAGGGTGCGACATTTCTCCGATTTGTTGGGTTCGTAGAAGATTCATGTGCCGGGATGTTTCCACCGTTGATATCCAAATTGCCCTTTCCGGGTTTTCAACTTGGACCCATCCTTAGTTGCAAGACGCCCTTTGCGGGTTTTCATCTTGAACCCACCTTATTTTCTCTTCTTTTCCTCTTTTTTCTTTTTTGATTTAGGGCGCCCTTTCGGGTTTTCACCCTAAACGTTTTTTTTTTTTTTTTTTTTTTGACTTAGGACGCCCTCTCGGGTTTTCATCCTAAGCGAAGTATTTCTTGACTGCGTCCGAGTTAATGGGATGTGGCAGCTCAGGTCCGTCCATTTCAGCCAGGATAAGGGCTCCTCCGGAGAAAGCCTTTTTCACGACATAAGGACCTTCCTAATTTGGCGTCCATTTTCCTCGGAAATCTTTCTGGACTGGCCAAATTCTTTTCAGCACTAGATCCCCTTCATGGAATATTCTCGGGCGCACCTTTTTGTCGTGTGCTCTGATCATTCGTTTCTGATAGATTTGACCATGATGAATGGCTTTCAGTCTTTTTTCATCTATCAGATTAAGTTGATCATATCTGGATTGTGCCCACTCTGCATCATCTAGTTTGACTTCTGACAAGACCCTGAGAGACGGAATCTCGACTTCAATGGGTAGCACTGCTTCCATTCCGTAGGCTAGTGAAAATGGAGTTGCCCCAGTCGATGTACGTACCGAGGTTCGATAAGCGAACAAAGCAAAAGGCAACTTCTCATGCCAGTCTTTGTAGGTTTCAGTTGTTTTCTCCACTATCTTCTTGATATTTTGTTTGCTGCTTCTACTGCTCCGTTCATCTTTGGTCTGTAAGCAGTGGAATTGTGATGTTTTATGTTGAACTGTTCGCAAGCAGCACTCATCATCTTGTTGTTCAAGTTTGTTGCGTTATCGGTGATAATCCTTTCAGGTAGACCATACCGACATATAATTTCTTTCTTCAGAAACTTGCAAATAGTGGATTGAGTGACACTGGCGTATGACGCAGTCTCTACCCATTTCGTGAAATAATCAATTGCTACGAGAATGAAACGGTGACCATTCGAAGCCTTTGGATGGATTTGCCCGATAATGTCCATGCCCCACACAGAAAAAGGCCATGGTGACGTCATTACATGAAGTGGATGGGGTGGAACATTTATCTTGTCTCCATAAATCTGACATTTATGACATCTCCTAGCATAGTTGATGCAATCACTTTCCAGTGTGGACCAAAAATATCCGCATCTCATTATTTGTCTTGACATCATATGCCCATTTGCATGTGCTCCACAAACCCCATCATGTACTTCTTCCACTATCATTTTTGCCTCTTCAGCATCGACGCACCTTAACAGAACTTGGTTATGGCTTTTCTTGTATAAAACCTCTCCGTCAAGGACATATCCAGCTGCCAACCTTCTAAGGGTTCTCTTCTCGATTTCAGTGGTTTTTTCTGGATAACTCCGATGCTTGATATACTGCAGAATGTCGTAGTACCAAGGCTTAGTATCTTTCACTTCTTCAATTTGGTAACAATGAGCTGGATACTCATACGACTGCATGTTAATTGGCATCATTTCAGACTCCCCGCCAGCCTTGAATGTGGCAGCCAAGGTAGCTAAAGCGTCAGCCATTTGATTTTCTTCTCTAGGCACGTAGTGGAAGGTGACTTCGTCGAACTCTTCGAGCAGATCCAACACTAGTTTTCGGTACTCTAACAGCTTTATATCCTTGGTTTCCCACTCTCCTCGGAGCTGATAGATTACTAAGGCTGAGTCTCCATATACCCGCAAAGTCTTTATATTTTGCCCCAGTGCAGCCCGAATTCCCAAGACACAGGCTTCATATTCTGCCATGTTATTGGTACAATCAAAGTTCAGTCTGCTGGTAAATGGGTAGTGACTCCCTTCTGGGGAGACTAGAATTGCCCCAATGCCATGTCCTAGTGCATTTGATGCCCCATCGAAGTGCATTCTCCAGGAACCGTCCGTTGAAATGCTTGCTTCCTCTAAAGATATGGCCATTAAGTCCTCGTCTGGGAAATCGAAGTCCAGCGGCTCATAGCTCTCATCAGTTCTGCTTGCCAAAAAATCGGATATGGCGCTGCCTTTTACCGCTTTTTGGCTCACGTATTCAATGTCAAATTCAGACAAAAGAATCTGCCATCGGGCTAACCTTCCGGATAGAGAAGGTACACCTATCATGTATTTTAGTGGGTCTAACTTGGAAATCAGCCAAGTGGTGTGATACAACATGTATTGTCGAAGTCTTTTTGTAGCCCATATCAGGGCACAACAAACCTTCTCAATAGGAGGATACCGGACCTCGCAATCGGTGAACTTTTTGCTTAAGTAGTAGATGGCTCTTTCCTTCTTCCCAGACTCGTCGTGTTGACCCAGAACACACCCCATGGAGTTCTCGAGTATGGAGAGATACAAAAACAGAGATTTTCCTGGGATAGGGGACATCAGGACAGGAGTGTGAGACAAGTACTCTTTTACCTTCTCAAATGCAATCTGACAATTTTTATCCCATGCTCCAGGGCTATTCTTTCGGAGGAGACGAAAGATGGGGTCACATTTGTCGGTTAACTGAGAGATGAACCGAGCTATGTAGTTTAGTCTGCCCAGAAACCTCGGACTTCTTTTTGGGTTCGTGGTGGATGTAGATTCTGGATAGCCTTAACCTTATCAGGATCGACCTGTATGCCTCTCCTGCTGACTATAAAGCCTAATAGTTTTCCAGATGTTACCCGAAGGTACATTTGCTAGGGTTTAGTCTCAGTTGGAACTTTCTCAATCTCTGGAAGAGCTTCTTCAGATTCTTGACATGTTCATTCTCGGTTTGTGCCTTAACAATCATGTCGTCGACATAAACCTCGATTTCTTTGTGCATCATGTCGTGGAACAGGGTCACCATAGCTCTCTGATATGTTGCCCCAGCATTCTTTAATCCGAAAGGCATCACTTTGTAACAGAAAGTTCCCCACATTGTGACGAAAGTGGTCTTCTCTATGTCTTCGGGATGCATCTTGATCTGATTATACCCCGAAAATCCATCCATGAATGAAAAGTAGGCGTTCCCAGCCGTATTGTCCACCAGAGTGTCTATGTGTGGCAGAGGAAAGTTATCCTTGGGACTGGCCTTATTAAGGTCCCGGTAATCGACACACATGCGTACTTTCCCGTCCTTCTTCGGCACAGGCACTATGTTGGCCACCCACTCAGGGTATTTGGCCACTTGGAGAAAACCGGCATCAAATTGCTTCTTGACTTCTTCCTTGATCTTAAGGAGCATTTCTGGTCGCATTCTTCTCAGTTTTTGCTGCACTGGTTTGAATTCTGGTTGATTGGTAGTTTGTGAACTACCATATCTGTGTCTAGTCCCGGCATGTCTTGATACGACCAAGCAAACACATCTTCGTACTCCTGAAGTAAGACTATCAGGTTTTTTCTTGCTTCAGTCGAAAGAGTTGTGCCGATTTTAACCTCCTTTCGATCTTCCTCAGTGCCCAGATTTAAGATTTCGATCGCCTCCTCATGCGGCAGTATTTGCTTTTCTTCTTTTTCTATCATTCTCAACAATTCGGTAGGTAAGTTGTACTCTTCTTCATTATCGCATTCTTCAAATTCCCCAAGACAAATGGTTGATTCAAAATCCACCTCCGGATCAGGGTCATTAGTGCCCACATTATCGTTATCTGGGAACCTGAAAGGAGGAAGATGTGTATGTGTGAGAGGATAATATCCCACACGGAATGGTCAAGAACTAACTTTGAGAGTAACTGGAAATGAAATACTGAAGGAGATAGATAATGAATAAAAGAAAACTTTGTTTGCCATGGAAAAGAAAAAAAAACGCATCCTTTATTAAACTTAAACAAAACATTTATTCACCCTTACAAAAGATCACCTATTGCCCCGGGTATAGGCAAATAGGGATAGTTCGAATATTACTCTGAAAGATTCTTGTAAACCACAGGTAGTTCTTCCACCGACCAACTGCTAGGCACGAACCCATGTGGCAGAAGGCATATCCCGGATCTATCTCCGTTGTCAACATCTTCTGTGGTCACGGCATTAACGTTCAGATCTTCCAGAGCCGTTTCTAACTCGGATGTGGTGGTCTTAAACACATAACCACCTGACTTGAATGTTCTGAAGAGCGGCGGGAATGTCATAGGCTTCCATTGGAGTTCGTTTCTGGTTAATCTGGCTAACCTTCTCTCCCGGTTCTTTTGGATTTCCTTTCTCTTTTCATGATAACCGGGCTGAAATCCGAGCCCAAATTGGTCTAATTTTGGGATAGGACGGACATATTTGATCATTCCTTGCAAATATTTCCCAAAACCTCTCCCGGTTCTGGCGCCTCGGCCTAGGGTTTGCTTGATCTCCATCCTTGCATTTGGAGAGTCGAGGTCTTGGGATTCTCTTTCCTTCCGCCACAAATGTGGCATTCACAAACTCTAAGGAGCGGAACGAACATTCTACCGCTTCTTCGTCTACTTCGATGTATGGAGCCTCCGTGGTCACGCTTGCCACGATATCTTCCTCAGCGTTGATAGTTACTAAGGCTCCGTCGACAACAAATTTAACTTTCTGGTGCAACGTGGAGGGTACTGCACCTGCTTGATGAATCCATGGCCTTCCCAAAAGACAGCTATAGGACGGCATGATATCCATCACCAGGAACTCAACCTCATAGGTGGCTGGTCCAATGGTCAATGGTATCTCGATCATTCCGATTACCTCTCTTTTGGTCCCATCAAATGCTCGGACCACATTCTGACAAGCTCTCATATGAGAGGTATCTATTGGTAGCCTCTTCAATGTAATCAAAGGCATCACGTTTAGGGCTGAACCATTATCGATTAAGACACTTGGTAAAGCGTGCCCTTTACAGTAGGTAGTAATGTGTAACGCCTTCGTTCGGCCTCTTCCTCCTGATGGAATCTCATCATCTGAAAACGAGATGAGATTATCAACTTGAATATTGTTCACCAGTCGATCCATTTTGCTGACTGGTATGTCTTGTGGCACGAACGTTTGATTAAGGACATTCAACAACGCTTCTCGGTGTGCTTCCGAGTTTAAAAATAGTGCTAGCATTGAAGTACGTGTAGGTAAGTTGTGGAGCTGTTCTACAATGTTGTATTCGCTGTGCTTCAAGATCTTGAGGAACTCCTTAGCTTCTTCCTCCTTTATAGGTTCATTGACGACTAGCACATCTTCTTTGAATGGCTCCAGTGGTCTTTGCCCACTTTACTATTACCTCCCCCGGAAGTGCTCACCTGACACTCGTATTTCCATGGCACTTGCCGATTGTCCTTATATTGAAAAGGCCGCGGTGCGGAGATTACCACCTTGGCTGGTGTTGTCACTGTCATGCTGCCTTAGGGGTAATTATCAAAGGACTACCCCTACCAAATTTTCTATCTGATGATTCTCCGGTGGCACAAACATCTGCTTCCCAAGAATCTTGAATTTCCTCGTAGAATTCCAACTCCTTTCGATCCATCATGAGCTGGACTAACAATCTGAACTCTGGGCAATCTTGCACTTTATGCCCTTCTTTGTTGTGGTAACAACAATGGTTACCATCTTCATTTTCTATCGTATCTGAACATGGTGCAAGAAATCCTGCTTTTACCATTTGGCTCCATACCCAAACCAAAGGAGATTCAATTCCGAAACCCTTGATTTAATTCTCCTTCCCCTTCAGTAGTAATGGCATTAATTCCTGTCTCCTGATGATTGGGCAAGGGATTCTGGGCGACGTTTGGTGCCCCGGAATTGAAAGTGATCCAATTCTTGTTTCTCATTCGTTGCACAAGTCTCTTGAATGCGAGACAGCTTTCAATCGAATGCCCCTGCACACCGCCATGGTATTCACAGTGAGCGCTCTCGTCATACCATTTCGGTAAGGAGGATTTATTGGATTCATAGGATAAGGCGACACTGCATGAGTGTCGAAGAGCTGTTGGTATAATTCTTTATACGTCATGGGAATGGGGTCAAACTGTTCCCTTTCCCTTTCTCTTCTTGGTTCTCTCTGGTTCTGTCTAGAAGTACCGGATGGTACAGCTGCTGTGGAATTTGAGCTTGAGATCGTAACCCCCTTGTTGACATTGTAGGTGTTCACATTGTTGATCTCTCGCTCCTTGTTTTCGTGGAAGGCTTTTACTGGAGTCTCCTCCCTCAATCTTTCCTTGTTTAATGGCCAACTCGATCATTTCACCGGCCATGACTAAATCTGAAAAACTCCCCGATGTGATTGCTACCAAATGCCCGAAGTAAGGTGCCCTCAGGGTCTGTACAAACAGCTTTCTAGTTTCCTTTTCATCCAAAGGTGGATGAACTTGCACAGATAAATCCCTCCATCTCTGTGCGTATTGTCGGAAACTCTCATTGTGTTTCTTCTCCAGGCTTTGTAACATGACCCGGTCTGGTCTCATATCGTTGATATGCTTATACTGCTCCAGGAAAGACTTGGCTAAGTCTTTCCACGTCTTGATATGAGTTCGGCTAAGCTGGTTGTACCACCGAATAGCTGAACCGGACAGGCTCTCCTGAAAACAATGGATCAGGAGTTGATCATTCCCTCCATATCCTGTCATCTTTCGACAGAACATAGTGATATGGCTGAAGGCAGCTGTTCCCGTCGAACTTCTCAAACTCAGGAATTTTAAACTTTGGTGGAAGCACTAAGTCTGGAACTAGGCTTAGCTCCAATGCGTCCACCCATAATAATCATGGTCTCCCTGGACCATCTTTATTTGATCTTCTAATATTTTTATCTTTTTCCATCTTTTTGGCTTTATCTTCCTCGTCAAAGTCTGGGACATTATAATCATCCGGATGATCATCAGGGATGATTGTAGAAGTTTGTATCTTCACAGCAGGTGCAACTTTCGCTTTGGTAGCGAATGAGTCCCCGGGTAGTGCTGCTTTCCCTTTAGTAGCAGATGCGTCCCCGGGTAATATTCCGGGTGAGAGAACCACTTGCGGGGTTGGTGGTATGGCCACCCCCTCGGAAGAGATGCCCCCTGACGCACTAGCTTGCTGTAGACCTGACAACTTGGCTACGATTTGGTCGACCAAGGACTCCTGATTTTTCTTGATGGACTCAAGAGTACTTTCATGTTGAGCCATCTTATCTTCTAGCTCCTTTTGAAGTCTTGCCATGTTCTTCGATCTTCTCTATTCTGGCTTCCATTTCTTTTTTTGCTCGAGTATTGTGCGGGTGATGTGTATCTGATGCTTGCGGTGGTAAGCTCGGTGTCTGAGACATGTTCTGTTAGTTAATATGAATGTAAAAACATGGAAAAATAAAATAAACAAACATGAAATATAAAATGCAAGAAATGCAATGTATGATGTATGCAATTGGAGGCATTGATCCAGAAAAGTGTTCATTATTATAATAATCCTTATTCAGACAAAAATGTTTTATCTTTTTAGAGACATAAAAAACATATTAAAGGTACATTCGGACTAAATCCTCTAGACCCCGAACCGCCTCCAGTAGGTTGACAAGTCTTCTGCCTTCATCTGTCATGGTTGAATGCCTTGTCGAACCACACCAGCTTCCCTTGCTAGGCCGTGAAGGTGACGGGCTGCTTTTGCACTTGATCCAGGAAATCTCGTATGGTTGCGTCTCGGGCCCTCACCCTTCGTTGTGCTTGTTCCCAACGGAAACGCCATTGTAATCCTCCGTCGAAAGGCACTATCTGAAGCTCGTTTGCTTCCCTCTTGAACCCATCTACAATAGCTTCTAACTCAGCTATTGTCTTGCCATCTTTCTCATGTTGTTTTTCTAAGTCAGCTACCCGAACTCTCAAGCGTTGGTTCTGATATTGACTATCTGCCAAGCGTCTTTGGGCAGTCTTTGTTTGTTCTTTCCAAGCTCTCATCAGGCCCTCGAACTTCCTTTCAGGCTATGCTTCGTCTTTCCAGTATTCAGAGTTCCTTCAACTTGGAGTTATCCTTGACCTTATCTTGATACCCCTTTCTCAAGTCTTCGAGCTCAAACAGACTCTTTTTTGTTCTTTTTCCAGTTTTTCTGCCGATCTTTCTGAGAGTCAGCATCAAGCTTCCACTGATAACGTTCAGCTTCAAGTTCCTTTATCCTTTGCTTCAGCTCCTTATTCACGGCTTCAAACTCGGTCCTGGCTATTCGAGTTCAGAAGGGACATGCCTGAGATGTTCCTCCATGGTCCGGGTGTCATCACAGTTGGCACAGGGATGTTGTCATTTTTTCTCAATCTTCGCCACTCCACATAATCCGGAGTGAGCATGCTTCTGGCAGCTACAACATCCATCCGGAATACTTTCCTCCACGAATCGGCTGCTTCTTTGATCATCTTTTTATAGCTGTCGCCATGATACTCAAATTCTGACCTAGCTAACCCGCATGTTGCTGGGACAAACTGACGCGCTCCATACTGTCTAAGTGCTAATAACGGAGCGTACCCGACTGCTCCCCAAAGTCCAAGTAAGGTCACAGTGTCAGAGTCACCACATCGAAAAAGAACATCACTGAGGAATAACCAATGGGGCTCTCCAGACAATATCTCGGTCTTGAAGATGCGTAAAGACCTTCATCCATTTTTCTTTCGAAGCGCCTTCATGCCATTTTAAGGTAATAAATTCACCTAGAGGTGAATAGGTGGTGCTGAAACGGCGATAGGCAACCCCGCCAGTCTTCCAGAAGTGGCTGTGAATCCAGACCTGAAGGAGCTGAATGCACCCGGTGAATCTTCCTCCGCCAGTTCTTCGGCAATGGTTGAGCGATCGAAAGGTCTCGGCCAAGATGGCTGGTGCTGGGTTAACTCGTTTAGAAAGTTGCTCAAATAGTTCCACCACGGCAGCGTCAATGCACCCCAAAACCTTCGGAAATATGATCAAACCGTACAGACCCAGTGCAAAAAGGTCTATAGTCTTCCACTCATCAGGGTGGTTTTTCATTAGTTGCTTTATATGGATCCACTCGATTCCTTCCCCGCTACCTTTGTGCCGGAGTCGATCAGTCACCCACTTTTCATCAACCCCTGCAATCTTGGCCAGTCCGTTCTTGAAGGGCTGACTCTTGATATGTTTAATATATGCCCTCTCTAGTTTGATGCTTTCGCAGTGCAGTAGAGTAGTATACTCTTCGATAGTAGGCACCATGTCTTCCTGGTTTAAAGGTGAAACAACTATATCCAGGGTTCCAGAATTGAATTAATGCTCGGAGTAAGGGCTCATCAGTCTTGACATGGAGCAAGAGGGCGATATCACCATACCGTTGGCTGAACTTCTGCTTTCTGTCATTCTTCCAACTGTCCCAAATGTTTCGCAGCTCTTGGACATTATTCTGTTTCAGGCTGACAGCGGCATAACTAACCAGTTCTGACACATAGTTTCCCTGAAGACTGTCTCCCTTCTCTTTCTGAGCCTTCTCGGACCATAGTCGTGCCTCAGCGTTTTCAATCTCTTGTATTACAACACCTTTGTCCATTAATTCGAATTATTTTGTGTATAACAAACGCTTTTTAGGGATCAATAGCCTCTTGTAATGATGCAAATGCTAGAAAACAAACACAAAGGAAAAAAACGTTAGTAAAATAAAAATACAAATAAAAAAAATGACGGAAGGAAAAAAAACGTAACAAAAACATGGTTAGGGTAAAAAATCCTAAGTTTTGGAACGTGGTTTCGGGGTAGGCTCTAATTCTTCATGGTCTCCCGGTTTAGGTTTTAAAAAAACGGTACCCGAGTTCTCCTTGTCGGTGCCCCCTTGGGCTTGCCAGACCCTTAGTCCTAAACCCATCACAGGCTTGTATGGACTAAGTTAAACTCGAGGGGACACATTCCCTTATGCCCGCACGTGAATAAATTCACACGAAGACATAAGGTATATGAATCCCGAAGGCTACTTGCTAGGCCCGCACGGTGAATAAATTCACACGAAGGCGTCGCTTTCACCCCCACTTAAATAGGGTTTGGAGCTCGGGTATAGAGCCTTAGATGAAAAAAACTTGAAGGCTGAAATCATGAGAAACGATTAGTCCAACTATTACTTGAAAATAATCAAAAGTAAGTAAAAATGATCGAAATATTACCTTAAAATTTAAACTTACCATTTTCGTTAAAAAGACAACTGGAAATTACCTTAGCCTGACTCACTATCCCCAGCGGAGTCGCCAAGCTGTCGCAAACCGTCTTTCCGTTGAGCCCCGGAATTGGGCTTCGACTTGAAAAATGTGGATTGGAGTCGCCACCGACCACTTTAAAACGAATTTAGGTGGGTCGGACACCATCTTACCTGATCTGCGTCTTACCGGAAATATGTCGGGCTCGGGAATCGATTACAGCCAAGGAAGGATTA